>NC_044568.1:78415778-78732542 GCF_007565055.1 Rhinopithecus roxellana | reverse complement strand
CACTATGCCACACCCGGCTTGCCCAAGCAATGTGGGATCCAGGCTGGTAGTGTGAACTGAGCACAGCCTGCCAGGCTGTGGGCAGAACTAGCCCGGCGGGCCCAAGCAAAACTTGGGCATAAGATACCACAAGCCACGGAGGTTTCTGGTCATAAAAGCAACCCCAAGGATCATGCAACAAGATTACAGGTGTGAGCCACCACACCCAGCCTAAGAAAATTTTTAATTGTAATAAAATACACATATGACTTACCACCTGAACCATTTGAAGGTCATAGTTCAGGAGTGTTAAGTATATTTCTACATTGTTGTGCAACCATAACTGCCATGCAGCTCCAGAAAACTCTTTTCATGTTACAAAACTGAACCTTTCCACCTATTAAGCAACTCCCATTTCCCCTCCCTCCTGCCCCAGCAACCACGATTGCACTTTCTGTTTTTCTGAATCTGACTTCTCCGGGTACCTCCTATGAGTGGAATCAAATGGCCTGTGTCCTTTTACGTCTGGCTTGTTTCACTTTTCACAATGTCCTTGAGGCACATCCATGCTGTCGCATGTGTCAGAGTTCTCTTCCTTTTTAGGGCTGAATTATATTCCACTGTATGTTATCTTAATCCATCCAGGCTGCTATAACAAACTACCATAAGTAGAGAGTTTATCAGCAACAGAAATTTCTTTCTTCTTCTTCTTCTTCTTTTTTTTTTTTCTTTTTAAGAGAGAGTCTCACCCTGTTGCCCAGGCTGGAGTACAGTAGTGCAATCAGCTTACGGCAACCTCTGCCTCCGGGTTCAAGTGATTCTCCTGCCTTAGCCTTCCGAGTAGCTGGGATTACAGGCACCCACCACCACACCTGGCCCATGTTTGTACTTTTAGGACAGATGGAGTTTCATCATGTTGACCAGGCTGGTCTTAAACTCCTTCCCTCAGGTGATCAGTCTGCCACGGATTTCCCATAGTGCTGGGATTACAGGCGTGACCCACTGCGCCCAGCAAAACATTTATTTCTTACAGTTCTGGAGGCTGAGAAGTCCAAGATGAAGGTGCTGGCAGATCCAATGTCTGCTGGGGGCCTATTTCTCGGCTCACAGACTGGAAAGGAGAATTCTTGTTGGATCTTTAATGGCAAAAGGTGTGAACCGGTTCTCAGGGGATTGTTTTATAAGGGTGCTAATCCCACTGGTGAGGGCTCTGCCCTCATGACCTAATCACCTTCCAAAGGCCCCGCCTTCTAATGCACCATCACAGTGGAGGTTAGAATTTCATCATATGCATTGCCGGAGGGCCCAAGCATTTAGACTATAGCATATGTATTAGGTTGGTGCAAAGTAATTGCGTTTTTTGTCATTACTTTCAATGGCAAACACTGCAATTACTTTTGCACCAACCTAATATAAACCACATCACGTTCATCCATTCACCCACTGATGGACATCTGGGCTGCTTCCACATTTTAGCTATTGTGAATAGTGCTGCTAGTGCTGCTATGAACATGGGTGTACAAAAGGTTTTATTTTTTTCTTTCCTTTAAAAATGTTTTTTTGTTTTTTGTTTTTTGAGATAGTCTCTCTCTGTCACCCAGGCTGGAGTGTAGTGGTGTAATCTCAGCTCACTGTAGCCTCTGCCTCCTGGGTTTAAACGATTCTCCTGCTTCAGCCTCCTGGGTAGCTGGGATTACAGGCATGTGCCACCACGCCTGGCTAATTTTTATATTTTTAGTAAAGACAGCGTTTTGCCATGTTCACAAGGCTGGTTTCAAACTCCTGACCTCAAGTGATCTGCCCGCCTTGGCCTCCCAAATCGCTGGGATTACAGGTGTGAGCCACTGCACCTGGCCAGATTTTTTTTGTTTTTTATGGAAATGGAGTTTTGCTATGCTGCCCAGGCTTAATCTAATTTTGTCTCCACGAATTCGCCTATTCTGGACATTTCCTATAGATGGAACCATATAATAAGTGGTCTTCTGTGCCTGCCTTCTTCCACACAGCATGTTTTCCAGGTTCACTCATGCTGTAGTTTGAATGTAATATTGTGGTTTAAAATCAATTCTCAGAACTTCATTACTTTTTTTGTTGTTGTTGAATCGCATGCCTCGGGAACATTTTTTTTTTTTTTTTTTTTTGAGACGGAGTTTCACTCTGTCGCCCAGGCTAAACTGCAGTGGTGTGATCTCCACTCACTGTAAGCTCTGCCTCCCGGGTTCACGCCATTCTCCTGCCTCAGCCTCCCAAGTAGCTGGGACCACATCTGGCTAATTTTTTGTATTTTTAATAGAGACGGGATTTCACCATGTTAGTCAGGATGGTTTCGATCTCCTGACCTTGTGATCCGCCCACCTCGGCCTGCCAAAGTGCTGGGATTACAGGCATGAGACAGCACGCCCAGCCACGTCTCGGAAGCTTTTAAAACATACTGATGCTGGTGCCCCAACCGAGACACACTGATCCAAGTAGCCTGAGGTGGGGCACCACAATCTGCAGAAACCTCCAGGTGGTTCCATCTGCTTCCCAGGCTGAGACTCATGCTGCTTTCTCTGTTTGGGGATTCTAGGGTAGATATTACAGGCAACATTTCAGGCCAGGGTCCCACAGTTGAAGTGGAATCTGACTTCCTTCCTCCATTTGGCAGCACGAATGAGATGCTGACTGTATGCATGGCAGTGTGAGACCCAAATGACCAAGACGGAGACTTTCCCTCATATGGTCTGGTGTCCTTAACGACCGATATGGGAGGCCTGGTGTATGTTTAACAACAAATAGAATGAAACGAGAATGGAAGGAGAGGGCGACTGCAGGGGTAGGCAGTCTTACTTAGGTAAACCGATGGTTCTGTCTTCGGGAAATGCTGACCCCTAAAATGGACACAGTGAGAAAAACACTTCCACAGGGCCCATATTTTGCCACAATTTTAGGAGATTCTCTACCATTGAAACCAACCCATGGCTCACAAGGCGAAGTCCTTGTTTCAGAGAGAGAGAATAATGTAATTCCTACACTGATCACTATTATTATTGTTATTGTTATTTTGAGACAAAGTCTGTCTCTGCCACCCAGGCTGGAGTGCAGTGGTGCAATCTTGGCTCACTGCAATGTCCCCCTCCCGGGTTCAAGTGATTCTTGTGCCTCAGCTTCCCAAGTAGCTGGGATTACAGGCACATGTCACCATGCCCAGCTAATTTTTGTGTTTTTAGTAGAGACGGGTTTTACCATATTGCCCAGGCTGGTTTTGAACTCCTGATCTTTTTTTTTTTTGAGACAGAGTCTCACTGTCTCCCAGGCTGAAGTGCCGTGGCGTGATCTCGGCTCACTGCAAGCTCCGCCTCCCGGGGTCACGCCATTCTCCTGCCTCAGCCTCCTGAGTAGCTGGGACTACAGGCGCCTGCCACCACGCCCAGCTAATTTTTCGTATTTTTTAGTAGAGGTGGGGTTTCACCGTGTTAGCCAGGATGGTCTCGATCTCCTGACCTTGTGATCCACCCACCTCGGCCTCCCAAAGTGTTGGGATTACAGGCATGAGACACCGCGCCCGGCCAGAACTCCTGATCTCAAGTGATCCACCTGCCTTGACCTCCCAACCCAAAGTGCTACAAAGGACTACAGGCATGAGCCACTGCCCAGCCTGAACACATTATTTTCTAAGCACCTATGACTTGCTAGGTGCTGGGACTGCAGCCGTGAGCAAAACAATGTCCGTGTTCTTAAGGATATTGTGATCTGGTGGAGAGAAGCAGCTAGCACACAGAGAGGTAAGACAGATCACCCGGTTATCCAGAGGTATGGGCAGATAATGTAAGCAGGCACCCAAAATGTGTCCCTTCCAGGCACAGCAGCCCCAGGACACTTTGCTGAGATCTGGAAGCTAGGAAGGCATCAGCCATGCCCTGATGCAGAAGAGCATTCCAGGCAGAAGGAACGGCAACGTCATTTCAATTCCGGGAACTAAAACATACCGGATGAGGAGGGGTGGGGGAGATGGAGTCAGAAAGGTGGGTTGGGGCAGGGTGAGAAGTCTCAAGACTATTGGAAATGGTTTTGGGGAGTGGGGGGCGGGTAAGGACTCCTTTTCCAGCACAAGGACCCAGCAATGTGAACAGGACAGACTTGACCCAGTTCTTTAGGAGCTGGGAGTGTGAGCACTGGGGAACGTATCTGAGTCACAGGACACCAGAGTGTGTTAGCGGCAGTAAGTCCATACGAGTCTGCAGCAACCTCAATTCTTGCCTCCTCTAAAGAAAGAATTTGACCAAGGGGGCCTAAGGCAAAGGGAGGCAAGTTCTAGAGCAGGAGTGAACATTTGTTAAAAAGTTTTAGGGCAGGAATGAAAGGAAGTAAAGTTCGCTGGGAAGAGGGCCAGGCAGGCAACTTGAAAGAGTCAAGTGCCCAGTTTGCCATTTGACTTGGGGTCTTATATGCTGGCACGCTTCCAGGGTTGCATTACTTCTCCCAATTCTTCCCTTGGGGTGGGCTGTCCCCTTTGCCATGGCCTGCCCGCACTTGCGAGGGGAGCATGCACAGTGTGTTTACTGAAGTTGTGTGCATGCTCACTTGAGGTGTTTTTCCCTTACCACCTTACCAGTCCAGCATTCCTAGAAGCAGGTCACAGACCAGTTAAACTCTGCCATTTTGCCACTCAGTATGCATGCTTGAGCCCACTCGCCCAGCTCCTGAGATCTTATCGCAAAGCTGCTGATCACATTTCTGGTGTTTTTTATCTATGGGGAGCCTGCCTTTCCCTGGTGCTGGCTACAACCAGTTATTATTTTGGAGAGACAGTTTATCACCTGACCATCACCTGATGGTGGCCTGACATTTCTGGTTGGGGGGGACCCTCTCCTGCCCTGCTTATGTCTGACTGCCTACTGTAACAAGGGCAGACAGAGGGCAAACTCATTTTACAAAATGTATCTCAACAGGTGAAAGGGGGAGGGTGGAGGCATCCTGGGCCAACGGAGGCAGGAGAAAAGGCCTGAGGCTGGAAAAATCACGGGCCCCTGTGCAGATACAGTGTCACAAGTGGGGCTTGCACAGACCTGAAGCAGCTGCAGGAACAATGGCCATCTGCCAAACAGAAACGAGACTAAAGGTGTTTCAACAAAGTCATGAGAGATGGAGGAAACCTGCTAGTGTTTGGGAAAACATTGAAACTGAGCAAAACCAGTGCATTCAAACATTTTCTCTGAGATTGAAAACTGTATAGATATAAGAAAAGTATGTATGTGTGTATGTATACATGTATGTGTATATATATACACATACATATATACATATATATGTACTTGTCATATGCCAGGTGCTAGGCCATATGCCAATATATTATTATTTAATTTTTATGTTTTATTTTCTGTAGAGATGGGGTCTTGCTATGTTGCCCAGGCAGTTCTCGAACTCCTGGTCTCAAATGATCCTCCTGCCTCACCCTCCCAAGTAGCTGGGATTACAGGCTTGTGCCACCACCTCTGGCTAATTTTTAAACATTTTTGTAGAGATGGGGTCTCACTATGTTGCCCAGGCTGGTCTCAGATTCTTGGGCCCAAGTGATCCTCCTGCCTCAGCCTCCTAAAGCGCTGAGATTACAGGTTTGAGCCACCATATCCAGCTTAAGCTATTACTTTCACTCACATCCTTACTGTTGCTTTTGATAGCTTCCTGGGATTCCTTTTGGCACCTACCTGTGTCCTGTGTGTAGTGGCCCCAAAAAGATAAGTACACATCTTAACCCCTTTCAAAGTCTTATGAAGGTGACTTTGTTTGGAAATAGGATCTTTGCAAACATGATTAAGTGAAGGATCTAGACATGAGATCACTGTGGATTAGGGTGGGCCCTAAATCCAATGACAACTGTACTTAGAAAGGCAGAAGACAACGGAAAGGAGGCCTCGTGAAGAGGGAGGCAGAGACTGGAGTGACTAATGTATCTCCACACCCAGGAACACTGGGGTCGCCAGCAGCTCCCAGAAGCTAGGCAGAGGCATGGAATAGATTCCCCCCTAGAGCCTCTGAGAGGAACCAGCCCTGCCTGCCAACACCTTGACTTTGAACTTCTGGCCTCCAGAACCATGAGATAATATATTTCTATTGTTTTAAGCCACCCAGTCTGTGGGAATTTGTTACCACAATGTTGGGAAATGAATACAATCTATATAATTAATAAGTTCGCATCCACCACCAAGGGTCTTACTGATATTTTATAAGATATTGTGGGGAAGAAGATCAGACACTTCAGGGGACCTCTGGCTGATCTTGATTCTACCACTTACTGTATAACTTTGGACATGTTCTGTGGCTTCCCTGGGCTTCTGTCTACTGGGGAAACCAGTGGTTTACATGAAATATGTGAAATACTCCACCACTGCTAACAGCTGTGATTTCCATGGTCATGGCTACCATCTCACAGTCAGTCAAATGGCTTTGGCAGGCAGGGTCCTCTGCGCCCTACTTTAAATGGGAAACTAGGAAAGGAAAGGGACAAGAGGAGTAAGTTTCAGGACAGTGAGGTCTAGATGGGGAACGTCATTCCTTGGAAAGTTCCAAGTTTCTAATACAACAAGGTTGCTTTTTTTTTTTTTGTAATTTTATTTATTTATTATTTATTTATTTATTTATTATTTTTTGAGATGGAGTCTCACTCTGTCACCCAGGCTGGAGTGCAGTGGTATGATCTCGGCTCACTGCAACTTCTGCCTCCCAGGTTCAAGCAATTCTCCTTCCTCAGCCTCCTGAGTAGCTGGGACTACAGGTGCGCACCACCACGCCTGGCTAATTCTTTGTACTTTTTTAGTAGAGACAGGGTTTCACCATATTGACCAGGTTGGTCTCGAACTCCTGACCTCGTGATCCGCCTGCCTCGGCCTCCCGAAGTACTGGGATTACAGATGTGAGCCACTGTGCCTGGCCAATTTTTTGTTATTTTTTTCTGTTTTCTTTTTTTCTTTTTTTTTTTTTTTTTGAGACGGAGTCTCGCTCTGTCACCCAGTCTGGAGTGCGGTGGTGTGATCTCAGCTCACTGCAAGTTCCGCCTCCCGGGTTCAGCCATTCTCCTGCCTCAGCCTCCTGAGTAGCTGGGACTATAGGCACTCCGCTACCACGCCCAGCTAATTTTTTGTATTTTTAGTAGAGACGGGGTTTCACCATGTTAGCCAGGATGGTCTTGATCTCCTGACCTCATGATCCACCCGCCTCGGCCTCCCAAAGTGCTGGGATTATAGGAGTGAGCCGTGGCGCCTGGCCCAATTTTTTGTTATTTTTTAAACACACCTGCACATCACCTTAACTTGTTTTTTGTTTGTTTTTAAAATGACAGATGGGGTCTCACTACATTGCCCAGGCTGGTCTTGAACTACTGGGCTCAAGTGATCCTCCCGTCTCGGCCTCTCAAAGTGCTGGGATTACAAGCATGAGCCACCACACCAGGCCAAGGATGACCTGCTAAGAAGAGGTAATGGGGGGATTTACGATCTGACAAAGCCCAACCAGGGTGGACCCCTTCCGGGCTCAGCAGGCACAGCTCCTGGAGCTATGACACTTCAGGGGCCTACAGAAATGTTTTCATTCAAAGTTCTTTTAAAAGAAAAGAGGAGAACAAATGGGATCATGATGACAATGTAATAGCAAATCCATCCTGCATTACATTTTTCGTTATACCAACGTGGTCCTAAGTATAATTTCATTTTCTCTTTTTTATGGAAGGAGGTGTCCACGGAAAGCACCATGCATCCCTGGACAGGCCACCAGGAGAGAGACGGATGCTGAGGACCAAGAACGCTTGGCCAGCCTGAGCAAGGCATTTCAAAATCCAGGCCAGCAAGGGAACAGAGAGGCCCGATTTGGAAAGCAGTCCTGGCCCAGCCTGCTCTCTCTGCCCTACTTGTCATCAAGTCACCATCATCATTCCGTGAGGGGCACTGCCCCCAAAACAGCAAACTCAGTTGCTTGCTGTGACAGGCACTGCTAAGGGATTTAATCCTCCCAACAACCCTATTAGGCAAGGGCCGTGAGAGTTGCCAATGGACAGATGGGGAAAGTGAGGCTAACAGCACCCCTGCACAGTGCCTGGTATACCACAGGTGCTCAGTAGATATCCTCTGAGTGTGACCTGGGTGAAGAGAGGGAAGTTAAGTCCTGTGTTGGGACTTAAACCAAGCACTGGGCTCCAGACCCCCTGCTAGAACCACCACCCTCCGGGTGAGCTCAGCACAGGGGCCAGGCCCTACCCTGGTGATGTTTCTAATCCTTACACAGAATCTACAAGGCTGATCTTACCAGCTCCGTGTCCAAATGAGGAAACGGAGGCTCAGAGACATAAACACACCTGACCAGCTTCCACCTGACTCCACAGGCAGCTTCCTTTCCCTCCCTCCGCAGACTCGTTTGATGCAAAACCGGGGTTTGTGTTTGGAGGTTTCAGGGAGGGGTCCAGGATTTGTGGTTGGGGGACCGGAGGAGGGTCAAGCCAGCAGTGCATGTCCAGGCAGCCTTAGTGTTTATCTGGGGCCTCCTCGTCAGAGCAGAACACCCAGCAGTGGCAGAAAGCAATAAATGGCTGCCTGCTGGCCTGGGGTGGGCGGCGGGGGTGGGCAGGGGGAACAGCTGTCCAAGCTGAACTTGGCCCCGCCTTCCTAGGCTGTGGGTCTTAGGGAAATCAGGTTTCGGGGCACAAGAGAAATGTCTGGGGGTGAATCCATGCCTTCCTTTCACCAGGTTCCCCTGGGGGAAATGAAGGGAACCTCAGACCTGAGTGCCCCTCATTGGCCCTCACCTTGGATAAGTCTGGTCATCTCCCTCAGCCTCAGTTGGTCCACATGTAAAGTGGAGCCTTTGGAGATAGGAGTTACAAATTCCATACTTCCTGACTGTGGACCCTCACGCCAGAATCAAAAAGCCATGCTGGCCTCAGTCTCCTCATCTTTATTATTTTTTGTTATTTTTTATTATTATTTTTTTCTTTTGAGAGGCAGTTATGCTGTGGCCCAGGCTGGAGTGCAGTGGCACGATCTCAGCTCACTGCAACCTCTGGCTTCTGAGTTCAAGCGATTCTCCCGCCTCAGCTTCCTGAGTAGCTGGAATTAGAGGCGCGTGACACCACGCCTGGCTAATCTTTGTATTTGTACTAGAGACAAGGTTTCACCATGTTGGCCAGGCTGATCTTGAACTCCTGACCTCAGGTGATCAACCTGCCTTGGCCTCCCAAAGTGCTGGGATTACAGGAGTGAGCCACCGTACCCTGCCAGTTTCCTCATGTTTAACCTGGGGATAATGAAGCTTGTCTCAAGGGCTTGTCCTGGAGAACAGACATGTGGGCAGTGTCCGGCATCAATAGACAAGTACATCAATTTCTTAAACATGCACCCTGAGGCTGGGCCTGGGAACGTGCATGTTCACGGGTGTCCCTGGAGGTTCTCACCACAGGGTCTGGGGACGTGACAGCTACAAAGAGTTCTCAAAGTACTTTTTGTTCTCATTTCTTATTTTTTTTTTAACCACAAAGCTACCATCCACACACGCTGAAGCACAACACCCAGGACAAAGGGAGGTGTGTTCAAGCGCTAATCCCCTCCCTTTCTTTAATCCAACCTTCAGGGAAAAACAATGGTGAAACAATTGGTGTGTATTTTACATTTTGCCCTCTTCTCACATGAACACATTCAGAAATAGTTTGGGTTTCCTCTTCTAGTTTTATTTTTAAATTTAATTATTTGTTTATCTTTCACTCTTTTTGCTTGTTTGTTTCTTTGCTTTTTAAAGGGAGGGTCTTTCTCTGTCACCCAGGCTGGAGTGCAGTGGTACAATCACAGCTCACTGCCGCCTTGAACTCCTGGGCTCCAGTGATCCTTCCACCTCAAGCTCCTGAGAATCTGGGACTGCAGACACACGCTACCATGCCTGGCTATTTTTTATTTTTTTATTTTTTGTAGAGATGGGGTCTTGCTGTGTTGCCCAGACTGGTCTCAAACTCCTGAGCTTAAGAGATCCTCCCACCTCAGCCTCACAAAGGGCTGGGATTATAGCTGTGAGCTGCTGTGCCTGGCCTATTTTATTTTTTGTAACCCAGACTAGAGTGCAGTTGTGTGATCATAGCTTACTGCAGCCTCAAACTCCTGGGCTCAAGCGATCCCTCCACCTCAGCTTCCCCAGTAGCTGGGGAGTACACTCAGCAATGTTTTATATTTTGTGTAGAGATTCGGTTTCATCGTGCTGCCCAAGCTGGGCTTGAACTGGGCTCTAGTGATCCTCCCACCTCAGCCTCATCAGTAGCTGGGATTATAGGCGCCCAACACCTCACCTGGCTTTTATTTTTTATTCTAATTTTATTAAAACAAGGCTCCATGTTTTCTGCATCCTTTTTGAGAGGCTTGTATGTCGATACACTGAGCACAAACACGTGCTGCAAATACCTCAACTGCTACACTGGAAAGATGGGGCTTTTCACCACTTTTCCAGATGGGGAAACCAAGGCCCCAGCCTGAAGTGAGTCCGCTCAGTGGCGCTGCAGCTGAGAAGCAGAGCATACTGACTGGGTTTAAGTGGCCGTTTGTTGCCGGGGCTTTGCCCATGGTGTGGCAGTCTTGGGCTCTGCAGCCATTCCCCGGGGAGGGCACATGCAAGAAGCTGGCTGTGCCTCTGCCATGACCTCACGTGCACCTCTCCCCTGCCCAGGCGGCAGGCAGTGGCTTTGGGCCCCCCTCCCCGTCGGAGCGGCTAGCTGCAGAGCCAGACCGCAGACCGGGCGGGGAAAGTGCAAATGAACCCCAGCTGGCAGCTGAGTTTCTCTTCCCGTCAAGCAAGTGCCTTATCATACTGGTGCAAGGCAAAGAAGGGGGTGGTGGTGTCGGGGGAGTCTGCAGGAAGGAGGGGAGCCACTGGGGCTGTTTTTATTTTCTTGAGGGATAATGTTTACACGTGAAAATGCATAAACTATGTTGAATTTAAGTGTCCAGCTTGATCACTTTTTATACCTATATAGTTACTACTCAAATCAGAATCAAGGGCACCCTCAGCCTCCAGAAGATTCCCTGGGGCCCCTTCCCAGTCCACAAGCAAACCCCTGCCCCGATAGCAGAGGTAACCACTGCTGTGCTGTCTATAAATAGCAGTGAGATTTGCCTGTTCTTAAACTTCACATAAACCAATCAGTCACTTGAGATGTGTCCTTTCTCGTCTGGTTTGTTTCACACAACACAAGACGTGGGAGAGCTGTGCATGACGTGGCGTGTGCAATGATTTGCAATGTTTTCTTGGGGAGCAGTGTCCCGTTGTATGGAGGCACCTCAATTTGTTTATTCTCATTGGTTTTTTTTTTTTGTTTTGTTTTTTGAGATGGAGTCTCGCTCTGTTGCCCAGGCTGGAGTGCAGTGGCGCGATCTCGGCTCACTGCAAGCTCCACCTCCTGGGTTCACGCTGTTCTCCTGCCTCAGCCTCCTGAGTAGCTGGGACTACAGGCGCCCACCACCACGCCCGGCTAATTTTTATGTCTTTTTTAGTAGAGACGGGGTTTCACTGTGTTAGCCAGAATGGTCTCGATCTCCTGACCTCAAGATCCGCCCACCTCAGCCTCCCAAAGTGCTGGGATTACAGGTGTGAGCCACCGCGCTCGGCTTATTCTCATTGTTGATGGATATTTGGGACGTTTCCCAGTTTGGGATTACTAGGAGCAGAGCTCCTATGAATATCTGTGCACAGATCTTGATGGGCACATGCTTTCTTTGCTTTGGGTAAATACCTGAGAGTGGGACTGCGGGGTCTCAGCGTAGATGAATGTTTAACTTTATAAGAAGCTGCCCGTGGTTTTCCTGCCTGGCTGCCAGAGCTGTTTTATGAGCTCAGAGGTGTGACTGGTACAACTGCTTGGGGGGCCCCACTCCACATCAGAGCAAATCTACAAAACACATCCATGGGCCACATTAAACATAGATTTTAGGTGTAAAACTACTTTTCAGAGAGGCTTTTCTCATTTTGCTTTTTGAAGTTATTTGGCCCTGAGTGACCGCTTTGCTGTGTGGGCCTGCTGGAATTTCCTGGCAATGTTATTTGGGCAGTCTGACAAGAGACAGTGGAACCCCCAAAGTGTTTTTCATTTCCAGTGAGATTTTTATGAATAATGTAGTCCTTCCCCTTCCTCTGAGGGTTTGTGAACTCCTATTCACCCCTCAAAACCCCACTCCAAGGCCCACACCTCCTCAAGTGACAGTTCATTTCCCATATTTATTTGTGCAATTCTTTGTTTACCGTAGGCGTCCCTTTGATGAGGAGCCCCCTGGGAGTGTCAGGCTCTCTGCTGTCCCCCCAGCACCAGCACAAGTCCTGGTGAATTCTTGGGACATTTAAGACTTGCCAAATAAGTGAAAAACCCAGGTTCTGAGTGCAGCCCCTCAGAGCCTCTCACCCCCACCCCAGACTCCTCCACAGAGGGGAAGCCTGAGACTCTTTATAGGGACTCTCCTAGGTCATACAGATGCTGAACTCCAGTTGATCTCTCTAATTACAGGGCCCACAGGGCCAGCAGTATAGACAGGTCACCCACTCCACCCAGCTGGGTGTGGGGAGGAGCTGCCCTGTCTGGAGGTGAGAGGGGCCCAGAGGTCCCACAGGTCCTTGCAGGGCCCAAGCAAGGCTAGGTCAAGATGCTGACTCTGTCTCATAGCGCTTCCCCTGACTCCTCACCTGAACACCTCTGGCCATGTGGGGTCTTTTCCAGGTTTGCTCGTTGTTATTATTAATTGAAAAAGGAATAGGGCTGGTCATGGTGGCCCACGCCTATAATCCCAGCACTTGGGGAGGCTGAGGTGGAAGGATCGCTTGAGCCCAGGAGTTTGAGACCAGCCTGGGCAACATGGTGAGAACCTGTTTCTGTTTTTTGTTTTTTAATTTTTAAGAGGAAAAAAAAAACACAGAAAAAAAGTAATAGCATAAATGCAATGTGGGATTCTAGATTAAACCTTCTGTCTTTACCAGCCCTCTAGGTGATTCTGGTGCATGCTAAAATTTGAGAACTGCTAGACCACTAAATATATTCCAGAGAAATTCTAGCCACAGCAACACTGTTTATAATGGCAGAAAATTGGAAACAGCCCAAGTGTCCACCAAGAGGGTATGAAGGCCAGGCGCGGTGGCTCAAATCTGTAATCCCAGCACTTTGAGAAGCTGATGTGGGTGGATCGCTTGAGGTCAGGAGTTTGAGACCAGCCTGGCCAACATGGCAAAACCCTGTCTCTACTAAAAATCCAAAAATTAGCCAGGCGTGGTGGTGCATGTCTGTAGTCCCAGCAACTCGGGAGGCTGAGGCATGAGAATCGCTTGAGCCTGGGAGTTGGAGGTTTCAGTGAGTCGAGACTGTGCCACTGCACTCCAGCCTGGGCGACAGAGTGAGAGGCTGTCTCAATAAAACCCACAAAAAACGAGGCAATTAAGACAGTTACAAGGTAGGCGCATAAGGAGCACTATGTAACATAACATGCAACTCACTACTATGTAACAAGGCACATAGAAGCTCAAGGTCCCTCTCTTCATCCACATGTCTACAATGTACCCCTCAGCAACAAAGCAAGTTATTATGCGAGACGTAGAGTGTGATGCCTGACCAAGATTTCAACACCCCAAAACTGTTCTCCCTGTTTGGGGACACAAAGCTTTCAACACCTCAAAACGGTATTCTGATCATTTGGGGACACATACTTACACATGCAAAGATGGACTTGGAATGGATCAACACCAGTGTCCAGGGAGAGGAGGGATAGGAATGACAGACGGAAGGGGTAAATGAAGGCTTCAAATCAATCTGCCGCAAATGTTTTCTAATTTAAGCCAGGGATTGGAGATGAGATACTTTGAATACCTGAGAACCTTCATTAAAATAAATTTTTGTTTTTGTTTTTGTTTTTTTCGAGACTTTCGCCAGGCTGGAGTGCAGTGGCGCAATCTTGGCTCACTGCAAGCTCCGCCTCCCGGGTTCATGGCATTCTGACTCAGCCTCTCGAGTAGCTTGAACTACAGGCGCCTGCCAACATGCCCAGCTAATTATTTGTATTTTTAGTAGAGACAGGGTTTCACCGTGTTAGCCAGGATGGTCTCGATGTCCTGACCTCATGATCCACCTGTCTTGGCCTCCCAAAGTGCTGGGATTACAGGCGTGAGCCACCGCGCCCGACCATTAAAAGAATTTTTAATGGACACATGCTCTTTAAAAAATGATTCAGGCTGGGTGCAGTGGCTCACACTTGTCATCCTAGCACTTTGGGAGGTTGAGGGGGGTGGATCGTTGGAGCCCAGGAGTTTGAGACCAGTCTAGGCAACATGATGAAACCCTATCTCTACAAAAAATAAACAAAATTAGCTGGGTGTGGTGTGGCACGCCTGTAGTCCCAGTGGGAGGAAAGCTTGAACCCAGAGGCAGAGGTTGCAGTGAGCTGAGATTGCACCACTGCACTCCAGCCTGAGCGGCAGAGTAAGACCCTGTCTCAAAAAACAAAAACAAAAAAAAATCATCTAAATAAACGAATTAAACCAAAACGAATGTTTCCTTTGAATGCTTTTAAAAGCAAAAAGCCCCAATGAATAGGTCCACCCCATGCCAGGGTACAGCGTGGCTGGCTCTAGCTTTGTGGTCACAGCAGTGCTGCGATCATCTGTCTCATATGTAGCCTCTGCTTATCCATGTGAGTTCCTTTTCCTTTCCTTTTTTATTTTTTTTTTTGAGACGGACTCTCGCTCTGTCACCCAGGCTGGAGTGCAGTGGTGCAATCTCAGCTCACTGTAACCTCCACCTCCCTGGTTTGAGTGATTCTCCTGCCTCAGCCTCTGAGTAGCTGGGACTACAGGCGGCCACCACCACAACTGGCTCATTTTTGTATTATTAGTACAGACGGGGTTTTACCATATTGGCCAGGATGGTCTTGAACTCCTGACCTTATGATCTGCCCGCCTTGCCCTCCCAAAGCTATGTGATTTTTTTGGGGCTGTGCTGACCACAATAGCGCCTCGAGTCACATGTGGCCACTGACTTAAAACGTGGCTTGTTTGAATTGAGATGCACTATAAGGATGAAATGCACCCTGGATTTGGAAGACTAGGTGTGAACGAAAGTATGTAAAGTATCTCAATCACTCTACATTGACAACTTGAAGTGATGATATTTCAGATATACTGAGTTAAATAAAATATTAAAACACCACACTTTTTTAAAAAATCTTTTTTTTTTTTTTTTTTTAGACAGAGTTTTGCTCTTGTTGCCCAGACTGGAGTGCAGTGGCACGATCTCGGCTCACTGCAACCTCCGCCTCCTGCGTTCAAGCAATTCTCCTGCCTCAGCCTCCTGAGTAGCTGGGATTACAGGTGCCCACTATCACACCCAACTAAGTTTTTATATTTTGCATAGAGACAGGGGTTTCACCATGTTGGCCAGGCTGGTCTCAAACTCCCGACCTTAGGTGATCCACCCACCTCGGCTTCCCACAGTGCTGGGATTACAGGCATGAGCCACTGTACCCCGCCTAAAAAATCTTTTTTAAAAGGTGGTTACTGGGAAAATTAAAATGACATAGAGCCCACATTTGTGCCTTGCATTATATTTCTTTCTTTCTCTACTCTTTCTCCTTCTTTCTTAAGATAGAGTCTCTCTGTTGCCCAGGATGGAGTGCAGTGGTGCAACTATAACTCATTGCAGCCTCGACCTCCTGGGCTGAAGTGATCCTTCCACCTCAGCCTCCCAAGTTGCTGGGACTGCAGGAGCGTAACACCACACCTGGCTTTTTTTGGTGGGGGGAGGAGGGTAGAAATGGGGTCTCCCTATTTTGCCCAGGCTGGTCTCAAATTTCTAGCCTCAAGCAATCCTCCTGCCCTGGCCTTCCACAGCCCTGGGATTACAGGCATGAGCCACCTCACCCGGCTGGCTTGCATTATCTTTCTATTTGCTGACCCTGATCGACAGGATAGATTTATGCAAGCAGAACTGCTTGGAGCAATACTGCCCATGGAGATGTTGCTGAGATATGTGGTCAAGTGAGCAAAAGTAAGCTGCAGAAGTGTGGTGTGATCCATTTATTTACCAAACTACTCCCTCCTCAGTCTTATCTATTTTTCTTTTTTCTTTTTTTCTTCACATCAGGTGGGTAACATGCCAACCTTGTAACAAGGTTTGAGGGAGGTACATCTCACGACACCCTCGTGAACACCCAACCATCGTGCTTGGGAGCCACAGAAGCACCTCATCTGTCATTCTCTGTTGTTGCACATTCCCACCAGCAAACAATCCTGCTCTGCTGTCCCACTGGAAACCAAACTCCAACTAAACCAAACCTTCTCCCAGCCCACTTATGCTGCCAGCCCCATTCCCATTTTTCTGTTCTCTTTGGCAGTGAAAGTCCTTGAAAGAGCTGCCAGTCCTGGCTCTCTCCAACTCGTGTTCTTGTGTTCCTTCTAAATCCCACCCCCAGGTCGGGTGTGGTGGCTCACGCCTGTAATCCCAGCACTTTGGGAGGCCAAAGCAGGTGGATCACTGAGGTTAGGAGTTGGAAACCAGCCTGGCCAACATGGTGAAACCCCATCTCTACTAAAAATTAAAAAATTAGCCAGGCGTGGTGGCGGGCACCAGTAGTTCCAGCTACTCTGGAGGCTGGGACAGGAGAATCACTTGAACCTGGGAGGTGGAGGTTGCAGTGAGCCAAGATTGCGCCACTGCACTCCAGCCTAGGTGAAAGAGCGAGACTTCATCTCAAAAAATAATAATAGGCCAGGCACGGTAGCTCACGCCTGTAATCCCAGCACTTTGGGAGGCCGAGGTGGGCAGATCACAAGGTCAGGAGATCGAGACCATCCTGGCTAACACAGTTAAACCCTGTCTCTACTAAAAATACAAAAAATTAGATGGGTGTGGTGGCGGGTGCCTGTAGTCCCAGCTACTAGTGAGGCTGAGGCAGGAGAATGGCGTGAACCCGGGAGGTGGAGCTTGTAGTGAGCTGAGATTGTGCCATGGCACTCCAGCCTGGGCGACAGAGCGAGACTCTGTCTCAAAAAATAATAATAATAATAATAATAATTATTATTATTATTATTATTATTAAATAAATAAATCCCACTCCCACCAGGCTTGCCTGGCCCCCACTGCTACACACAAACTATTCTTCTGAAGGTTGCCAGTGACTGCCACATTGCCATGTCCATCGGTGACCTCTGAGTCAACCTCTGATGTGATTGACACAGCTGCTGCTTACCCCCTCCCCAGTGCCCTTTATCCACCAGGCTTCCTGGACCCATGTCTCTTGGTTCCTCCTACCTCCCTAGCTGCTCCTCCTTAGCTCCTGACTTTTTTTTTTTGATACAGAGTCTTGCTCTGTCAACCCAGGATGGAGTGCAGTGGCATGACCTCAGCTCACTGCAGCCTCAACCTCCTGGGCTCAAGTGATTCTCCTGACTCAGATTCCTGAGTAGCTGGGACTACAGCTGTGCACCACCACACCTGGTTAATTTTTGTATTTTCTGTAGAGATGGGGTCTTGCCATGTTGGCCAGGCTGGTCTCAAACTCTTGAGTTCTTGATTTTTTTTTTGAGATGGAGTTTCATTCTGTCATCCAGGCTGGAGTTCAGTGCATGATTTCAGCTCACTGCAACTTCCGCCTCCTGGGTTCAAGCGATTCTCATGCCTCAGCCTCCTGAGTGGCTGGGACTACAGGTGTGCACCACCGTGCCTGGCTAATTTCTGGTTTTTAGTAGAGACGGGGTTTTGCCATGTTCATCAGGCTGGTCTTGAACTCCTGACCTCAGGTGATCCGCCCACATCAGCTTCCCAAGGTGCTGAGATTACAGGCAAGAGCCACTCCACCCAGCCAGCTCCTGACTTATTCATGCTTGGTCCTGGGCACTCTTTTCCTCTCCATCACCCCCTTGGTGCTTGAGGTAGGCAAAATAATGGCCCCAAAGATGCTCATGTGTGAATCCTTGGAACCTGTCAATACGCTGCCTTACATAGCAAAAGGGACTATCCAGATATGATTAAATGAAGGACCTTGAGATGGGGAGATTGTCCTGAATTACCTGGGTAGGTCCAGTGCAATCACAAGAGACCTCATAAGGGAAAGACAGAGCAGGAGAGCCAGACTCAGAGAGAGACTGGAAGAGGCTATGCTGCTGGCTTTGAAGACAAGGGAAGGGGCCATGAGCCAAGGAATGCAGGAGGCCTCTAGAAAGATGAGGAAAAACAAAAGGTGGAGAGCGGATTTTCCCTCAGAGGCTCTGGAAAGGAATGCCATCCTGCTGGTACTTTGATTTTAGCCCCTTAAGACCGTTTTGAAATTCTGACCAGCAGAACTACAAGATAATATGATGGGCATAGCAGCTCATGCCAGTAATCCCAGCAGTTTTGGAGGCTGAGGTGGGAGGATCGCTTGAGCCTAGGAATTCGAGACCAACCTGGGCAACACAGGTTTTTTTAAGAAAAAAAGTAGCTGGGCACGGAGCCAGGCTTCCATTCCAGCTACTCAAGGAGGCTGAAGAGGGAGGATCGCTTGAGCTTAGGAAGTAAAGGCTGCAATTAACCATGACATGCCACTGTACTCCAGCCTGGGTGACAGATGGGGGGGAAAAGCCCATAATGGGCAGGGCACGGTGGCTCAAGCCTGTAATCCCAGCACTTTGGGAGGCCGAGACGGGCAGATCACGAGGTCAGGAGATCGAGACCATCCTGGCTAACATGGCGAAACCCCGTCTCTACTAAAAAAAATACAAAAAACATAGCTGGGCGAGGTGGCAGGCGTCTGTAGTCCCAGCTACTCAGGAGGCTGAGGCAGGAGAATAGCGTGAACTCGGGAGGCAGAGCTTGCAGTGAGACGAGATCTGGCCACTGCACTCCAGCCTGGGCGACAGAGAGAGACTCCGTCTCAAAAAAACAAACAAACAAAAAACCAAACAAAAAAAAACCCATAATGAACTCATGTTGTTTTAAGTTACGAAGTTTATGGTACTTTGTTATAGCAGCAACAAAAAACTGAATCAGTGATCCTGGCCAGTCTCCTGATTGTAAACCCTGACAATGCCCATATATATCACTTCCAGGCTAACTGTCACACTCAGATATTCAGCTGCCTACTTACTGGACACCTCTACTGAGATGTCTGAATTCTGGACCCTCCTCCCAAGGCTTCTTCACCCACTGGAGTTGGTGGCAACGCTATCCTCCTAGGTACTTGAGCCCAAGTCTCGGAACCAGCCTTAACTCTTCTGTCCCTATCACTCCCCTCATCCAGGCTGCTGCTGAGTCCTGCTGGCCCCATCTTTAACACACAGCCAGATTCCGACCACTCCTCACCATCCTCCTCTACCACCCGGCCTCGTGCCTGTGCGACAGCCACAGCCTCCCTGCCTCCACCTCTGCCCCTCTATTCTTCTCAGCACAGGAGCAGAGGGGTCCTTAAGACAAAGAGTGTCGCTCTTGTGTTCCCCATTTCATTTGGTGTAAAAGTTGAATCCTTAGGGAGGCTGACAAGGCCACCTATAATGTGGTGCCCCCCTCCCACCTCTGTGACTTCATCTCCTACCAGCCCCCACCTCTCTCTGCTCCAGCCATGCTGGCCTTGCTGTTCCCTGGGCACAGCAGAAGGGCTGTGCCTCCCCACCCCAGGGCCTTTGCATGTGAAGTTCCCCTTGTCTGGTGCACTCTTCCCTGATTTCCTCATGACTAACTCCCTCACTGCCTTCAGGATCTGCTTAAATGTCACCTTCTCAACAAGGCCTGCCCTGAGTACCCTGAATTGCCACTTGTCCCAGTTACCTCCATAAGGCCCAACGGTTCTCACTGTGCCCTGCTTTTTCTGTTTTCCTTTCAATGTACAGTATCATTTATCCATTTATCATTCTTATTGTTTTGCTCATCTCATGCGCTAGAACATAACTCCACGAGGGCAGGGATCTTTGTATTGTTCATGGTGTTTAAAACAGTGCCCAGCACAGAGGGCACTAAATAAATAAATAAATAAATAAATAAATAAATAAATAAATGACTGGAAAGGTATCGGGGTAAGGCGGG
Organism: Rhinopithecus roxellana; assembly: GCF_007565055.1. Classification (NCBI taxonomy): domain Eukaryota; kingdom Metazoa; phylum Chordata; class Mammalia; order Primates; family Cercopithecidae; genus Rhinopithecus; species Rhinopithecus roxellana. Next base: position 78,712,537 of record NC_044568.1, on the reverse strand, counting down.
GGTTTTCTTTGTTGTTGTTGTTTTTTGTTTTGGATGGGGGGACAGGGTCTAGCTCTGTCACCCAGGCTGGAGTGCAGTGGCATGATCATGGCTCACTGCAGCCTCGACCTCCCATATTCAAGCAATCCTCTTGCCTCAGTCTCTAGTAACTGGGACTACAAGCCTGCACCACCAAGCCCACCTAATTTTTGTGCTTTTTGTAGACATAGGGTTTCACCATGTTGCCCAGGCTGCCCTTGAACTCCTGGGCTCAAGTGATCTTCCTGCTTGAGCGTCTCAAAGTGCTGGGACTACAGGTGTGAGCCACTGTACCCAGCCTTTAGAAGGGTTAACAATTCTAAAGCCACCACACATGCAGAGTGAAAGGGAACAATTAAGTAAATGGATGGAGGATGATAGCAGCCAGGCTTCCCACTGTTACAGATGAGCAACGAGACGTATCTAGAATGATCCATGTGATGACCATGGATTAGAGTTGGAGATGTTAGGTTAAACAGGTTTAGCTAAAACAGTATCATAGATGGTTACATCTAGAAATATAGATTTGTGTGCATACAGGTTAGTACACACACAGATTTCCTTGTTCTGTCCACTAAGAGGGCCAAGAAGCAACAGCACCCCATAGCCATGAGCACATCTTGCACCCAGATCTTGGTTTCTAATACCATTCACTAATGAAAGGAACCAGGGTTCCTTGGAGAAACAGCTGATTCTAGGTCTAAGATAGGAAATAGAAAAGATGAGCCTGGAGCATCTTGTGGTGCCAGAAAGTTAAGGAAGTGCTCAAAATCTCACAGTGAAGGAGTGTGTCACAGGGACACAGGAGACAACGGAAAGGCACCCAGTGGCTAATGCTGGAACAATTTGAACAACAAAATAAAGTAGAATTGGATTACACCCAAAGTATACAGGATCCATGGATCCATACTGATATAAATTAATGAATCAATAAATGGAGAAGAGACAAATCTCCAGTGCAGAAAAATTCCAATAAGTGATGAAGATGCCCTGCCCTCAAGGAGGTGGAGCTTAACTCCCATCCCTTAGGTGTGGGCTGCACAGAGTGACCTCCTTCTGAAGAGCACAGTATCAAACGCAGGGGAAAAAAGTAGCTCTGCTGTAAAGAAACCTGACAAGCACTGCCTCAGCCAGGTATCAAGTTAGTCCTCCTGAGAGCACATCCCCTTTGTAGGAAGTGAGGAGAAGGGCACTCACCTCCCAGCTCTTCCTCCCAGAACACATAACTCCAGTCTAGTCATGAGAAAAATATCAATCAAATCCCAATGGAAGCCGAGGACAGTGGCTCATACCTGTAATCTCAACACTTTGGGAGGCTGAGGTGGGCAGATGACGAGGTTAGGAGTTTGAGACACCCTGACCAACATGGTGAAATCCCATCTCTACCAAAAATACAAAAAATTAGCCGGGCGAGGTGGCATGTGCCTGTAATCTAAGCTACTCAGGAGGCTGAGGCAGAAGAATCACCTGAACCTGGGAGGCGGAGGTTACAGTGGGCTGAGATCGTGCCATTACGCTCTAACCTGGGCAACAGAGCGGGACTCCATCTCAAAACAACAAAAACAAAAACAAAAACAAAAAAAAACTCAATTGAGTGACACTCTACAAAATACCTGACCAAATAAACACCTAACGATGCATCCTAAAGAACTAGAAAAGGGCAATCCAAATCCAAAATCAGTAGAAAAAAAGAAATAAAGATCAAAGGAGAAATTAATAAAATTGAAACAAAATAATACAAAGGATCAACAAAACGAAAAGTTGGTGTTTTGAAAAGATAAAATTGACAAACCGTTAGCCAGACTAAGAAAAAAAGAGAGAAGACCCAAAGAAACAAAATCAGAGATGAAAAAGGAGGCATTACAACAGATAGTGTAGAAATTCAAAGGACCATTGGTGGCTAGTATGAGCAGCCATATGCCAATAAACTGGAAAATCTAGGAGAAACGGATCAACTGATGGACACAGACAACCTACTAAAATTGAGTCATGAAGAAATCCAAAACGTGAACAGACCAGTAACAAGGAATGAGATCGAAGCCTTAATAAAATGTCTCCCAGGAAAGAAAAGCCCAGGACCTGGTGGCTTCACTGTGAAATTCTACTGAACCCTTAAAGAAAAACTACCAATCCTACTCAAACTATTCCAAAAAATAGAGGAAGAGGGAATATTCACAAAATATCTGACCAGCACTCCTTAAAATTGTCAGCATGATCGGTTGGGGGCGGTGGCTCATGCCTGTAATCCCAGCACTTTGGGAGGCCAAGGCGGGTGGTTCACCTGAGGTCAGGAGTTTGAAACCAGCCTGGCCAACATGGAGAAACCCCATCTCTACTAAAAATATAAAATTAGCCAGGCATCATGGCGCACGCCTGTAATCCCAGCTACTCGGGAGGCTGAGATAGGAGAATTGCTTGAACCTAGGAGGCAGAGGTTGCAGTGAGCCGAGATTGCGCCACTGCACGCCAGCCTGGGGGACAAGAACAAATCTCCGTCTCAAACAAAACAAAACAAAACAAAACAAAAACTGTCACCGTGATGAAAGACAAAGGAATGTCACAGCCCAGAGGAGCCTAAAGGGAGATGGGATCCTGGAACAGAAAAACACTGAGGAAAACCTAAGGTAATCTGAAGAAACTACAGCCTTTAGTGAATAATAACGCACCGCCACTGATTTAAGAATTGTGAAATGCACTATCCTCTCGTAAGATGTTAACAGCAGGAGAAATTGGGGATGGTACCCTGAACTGGATCTTGGAACAGAAAACGAGTGTTAGTAGAAAAGCTGGTGAAATTCAAATAAAATCTAGAGCCTGCTTGGTAAGTATTAATGTGCCAAAGTTGGTGTTTTAATTGTGACAAATGTGCCCCAGTGATGTAAAATGTTAACAATGGGGGAAAGTGGGTGAGAGGCATATGGGAATCCCCTTACTAACTCTGCAACTTTCCCCAAAAGAAAAAGTTTATTTATTTATTTTTGAGATGGAGTTTTGCTCTTGTTGCCCAGGCTAGAGTGCAATGATACAATCTTGGCTCACTGCAGCCTCTGTCTCCCGGGTTCAAGTGACTTTCCTGCCTCAGCCTCCCAAGTAGCTGGGATTACAGGCATACACCACCATGCCCGGGTAATTTCATGGTTTAGTAGAGACAGGGTTTCACCATATTGGTCAGGCTGGTCTTGACCTCCTGACCTCAAGTGATCCACCCACCTTGGCCTCCCAAAGTGCTGGGATTACAGGTGTGAGCCACTGTGCCCAGCCAGAAAAAGCTTATTAAAAAAAAAACAAAAATAGCCTCACAATTAAATAGAATCTGGCATACAGTAAGTGCTTAGAAATGGTAATGGGTATTACTATTCTTTTCTTTCTTTTTTGAGACAGGGCCTTACTCTGTTACCCAGACTGGCATGCAGTGACAGGATGATGGCTCACTGCAGCTTCAGCATCCTTGAGCTCAGGTGGTCCTCCCACTGGCGTAGCTGGAACTACAGGTGGATATCACCACACCCAGTTAATTTTTGTGTATTCTGTAGAGACGGAATTTCACCATGTTGCCTGAGCTGGTCTTGAATTCCTGGGCTCAAGCGATCCACCCACCTCGGCCTCCTAAAGTGCTAGGATTACAGACATTCTTTTCTTTTTGTTCATGGAAATAACTCATTCAACATTTAGTCACATGTCTTTACCCTTACAGTAAAAATTCCCCCCAAAATACAGAAATGAATAAAGTAGAAAGTGAAGCCTTCCATTATTCCATCTCCCACTGTCAGGTCAATGTATCACAGTCTAGACTTTTTCCTCTGTGTATGTGAGTGTTTATTTCTAAACTTTTTTTTTTTTTTTTTTGACACTGAGTCTTGCTGTGTCGCCCAGGCCAGAGTGCAGTGGCATGATCTCAGCTCAATGCAAGCTCCACCTCCCGGGTTCAGCCATTCTCCTGCCTCAGCCTCCCGAGTAGCTGGGACTACAGCCTCCCGCCACCACGCCCGGCTAATTTTTTGTATTTTTAGTAGAGATGGAGTTTCACTGTGTTACCTAGGATGGTCTCGATCTCCTGACCTCGTGATCCACCTGCCTCAGCCTCCCACAGTGCTGGGATTACAGGCGTGAGCCACCGCGCCCAGCAATTTCTAAACTTTTTACAGACATGAGATGACACCCTACATTTTAGCAACTCACTCAGTTTCGATATAGCATAGACTGCTATGTCCACATCACATCACTCTCCAGGGTTCTGAATGCCTGTGAGCTATGCTACAACATGGCAACAATTGATTTACCATTTCCTTAAGATGAACATTAAGCTATTTCTAATTTTCCCCCACAAACAATGCTTTAATGAACACCCTCCATCTCACACCTCTATGAACACGCAGGATAATTTCTTTGGGAGAAATCCCTGACTATGGAATTGTGGGTATGATGGCACGTTTAAAACACTGTCATCCTACTGCCAAATTATCCTCTCATTATTCTGGGAATGAACTGCCTGCATTCACCCCTCCCAGAGGCAGAGAGGGGCACCATCCCCTACCCCTGCCTTCCTCCTTTGGTGACATCTCTCCTTGAACAGGGTGGGGTGAGAGGCCACTGTGACAACACAGATGTGGGGGTCGGCGGAGGGACAAGCCCTGTGGCTGCCCAATTAGGACCTCAGGGAACAGTACTGGATGTCCCCTTCTGAGACTCAGCGTGTATTTAACTGGCAGGAGTCTTGGTGATTCCTAATCACCAGTGCCAAGGACCATACCAAACGGAAGTAGGGTGGCTGGCAGGGAGAGGCTAAACGTCATTTTAAAAATCACAATAACACGATTTTAGATTTGGAAAAAGTCAAGAAAAGAACCTTATTGTACAAAGCATCATTTGCCATTCACGTATTCATTCAACAAATATTTCCGTTCCTTTTAGTTCAGGTTATTCTTAGGATCGCCACACTGAACAAAAGAAAGTCTCACTGAACTTCCATCCCACTTGGGGAGACAAATTAAAAACACAGTATCAGTGAGTGGCAAGTACTGTATTAGAGTAACAGCCAGATGCTGTGACAAACCCAAAATTTCAGATGACCACTGAAGGCTTCAGGACCCCAGATGAGGCCAAATGTCCCCACCGCCTAGCTCCAGGGCATCCTTTTTCCAGAACTTAGAACTAATCTCTGCGGCAGGGCAAAGTGGCTCATGCCTGTAATCCCAGCAAGTGATTCTCCAGCCTCAGCCTCCTGAGTAGCTGGGATTACACGCAAGTGCCACCATCCCAGCTAATTTTTGTCTTTTTAGTAGAGACAGGGTAACCCACATGGTCTCAGAGGAACCTGATGGGATGTCAAAGATTGACAGTCACCCTGGACTGCGTGTGGTGGCTCATGCTGAGGCGGGTGGATCACTTGAGATCAGGAGTTCAAGACCAGCCTGGCCAAAATGGTGAAACCCCATCTCTACTACAAACACAAAATTAGCCAGGCGTGGTGACACATTCCTCTAATCCCAGCTACTCAGGAGGCTGAGGAAGGAAAATTGCTTGAACCTGGGAAGCAGAGGTTGCAGGGAGCCAAGATGGTGCCATTGCACTCCAGCCTGGGCGACAATAGCAAAACTCCATCTTAAAAAAAAAAAAAAAAAAAAAAAAAAAAAAAAAAAGTAGTAAGTGTTAGAGGATTGGGGGTAACAATTTTATATCAATCTAGACCTGAATCAATGAATGAAAAGTTACTGCTAACCTACTATGTGCTACTGTATCCCTCTTAGTAACAGTAGACTTTAGCTTCAAATTCATGGTTTCCCCGTCTTGCTGGGGTCTGGGGTGGGCTCCATCCCCTCTGGGGAAGAGAGTACTAACTGTCTACCTGGTATCCACCAGCCCCTTCTCCTTTCTAGGAGCCCTGCTTTACCCCAGGGGGCAGCGTGCTTTTGCAGGGAGGCCAGTGATCAGAAGGGGAAGTTGCTGGACAGGGCATCTGGGAAAGCTCTTTATACCACGAGGATTCCACTGAGGCTGCTGTGAGCTATGACTGTGCCGCTGCACTCCAGCCTGGGCAAAAGAGCTAGACCTTGTCTCTTTGTGACCCCTCCTCTTTCTCCTTCCTGCTTGCATGGTGGATATGGGTGGGACTCCAGCAGGGCCAAGTTTAGCCCTTAGTGTGCCTTTGTTCAAACTCGGACAAGACTTCTGCTGTGAGAAGTCAAATTAGGAAAAAGACAGCTCCCATGGGCTGAAGCATCCCCTGTGAGTGCAGGGCCTGGGGTGGCAAGCAGACCACGGACTGCATTTCAGTCCTCACTCAATCCCTTTGGCAGGGAGCTTGGAGCAGCACACAAACTGCACAACCATCCCCAACAGCCCTGATCTTGGACTATGTGGCAACTTTGAGGATAGAAAGCACTTGCTGAAGGCAGAGCTGAAAGACAAAAGCCTGGACCCTTGATAAGGATGGAGCCTCACACCAGCCCTGGCTGACCTCCCTGGGTTTTCTTTTGCTCTTTAAAAAAAAAAAAATGTAATAATCTATTTTGAAATAATTTCAAAATTTCAGAAAATTTGCAAGAACCCCTGACAAAGAGCTCCCCTTTACACAGATTGGCCAATTGTGTTTTTTTAAAAAACCTTTTTTATAAGTTTTTTATTTTTGTAGAGATGGGCTCTATGTTGCTGAGGCTGGTCTCAAACTCCTGGGCTCAGCCGATCTTTCCAAAGAGCTGGATTACAGGTGTGAGCCACCACGCCTGGCATGGCCAGTTGTGAATGTTCTATCACATCTGTTCGGCTCCCCCGCATCTCTCTCTCCCTTCTTCTCCCACTTTCTCTATGGGTAAATCCTTGAGAGTAGTTGGCAAACATATGTCATCACCCCTAAATCCTCCAGCATGTGTATCCCCCTAACAGGGACAATCTAATGACCCCCCAGATCACCTCTGGCTCCTTAAGAAAAACAAAACTTCCACCCAACTCACTCATTTCGGTTTTCTGTTTAAGTAGACAAACCAATTCTAACTGCTCCCCTCTTCACCCCTAAAATCCATGGGGCTGGGGAGAAAACCCACACCATGCCCAGTGCCCCACACCACACTCTGCTCCAATCCCTCACACCTGTTAGCACCTTTTGGCCTCAGAGCTTTTCGTGTTTGCAACTGAACTGAAAGCCACGTAACATAAAATTCATCATTTTAAAATGTGTATTTCAAGGCCCAGCACTTTGGGAACCTGAGGAGGGCAGATCACTTGAACTCAGGAGTTCGAGACCAGCCTGACCAACATGGTGAAACCCCATCTCTACTAAAAATACAAAAATTGGCTGGGTGTGGTGGCAGGCATCTGTAATCCCAGCTACTTGGGAGGCTGAGGCAGGAGAATCGCTTGAAGCAGGAGGCGGAGTTTGCAGTGAGCCGAGATTGCGCCACTGCACTCCAGCCTGAGTGACAGAGTGAGACCCTGTCATTCATTCATTCATAAATAAATAAATAACGTGTGTAATTCAGTGGCATTTAGTACAGTTACAATGTTGTGTAACCACCGCCTCTACCAAGTTCCAAAGCCATCAGCCCAGAAGGAAGCCCGGCACAACTGCTCCCTGTTTCACCTGCCCTGGCCGTCCGATCACTTTCTGTCTCCACGGATCCCCTGCTGCCTGACCCTGCATAGAAACAGAACTGCACATCCAGAGCCACCTCAGAACATTTGCAGGAGCAGTTCTTTCTTCCCAGGTGCTCCTCCCTCCTCTTACTCTGGCACCCTTTAGGGTTCACTTCACCAGCACCCCTTTGGGGCTCTCCCTAGAGCCTCACCTGAGGTCAAGTTCTCCCAGCACATATCCTCAGAAACCCGAGGTTTCTATTATCAGCATTTGTCACTATTACAATTATTCTTCAGGACTACTTCATTCATGCCTTCTGTAGTTAGATTATAAAGTCTATTAGGGGTAGGGTGTGGAGGCTCACACCTGTAATCCCAGTGCTTTGGGAGGCAGAGGCAGGAGGTTTGCTTGAGGTCAGGAGTTTGAGACCAGCCTGGGCAACATAGGGAGAGCCCGTCTCTACAAATAATAATAATAATAATAATAATAATGGCCAGGCAGGGTGGCTCATGCCTGTAATCCCAGCACTTTGGGAGGCTTAAGCGGGCAGATCACCTGAGGTCAGGAGTTTGAGACCAGCCTGGCCAACATAGTGAAACCCTGTCTCTACTAAAAACACAAAAATTAGCTGAGTGTGGTGTTGCATGTCTGTATTCCCAACTACTCAGGAGGCCATGGCCGGAGGTTTGCTTGAACCCAGGAGGCAGAGGTTGCAGTGAGCCAAGATTATGCTGCTGCACTCCAGCCTGGGTGACAGAATGAGACCCTGTCTCAAAAACAAATACATAAATAAAATAAATAATATTTTTTTTTTTTTTTTTTTTTTTTTTTTTTTGTGAGACGGAGTCTCGCTCTGTCGCCCAGGCTGGAGTGTAGTGGCCGGATCTCAGCTCACTGCAAGCTCCGCCTCCCGGGTTCACGCCATTCTCCTGCCTCAGCCTCCCGAGTAGCTGGGACTACAGGCGCCCGCCACCTTGCCCGGCTAGTTTTTTGTATTTTTTAGTAGAGACGGGGTTTCACCATGTTAGCCAGGATGGTCTCGATCTCCTGACCTCGTGATCCGCCCGTCTTGGCCTCCCAAAGTGCTGGGATTACAGGCTTGAGCCACCGCACCCAGCCAAAAAAAATTTTAAAAAAACAAAAAATAATAATACTCCTTAACAAGGGCATGTCTGTCTTGTTTATCACTATATACCAGGGCTTAGGCCAAAATCTGGCATGGAGCAGGCCAAAATATTAACAGTAATATTTTGTTAATTGAATAACTAGATGATTGTTCCCACGGAGGAGTCATCTTGTATTGCCCTGACTGTGACATAGGCAGCTCCTACACTCGGGGGCCTGCCCGCCCCTCACATGCCCATATATGGACATGATGCAGGCCACCTAGCCATGGTTTGTGAGGTCCTAGCCCCTTTGCCCTCACAATGACCAACGGCCTCCTGGCATGTATAAGAGGCTGCAGAGCTGGCCCCTGACTTACAGCCCACAGAGTTCCACCTGCTCACAGGTTGGCTGGCTCAGCCAAGGTGGTGCCCTGCTCTGAGCATTCAGGCCAAGCCCATCCCGCACCATGGCCAGGTACAGATGCTGTCGCAGCCAGAGCCGGAGCAGATGCTGCCGCCCGAGACGAAGATGTCGCAGACGAAGGAGGCGGAGCTGCCGGGCACGGAGGAGAGCCATGAGTAAGTGGGCCCAGCTGAGGGTGGGCTGGGGCTGGGGCTGGGGGCTCTCGGGGCCCTGTCTTCCTCTCACTACCTTTTTTGGTCTCATCAGGGTGCTGCCGCCGCAGGTACAGGCTGAGGTGTAGAAGATACTAATTGCACAAAATAGCATGTCCACCAAACTCCTGCCTGAGAATTTTACCAGACTTCACGACCCTCTTGCCACATCTTGAAAATGCCACCATCCAATGAAAATCAGGAGCCTGCTAAGGAACAATGCCGCCTGTCAATAAATGTTGAAGTCATCCTACTCTTGTCTCCTTGTCCTTGAGAGGGTAGGCTCAGTGGGGAGGAGGGCTCAGGGATGAGCAGAGGTGGAAAGGGCCTGGGCATGCGACGGGGGAAAGATGTCTGTGGGGGAGACATGAGAGACCGTTGTCACGCTGGGTTTTGTTACAAGCCCTTTTTTTTTTTTTTTTGATATGGACTCTCAACCTGCTGCCCAGGCTGGAGTGCAGTGGCGTGATCTCGGCTCACTGCAAGCTCCATCTCCTGGGTTCACGCCATTCTACTGCCTCAGCCTCGCGAGTAGCTGAGACTACAGGCGCCCGCCACCACGCCTGGCTAATTTTTTTGTATTTTTAGTACAGACGGGATTTAATCGTGTTAGCCAGGATGGTCTCGATCTCCTGACCTCATAATCTGCTCGCCTCAGCCTCCCAAAGTGCTGGGATTACAGGCGTGAGCCACTGCACCCCGCCGTTGTTCCAAACTCTTAGTAGTACCAACAAGTCACAACCAATACGTGCCTCCCCAAGTCACAAACAGAACCAGTCTCCCCAATTCACAACGAGAACCTGCCTCCCAAACTCTCTTAACAGATCCCTACCCAGTGGGGTGCTGTAGCCAGGTCTCTCGAGTTTGAGGACCCGCTGTGTACATTTCCGCACTCTGCTTGGTGACCTCATCTTGGCAGCTTGAAATGGACCATGGAGTATTTACAGAAATTAGCAAATGCTACAAATCTGGGTTCCCTCCATCCCTGGAACCCCAAACCAGTTAAACATTTACCAGCTGGAGCTTAAGATTGAACCAGCTCTTCCTATCTGACCTGTCCCCTAGCTGCCCACCTGGGTTTATTTCAGCCCAAAGCTGAAATTTCCATTCTTCAACAAAGGAACTCTCAGATTATAACTTAAATAGATTAAGTCAGTCACCATCAGGAAAATTAAATTCACAACTGTTTATTCCTCATTCCGTGCTAGAAGTTTTCAGCCCCATTTGCGTACAGAGATAACTTGTCCAGGTAGCAGCAGACCTGAACTTTTCCCATTTAATCAAGCGCCATTAAGGAAGTTTCTTATCTGCCATCCTGTAAACTCAAACATTTTTGTTAACCACTGGTTTCTTTACTCTTTGGGGCACAGCTTCACAGTGTTACGTCCACTCAAGGAAACAAAGGTTAACTTGTCCGTCTGATCGGACCTAAGTCCACACTCAAGCCGTATGATATACTACCTATATTAAAATTTCTAAGGCAAGAGTTTAAGACCCCAGTGAGATTTGGGGAAGGATCAGGAGTTAAGCAGCCACCCAGACACACTGCCTACTGGGCACTGGTCTACTTGGCTCACTCATAGCCTAAGAAAGCCTACCTCTCCGATTCCTTGACACAGGCCCTGGGTCACAGTCATTTCATGATGGTACAGCAAACCCAGAGCATTTCAGCCGAGACCAGAGGCTCTGAGACCCAGTTCCCTGAAGTGACAGGGCCAACCAAGCACCTCAGAAATGTCACGGTACGACTTCTGCTTATGGGGCACCAACTGTGTGCCTGGTATTCTGCATAAATCACTACCTTTTTTTTTTTTTTTTTTTTTGAGACGGAGTCTCGCTCTGTCACCCAGGCTGGAGTGTAGTGGCCTGATCTCAGCTCACTGCAAGCTCCGCCTCCCGGGTTCACGCCATTCTCCTGCCTCAGCCTCCCGAGTAGCTGGGACTACAGGCGCCCGCCACCTTGCCCGGCTAGTTTTTTGTATTTTTTAGTAGAGACGGGGTTTCACCGTGTTAGCCAGGATGGTCTCGATCTCCTGATCTCGTGATCCGCCCGTCTCGGCCTCCCAAAGTGCTGGGATTACAGGCTTGAGCCACCGCGCCCGGCCCCCTTTTTTTTTTGAGACAAGGTCTCTCTCTGTCAACCAGGCTAGAATAGAATGCAGTGGCGCAAACACAGTTCACTGCAGCCTCAGCCTCCTGGGCTCAAGTGATTTCCCCTACCTCAGCCTCCTGGCCTCCTGAGTAGCTGGGACCACAGATACACACGACCATGCCTGGCTAATTTTTCTAATTTTTTTGTAGAGATGAGGTCTCACTTTGTCGCCCAGGCTGGTCTCAAACTCCTGGGCTCAAGCAATTCTCCTGCCTTGGCCTCCCAGAGTGCTGTGATTACAGGCATGAGCCACTGCATTCGTCTACGGTGGTATCAACAACCTCGTTCTTGGCCGGGCGCAGTGGCTCACACCTGTAATCCCAGCACTTTGGGAGGCCAAGGCAGGTAGATCACGAGGTCAGGAGATTGAGACCATCCTGGCTAACACGGTGAAACCCCGTCTCTACTACAAACACAAAAAAATTAGCCAGGTCTGGTGGCGGGTGCCTGTAGTCCCAGCTACTTGGGAGGCTGAGGCAGGAGAATGGTGTGAACCTGGGAGGCAGAGCTTGCAGCGAGCCGTCATTGTGCCACTGCACTCCAGCCTGGGCGACTGAGTGAGACTCTGTCTCAAAAACAAACAAACAAACAAACAAACAAACAAACAAAAACCCTTGTTCTTTCAAGTGAGCACATGACAGTTTAGCGCTAGCCCCAGCACTACCGTGATCCTGATCTGATCACTTTAGCAATGACTCCCCATAACACAGTTGGATCATGACAGCGGCTTGGCTGGACAGGCAGACCCCCAGGTGTGCCTTTTTTTTTTTTTTTTTTTTTTTTTTTTTAGTTAGGGTCTTGTTCTGTCACCCAGGCTGGAGTGCAATAGTGGGAACATGGCTCACTGCAGCCTCGACCTCCTATGCTCAAGCAATCCTCCCATCCCAGCCTCCTGAGTAGCAGGGACTACAGGCACATGCCACCACGGACCCAGGCTATTTTTTTAAATTTTTTGTAGACAGAACCCTCACTATGTTGCCCAGGCTGATCTCAAACTCCTGGGCTCAAGTGATCCTCCCATCCTGACCTCTCAAAGTGCTAGGATTACAGGTGTGAGCCATCACACCCAGCCCCTTTTAATTTAATTTAATTTTATTTTATTTTATTTTATTTTATTTTATTTTTTTAGATGAAGTTTCGCTCTTGTTGCCCAGGAGTGCAACGGTGTCATCTCAGATCACTGCAACCTCTGCCTCCTGGGTACAAGCAATTCTCCTGCCTCAGCCTCCCGAGTAGCTGGGATCACAGGCGCCTGCCACCAAGCCTGGCTAATTTTTGTGTATTTAGTAGAGATGGGGTTTCACCATGTTGACCAGGCTGGTCTTGAACTTCTGGCCTCAGGTGATCCACCTGCCTCAGCCTCCCAAAGTGCTAGGATTATAGGTGTGAGCCACCATGCCCTGCTCCGCCCCTTCCTATTTTCATCAGCAAGCTCTGGCCATGAAGATTTGACTTAGCAGGACGTAGCGTAAGGCCTCAGCATTTATATTTTTAACACATGCCCTCAGAGAGCTTGAGGGCCCTTATAAAGGACCTTCTTATCCCCAAAGAGAGGCAGCACAGAAACCAAGGGTCTGGCAATATCACCCATCACCTCCTGCAAGGATCTGAAGATTAAGCCTTCTGAATTTGTTTCCTATTGCTGCTGTGACAGATCACCACAAATTTTGTAGGTTTAACAACATAAATGTATTATCTTACAGGTCTGAAGTTCAGAATTCTGAAAGAAGTCTCATGGGGCTAAAATCAAGGGGTCAGCAGGGCTGTGTTCCTCCTGGATGCACCAGGGGAGGATAACCCATTTCCTTAACCATCCCAGCTTCTACAGGCTGCCTGCATTCCTTGGCTTGTAGTCTCTCCCTCCATCTTCAAAGCCAGCAGTGTGGCATCTCCCAATTTCTCTTCCTATGAGCTTCCTGCCTCCCTATTTTCTCTTCTAAGGGCCCTTGTGACTGCACTGGGCCAGCCCAGATCATCAAGGATAATCTCTACATCTTCGAGTCCTTAAATTTGTGTATCTGCCATATTCCCACATTCTCCCTGCCCTCCATGAAAGGGAAACTGGTTTTGCAGTTTCTGTGATTCTAATCCTGGTCTTTAATGGGATCATCAAAGTTCAATGAGAAGCCCTGGCAAGGCCGAGCAGGAGGGGAGAAGATGCATATTTTAGAGGCAGAGAGGGGAGCATCCCCTGCGCTAGGGAGTAAGTGGAGAGCCAAGGGTATGACTAAAACCAGGCTGTCTCCGTCTGAATGCTGGCCCGGCCTGGCCTTCTCAGCAGAGTGGCCTTGAGCAACTCAACTTCTTCATGCCTATTTACCCCACAGAAAATGGGGATTTTAAGAGTTAGGAATGCCAGGGTGGTGGCTCACACCTGTAATCCCAGCACTCTGGGAGGCTGACATGGGAAGCTCACTTGAGGCCAGGAATGTGAGACCAGCCAGGGCAATATGGTGAAACCCTACCTATCTCTACAAAAAGTACAAAAAATTAGCTAGGAGTGGCAGCACACGCCTATAGTCCCAGCTACTCGGGAGGCTGAGGTGGGAGGATCATCTGAGCCAGAGGGGTAGAGGTTGCAGTGATCTATGACTGCACAACTGCACTCCAGCCTGGGCAACAGATACTGTCTCAAAAAAAAAAAAAAAAAAAAAAAAAAAAAAAAAAAAGAGAGAGAGAGAAAGAAAATGAGTGAATGTATGGGAAATAAATGAATCAATGCTTGGCACATAGGAATTATTAGGGAACTATCTGCTGCTGTTACCATCTTAACAGTAAACTGTGTGCACAGAGATTCCAAGTGACAGTGTGCGTGCCCAATGACTTGGGGATGTGAGGGCTTGCATTAGACAATAAAACACCTGTCATCTGTATGGTTGCAACTGTTGCAAGAGACAGAGGACACGCTTTACAGGCAAGGCAAGGGGGTCTCTCACCCTTCCAGCCCTGCAGCTTGGGTGCCAGGGCCCTGCTAGCTGTGACCCCTGGCCCTCTGCTGCCCTCACAGAGAAGGCTGGGCAGGGTGGGGATGGGGCGGGGCCGCTGAGTCATAGTGGGCACCCCCTTTATATACAAGCTTCCGGGGAGCCTCGCAGACCAGACCAACAGTAACACCAAGGGCAGGTGGGCAGGCCTCAGTCCTCCTCCCCCACCCTAGGGCCCACTGCAGCCTCAGCCCAGGAGCCACCAGCTCTCCTAACACCATGGTCCGATACCGCATGAGGAGCCTGAGCGAACGCCCGCACGAGGTGCATGGGCAGCAGGTGCATGGGCAAGAGCAAGGACACAACGGCCAAGAGGAGCAGGGGCTGAGCCCGGAGCACGCCGAGGTCTACGAAAGGACCCACCAAGGCTACTCTCACCATAGGCGCAGGCGCTGCTCTCGAAGGAGGCTGCACCGGATCCACAGACGGCGGCATCGCTCCTGCAGAAGGCGCAGAAGACGCTCCTGCAGGCACCGGAGGAGGCATCGCAGAGGTCTGCCCATGCCCCTGCCTTGCCCTGCATGTCCCTGACCATCCCAGGCACAGGAGGGAGGCTGGGACCCACCCCATCTGACAAAGGCTCCAGCCCCCAACCCCTATCCCCACCCAGAGTCCCTAGGTGCCTCCCTCAACCAGAACTTTCTTTCCCAAAAGGCTGCAGAACCAGGAGGAGAAGATGCAGAAGGTACTAAGCTTCTTGGGCCCCTCACCCCCGGCTGGAAATTAAGAAAAAGTCACCTGCCCAAGAAACACCAAGAGAGGCCATAGCAATTCCCCTCCATCAAATGCTCAAGCCCCCAGCTGGAAGTTAAGAGAAAGTCACCTGCCCAAGAAACACCAAGTGAGGCCATAGCAACTCCCCTCCATCAAATGCTCAAGCCCTGAGTTGCCGCTGAGAAGTCCACAAGATCTGAGTGAAATGAGCAAAAGTCACCTGCCCAATAAAGCTTGACAAGACACTTGCTGGCCTGTTGGGTTTCCTTTGCACGAATCACACAAACCTGGCTTCCCTCACGCCCAGGGTGGGAAGAAGCTTCTCTGCAGTCCTTCCTCAGGGGCAGGTGGGGCAGGAGCTCTGCCGCTCTGAGGGTGCCTAGGAGAGGGTTTCTGTGCCTGGGAGGCCACCCTGTGATGCTGTCCTGTCTATCGCACATCCTTCCATGGAGTCAAAGGCCACATTAGTCTGTCTGGATCCCCCTCCAGTGAAAAACCTGATCCTACCCCATGAAAGGAGAAAATGGTTAGAACAGATTGAGCCCTAATTAAGTCACAAAGATGTCAAGGCACCTTGTGGCCATATTTAAAAGGCTTTCTGTGTGCCACAGTTTAAAAACACAACCCATCTTGAGTGTTCGGTGGTTGGAAGTGTAAACGGTGTGGGCAGAGGAGCAGTACAGGCAACGGCTTCAAGGTGGGGAGCAGGTCTGGCATGCTCCAGCAACAACTTGGTCAGCACAGAGGGGGCAAAAGGCAAGGAGTAGATGAATGCAGAGTAATGGGCTGGGCTGTGTGAAGCCTGTGCTGTCTGAGGCCTCTGGAGACCCAGGGAGAATCTGATCCTTGCTGCCTGCATGTGGCTGCATCACTCCTGTCTGAAATCAAGGACCCTTGTGATTGCACTGAGGGACTTTCTGGACAACCCAGGATAACCTCCCCATCTCACAATCCTTACATCATAGATTCCAGGATCAGGATGGGCATTTAGCCAACCACAGCCACTGAGGACTGGGAGGATAAAACTGGCAAGATCCAATCCATATGTTGGAAAATGGATTCCTGGTGCTCAGAAATGACCAATCTTTAAGAAGTAATGAGTTTCTGAAAAAAAATGAAAAAAAAAAACATATATATATATATCTTTTTTTTTTTTTTTTTTTTTTTTGAGATGGAGTTTTGCTCTTGTCACCCAGGCTGGAGTGCAGTGGTGAGATCTTGGCTTACTGCAACCTGCACCTCCTGGGTTCAAGTGATTCTCCTGCCTAACCTCCTGAGTAACGGGAGGAGCTTAAAAAATTTGTGGGGGGGTATTTTTAGTAAAGACAGGATTTCACGATGTTGGCTGGGCTGGTCTCGAACTTCTGACCTCAGACGACCCACCTGCCTCGCCTTCCAAAGTGCTTGGATTACAGGTGTGAGCCACCATGCCTGGCCTGAAAAAAATTAAATTTAAAAAATACCACTGCAGTGTACAAAAGACTCATTTCAATGTATAAAAGACAAAGTCCTAAAACCCCTCCCCGCATGCTGAAATTGTGCCACATAGATGGGGAACCTTGCCAAGGGGCAGCTCCATGATGTCTTCAAAGAGACCTGTGGCCCTAAAACACTTAAGAGGTTGTCACTCCACCCTGACCTGGAAAGAGTGGCATCTGGTTGGTGGCATCCATCTTGCATCAGTCAGGGACAAAGCAACCCCTTGTTCATCCCAGCTTGGTTTCTGGCCTGTGCCCATGCCTTGGACAAACAGAAAAAGCTTAGGAGCTGTTGCTTTTCAAGAAGATTTCACACTTTCAGGCCCCTGAAGGAAGCGTTCTAAGGGTTCCTGAGTTTTATGAAGGTAGAGCTTACAGAGTGCATACACTTTAAGTACACAGCTTGATGATTTATTTCCAAGGGTCAGCAGTCAAGAAACTCGACAGAGACAGCTCTCTCTGGCTGGCGATTTCTGGGATGTGGGGAGGAATCTGTGTGTGCCCCTCCTGCTTCTAGAAATTCAATCTCTAACTCCCATCCCAGCTACAGGGGAAACTTTCTCCAGGGCCAATGAGGTCCATGGTGTCAGTATCTGCACTGGCCCCAACGCTCAGCCTTGCAGACCTTCCCTGTGAGGGCTGGGAGCTGCCAGTGGCTGAGGTCTGAGTTAGCTGTTGGCTCAGACCCAGGTTTCCGAGTGGGGGCGGGCTCCCTTTGTGATGTCAGCATCCTGCCCCCACTCACAGCCCCTTCACCAGCCACCTCACCTCCTTGTCCAGAGAGACAGGCAACGTGGACCATGGGTTCCCACTGTGCCAAGCTCAACACAGGTCACAGCCCAGGCCACAGCACGGGCCACAGTATGGGCCACAGCATGGGCCATGGCCGGGGCCACGAATCCTCCATGAAGAAGCTTGTGGCCTGCTTGAGTCAGGATAACTTCTCCTTGTCATCAGAGGGTGAGGAAGAGGAGGAAGAGGAGGAGGAAGGGGAAGAGGAGGAGGAAGAGGAGCTGCCAGTACAGGGCAAGCTGCTGCTGATGGAGCCTGAGCGGCAGGAGGAGGCCCAGGAGGACAACGCTGAGGCCCAGCAGAGCCCCGAGTCCAAGGAGACACACTCCTGACCGGTGACGAAGGCCCAGGAAGGGACACCCACTGCTGCTCCGGCGACCGCGTTCAGAGAAGAGTCAATAAAAAGTCTCTGAGGAATTCTCCCTGTGTCTGGTTTCCCCTCGCCCTATCCCTTCTGGTCCCATGTGTGCACGTGTGTGAATGCATGTGTGTAGGTGCACGTGTGTGAATGCATGTGTGTAGGTGCACGTGTGTGAATGCATGTGTGTAGGTGCACGTGTGTGAATGCATGTGTGTAGGTGCACGTGTGTGAATGCATGTGTGTAGGTGCACGTGTGTGAATGCATGTGTGTAGGTGCACGTGGAGGGAAGCCAGCTGCCAAGGAAGGCTGAAGAGCAGGGCTCGGTGACCTTGTTCCCAAGCCCCAGTCAGAGGTTCAGGGACTTTGGGAGGGGGAAATCATCTCAGCCAAATCTTCCTGTCTCTGGGACAGGGGAAATTCCTCTCCTAGTCCCAGCACACCCCAACTGAGGGCACCCAGCAGGACAGGGTAACTGCCTTCATCGCAGTCCCCACGGTGCCACCCCAACCACGGGCAGTCTTTTAAGAACACTGGCTTGGGAGTTCAGCAGACCTGGGATCAAATTTCTTTTCTGCTAGCTACGTGCCCTTGAGCAAGTCACTGGTGTCTTTGAGCCTCAGCCTGCCCCTCCTGGCATTTGGGGGAAGCTAATAGCTACTCATGGGTCACCTGATCAGGAGAATTAGCTCAAGGGCTGGGTGGGACCAGGCCTGGCACCAGTCAGTGCTGAACTATGACAGGGATTGTTGCTGGGGTCATGGTGGTTTCCTCTGGGTCCTTTTTGGCTGCGGACTCTTCCACTGCGAGTCTATGCTGCTGACGACCATCTGCACCCCTACCTGGAGGCTCACTCCTGCCTTCTTCAAGGGGTCTAGCCCTGGGGGCAGAGACAGTGCCCCATGATAGCAGTAGGCAAAAGAGGCCCAGGGAGGCGACTGGGTACAGATGCAGAACCTAGGCCGCATCCTCTCGCTCTGGGCTTGGTGCGCTTTCTGCAAGGAGCTTTGGAATGCGTCTGCCGCCCACCCTACCGCCGGCTCCTCCCTCACTCCTTCCACCCCAAAGAAGGGACAAATGTGATCTCCACCACATTCCCTCACAGTCCTCCAAGCACCAGCCACCTTGAGCTAATTCTCCTCATCAGCTGATGCCCTGTCCCTGAGGGCATCCTAGTTGGTACCGTGGCAGTGGGGCTGGGGGCTGGGGGATTTTCAGGGAAGCCTCGGTTCCTCTGGGGCCCATGTTTGAGGGTAGGAAGGGGCCTTGGGCTACCCTGAGGAGAGGCCACTGCTCTGCCCTGCAATGGCCTAGGGCAGAGGAGGCCCTGTTACCCCAATACTCCCAGCCCCACAAATGACGCGGTTGGTCACCTTTGTCCTTTGGTCCAAGGCCCGAAGGTCCACCCACCCATTCATTTGCCCAGGAAACATGAGCCGAGCCCCTGTTGTATGCCCCACATGGTACTAGTCACTAGGGGGCCTGGTATTAATAAAACACAGTCCCTGCCATCCCGGGAGAGAGTTCACGGTCATAGGTGAGAGGGCAGGTATGTGACGTGCCGCACACCTGCTGCTGGGAGAGGTCAGCCCTTCCTGGGAGGACTGGAAAGGTGTGTGGAGGAGAGGTTGGTTGATGGCAGGCCACGATCTCCATTCCAGGCTATGTGCTTGAGGGTGGGGAAGTGGGGCGTTGGCAGTGGAGGAGCAGCAGGCCATGGGAAGAGGGATCCAGAGACCCAGAAAGTCTTCACAGCTTGGTCTAGCACACACCCCACAACCAGACCTGCTGAGCCCACCCAAGGCAGGGCCCTGAGAACCCTGCCGCAGGTGTCCCTCTAATCACTGAGAATCCCTTACTGACCTTGAGAGGCAGCCAGACCTGAATATGACTGGCTCTGTCCCTGATCAGCCGAGGGACTCTGGGCTGGTTACTCCACCTCTCTGAGCCTGTTCCCTCTTTGCTAAACGTAATCATTGTACCTGCCTCACGGGGTGCATTAGTTTCCTGGGGCTGCCATACCAAATGGCCACAAACTTGGTGGCTAAAACAACAGAAATGTATTCTCTGCAGTTCTGGAGGCCGGAAGTCTGAAGTCGAGGTGCCAGCTGGGCCGATCTCCCTCCCGAGGCCTTAGCAGCGAATCCTTCCTTGCCTCCTCTAGCTCACAGAACTCCAAGCTTGTCTCCATCTTTACATGGTTTCCTCTTCTCCCTGAGTGACGCCTCTTCTGTCTCTCATAAGGACGTTTGTCATTGGATTTAGGGTGGGCCCTAAATCCAATGCTAAGGCAACATACTTATCTCAAGATTCTTAGCTTAATTACATCGGCAAAGATTCCTTTTCCAAATATCACACTGACAGGTTCTAGGAGTTACAACGTGGACATAGATTTTTGGGGGCTGCCATTCAGTCCACTACAAAGGGTCACTGTGAGGTCTGAGGGCAAAGCTGCCTGGAGAGGGTGAGGCCCACAGCACAGCCATGTAGAAAGCATTCAGTAAATGAAAGCAGTTCTCACTGTGAGAAATTAGACATGTTTATTCAAAAATAAACTGCAAAAGCTGGGCATACTGGCTCAGGCCTGTAGTCCAAGCACCTTGGGAGGCCAAAGCAGGAGGATATCTTGAGCTCATGAGTTCAAGAACCACCTAAGCAACAAAGTGAGACCCCCCACCTCTACAAAAAAATAAAAAAATTAGACCGGTGTAGTGGCATGCACCTGTAGTCACAGCTACTCGGGAGGCTGAAGTGGGAGGATTGCTTGAGTCCAGGAGGCGGAGGCTGCAGTGACCTGTAATAGTGCCACTGCACTCTAGCCTGGGCAACAGAGCAAGACCCTTTCTCAAAAAAGAAAAAGAAAAAATTTCCATAAAAGCGGATGATTGCAAATTCTCAGAGCAAGAGGCAAAGTTGCACATGGGCAGAGTGAGAGGTTGGCTTCGGCTGGGGACCTGCTCGGGGAGGGGAGACAGAGACAGAGGGAGTTCCATGCAGAGACAAGTGGGAAAGTACAGGCCAAGGGCTAAGCTCAAAGACATCGGCCAAGACGGGGACGGGTGGAGGGCTCTGAATGGAAACCCAAAGACTAGAAGATCAAATGGCCTGGTGTTCAAACATAAGTCTGGGTTTTCTTCTCGAGGTGCTGGAATGTTTGAGCAGGGACAGCATGATTCAAATGGTATGGTGAGGCTTCGTTAGCAGGGACGGGAAGAGAATCAAGAGGCAGAACTTGAAGGAGAGAGACGGGTTTCCAAGGACCTCCTGTAGCTTGACAAGTATCTTAGGCTCACAAGAATAGGAAAGAAGCAAAGACACCCCTTTGTCACATAAGGCAACTAAGCCTCAGAAACCACAATGGCCTACCCAAGATTGAACATCAGTGCAAACTGGGATTTGAACCTGGCTCTGAATCTCCCGACTTTAGATCTGACTGGGGAGGTAGGCTTGCCGGGCAAGCCCCAGGACCACCCCTTGGACCATGTGGTTACTCATCTTTCATCCATCCACCAAGCCAACTGGTCAATTCATCACCTCCCCATCATCTGGGCCCTAATCATCTGTCTTAACAACTGCCCACCATTCAGCTGCCATCACTAGGGTCAGGGCTGCACTCCTGGCACCCAAGCTGCCCAGGAAGTTAAGAAAAAGACCTGACGATGCTGGTCAGTGCTATTTACTGAGCTCTTATTGTGGGCTGGGCCTGAACTAACTCCTTGATATAAATTCTCTCCTTTATTAATAATTCTTCTAATGTCTGAATGAGGTCAGTACAATTATTGTCTCTATTCTGCAGAGATGGGGAAACTGGGACTTGTTTAGGCGAATCCCCAGGGCTGACCATGTACAAAAAGCAGATCTGGGATGCAGACTCAGTTTAATCTGACCCAAGGGCTCCTACCCTGAACCAGCAGCTGGGACTACCCCCAGGGTACCCCTGAGGGCTGCCCCAGCCTGGGGGTGAGGGTAAGGGGTAGGGAGCTTTGTCTTGGCTGGGCCACATCTGCCACACCTCTGTGGCCTGTGCCATCATAATCAGCCCCAACTATATAACCAGGGGCTGCCAGGGCCTCTGTAAAGCTAGGCCTGCTGGGAGAGGACAAGGAGGAGGCCCTGCCCCTCCAAACGTGGCCTCCTATGGACACCAAGACTCACAGCCTTCCTATCACCCACACCCAGCTCCACAGCAACTCTCGGCCCCAAAGCCGCAGCCCGTGCACCTGCACCTGCACCCACCACTGCCAGACCTTCAGCCAGAGTTGCAGACAGAGCCAGCGTGGCAGCCGGAGCCGGAGCTCCAGCCAGAGCCCGACCAGTCACCAGAACCCAACCAGAGCCCACAGCTCATCCGGCTGCCAGAGCCAGAGTCCCAACGCCAGCCCACCACCAAAGCGCCACAAAAAGACCATGAACTCCCACCACTCTCCCACGCGGCCCACCATCCTGCACAGCAGTTGCCCCAAGAACAGAAAGAACTTGGAAGGCAAGCTGAACAAGAAAAAAATGGCCAAGAGGATCCAGCAGGTGTACAAAACCAAGAAGCAGAGCTCAGGTATCCTTTAAGGAGGTGGGGAAGGGCCACAGAGCCCACAGATGATGGAGAGTAGACCTTGGGGGCAGTGAGAGGAAGGCTGCAGCCAGGTCACAGAGGAACCACAGGCAAGGATGAAGAGGGAGAAGAGAAACAATGGGTTGATTAGGAGGATAGAAAGATTAGCTAGATGGAAGCATGAATTGGGTTGAGAGGTTGGGTGGATGACTGGGTGGGTAAATAATAAATAGGTAATAGGATAGTTGGAAGAATGCATTGGTTGAATGATAGGAAGTTTGGATGTGATTAGCTGGATGGATGAATAAATGGATGAATGCACTGGTTCACTCGTTATTGGTTGGTTAGGTAGATGATTAGTTGGAAGAATATGGTTGGTGGACATGAATTGGTTGGATATAGAGTTAAATAGATGTAAAAGTTTTGATGGGTTGATCTGATTGGTTAAATAATGATTGGCTAGGAAGGCTAGTTCAGATGAAGGCATGATGTTGATAAATTTATCTTAATAGAGTAATACAGAGTAATTGAATAAACTGATAGATGGAAGAATAGATATCTAGACTAATGCGATAGAATGGGAAAGAAATGTTGAATAAATGAATGGAATGGTGAACTAATGAATGGATGGATGACAAATGGACACTGACGGTACTCTAAACTCTATCTACGCAGCACATTCAATCACAAATGAGTAGCTGTAAGACCTACAGGAGGTCAGTGACTTCATGAAGTGCTCAGCTATTAAAAGTTCCTTTCCCACTCTTATCCCTTAGGACGGAAATCCAACTAACGAGACTGCACTCCTTGGCTTGTTCCTGCGTGTTTCACCCAAGTGAGAAACGCTGTCATGCATAGAATGCTAGGATGAAGTCAATCTTCTTGCAGGAACATGTTACTATGGTGATTTCTACGCAACACTAATTAAAGCTTGTACCCTGGAAGACTATCACTGAGTAGTCGTTTTAGAGTCATTTTGATTTCACTAATAAAGGTGTTACGTGTTTTGGGGGCCTGCACAGGGGCAGAAATGAATGGGGGTGAGATGCCAAGAAACCTGCAGAGTCCACTCTGCTTGGATAACAATCTTTTGCCCTGTACATCCCCACATGGGTGTGTACATATGTAGACACAAGATTCGCACAGGTCCATACTCTATTCATGTGATCCACATGTATGTAGCCCAAGGAGACAGGAAGAGGGATTCAGAATGTGCCTTTTGCAATTCAGAGCATCTTGACTTTGAATCCTGGCTCATCTTTCATACACACTGTGTGACCTTGAACTGTGACCAACCTCTGAGCCTCACTTGCTGATTCTGTAATATAGTACCAACCTCAATGTTCCTGAAAGCGGCCATTTCAACCAACTTTTACTAAGGGACCAAAGTCTGTTCAGAGGCTGTGCTGGGCTCTGGGAACAGAACTAGAGAACACACAAGGCTCTGCCCTCATGCAACTTACAATCCAAACACAAGACTTGTCAGAATGAGCTGTATCAAGGGAGCAGGGTGATGTCATGTCCCCGTGAGGGAATGAGCCTGGGTTAGAACTTGTGTTGCAGAGGAGCTGGCATCAGTCTGAAGGTGCTGGGACATGAGCTAGGGGCACCAGGCAGGGGCCAGACCATGCCGGGGTTGGACCAAGCTCTGCAGGAAGGAGCTTAGACATTATTCTTAGTGTGAGAAGTCAGGGGAGGGTCTCAGCTGGGTGAGTTGATAGAGTCTGGTGTGTGCATTTTTTTTTTTTTTTTTTTTTTGAGACCATCTCACTCTGTCACCCAGGTTGGGGTTTAGTGATGTAATCATGGCTCACTGTAGCCTTGCTCTCCCAGGCTCAAGCCATCCTCCCGCTTCAGGTTCCTGAGTAGCATGACATGTACCACCATGCTTAGCTATTTTTGACTTCTCGCTCTGTCACCCAGGCTGGAGGGCAGTGGCGCCATCTCAGCTCATTGTAACCTCCGCCTAATGGGTTCAAGCGATTCTCCTGCCTCAGCCTCCCGAGTAGCTGGGATTACAGGCCACACCTGGCTAAGTTTTATGTTTTTTCCCCCACTGTGCAGGCGCTCTGTCACTGCTTTTTTTATTTCATTTTACTTTAAGTTCTGGGATACATGTGCTGAACATGCAGGTTTGTTACATAGGTATACATGTGCCTTGGTGGTTTGCTGCACCCATCAACCCGTCATCTAGGTTTTAAGCCCTGCATGCATTAGGTATTTGTCCTACTGCTCTCCCTCCCCTTTCCCCTCGCACCCCAATTTTTCTATTTTTTTAGTGGAGACGAGGTTTCACCATGTTGGTCAGGCTGGTCTCAAACTCCTGACTTCATGATTCACCTGCCTTGGCCTCCCAAAGTGCTGGGATTACAGGTGTGAGCCACCATGCCCGGCCGCCTGGTGTTTGTTTTCAAAGTGGTGCGGCTGCTGTGTGGAGACCGGATTGCAGGGGATGGGACAGGGTACAGCAATTGGCAGAATGGCAGCCTGGTCTAGCGGAGAGATTTTCCGCAACAGGTGGGCCGGAGGTTCCTCCCAAGATAATGCCAGAGTCCTGCCTTCCTCATTCCTCTTGTGCAAACATTTACTGAGCACCCACTTGTGTGGGCTTTGGGCTAAGGCCAAGGAGGGAAGATAAGGGTGAACCAGACAGAACCCTGCTTCCAATTAGATGTGGAGACAGCTATGGACATCACTCTTAGGAAAACCTGCTCTCATCTGCAAAATGGGCACCCTTGCTGGGGGACTGGGAGAGGTTAGTGTGTCATGCGTGTGACATGGTGTCTGGGCTCAGTGCTTGGCACTCAGTAAACTTCTGCTATTAATATGGCATAAAAAGTACCAGGCATCCCAGCACTTTGGGAGGCCCAGACGGGCGGATCACGAGGTCAGGAGATCAAGATCATCCTGGCTAATACCGTGAAACCCCGTCTCTACTAAAAAATACAAAAAACTAGCCGGGCGAGGTGGCGGGCGCCTGTAGTCCCAGCTACTCAGGAGGCTGAGGCAGGAGAATGGCGTAAACCCGGGAGGCGGAGCTTGCAGTGAGCTGAGATCCGGCCACCACACTCCAGCCTGGGCCACAGAGCGAGACTCCGCCTCAAAAAAAAAAAAAAAAAAAAAAGTACCAGGCAGATTTTCGTGAAGGAACACCGGCTGCCAGACGAAAGGACTGGGGAATGGCAGGGTCTTGTGTAACTTGGCTTCTGACCTTTATACCCACCAGCCTTGGTTTTAGGGTCAGACTCAAGTTTGCTCTGGTTCTCACTATCCTAGCTGAGGGGGCTGGGACTAGACCACTCTGAGCCTCACTCACCTCCTCTGTCTAATGGGCTCACCATTCTGACATGCTGGGGGCGGGGTACCCAGCAGCCTGGTGTGTGACAAGGTGCCCAGCACAGCACCAGACACAGGGTCACTTTGTTTTCTTTTGTACTGCATTTGGCATTTGGGCTGAAGGAACGGGGTGAGCAGGTGAAGGCGGGGTGGGGTAGAAGTAGAAATGAGTGGTGATGGGGTGTCTGCAGGGGAGGGAAATGGACCCAAGTGTCTTGGAGAAGACCTTGCAGGATTCCAAGCTTTGCTGAGCCCGTCCCAGGCAGTGGCATGACATGGAAGTTCCTCTTTCAGATCTCAGCTGTGTGGCCTTGAGCAAGTCATGTCACCCGTCTGTATCCTGGTCTTTTCTGTAAAATGGGAGGCTAACAGTGCCTCCCTGGAGAGGTCCTGGTGGGGATTCATTGAGATAATGCACCTGCAAGTATCCAACAGAGGGCCTGGTCTATCTGACCAATGTCACTCAATGTCACTGTCAGTCTCCTTTCCTTGGGTCCCTTTATCCTCCCCTCACAGCAGGGAAATGTTCCAGGTTGTTTTTATTAGGAGAGGGTGTGGGGAAGCACTTAAGCAGGCTCAGGAACTACATTTATTGAGCACCTACTCGATGCCAGATGTTTTGACATAAATGTTTCCACGGAATCCACACTCCTCAACAAGAGACAGTATTGGTCCCACTGTACAGATGAAGAAGCTGAGACTCAGAGGTGAAATAACTTGGTCAAGGACTCCTGGCAGGCAGGTCTGAGATAAGACATTCATGTTTTGTCCAAAACTTCCTGGTTCCCAACTGAAAATATAAGGCCACATTAAGCCATGATAGTCACTGACACATCAGTGCAAGAGTTTGGGAGGCCCTTCCGGGGAACACATTTTGAAGGAGGAAGTGGAGACAGGGTTAGACATAAAGTCAGGGACTTTGAGCCCCACTCACCAAAGGACCTCCCTGCTTCCTGGGCAGTGTCCTTTTATGATATGATTACTGAAGGCAGATCTTTTATTATAAGCCGAGGGACTGGCTCACACGTGTGGCTTATGGACCTATCTTTAACTCCACATTTCCCTGAAACCAACACCAACAAGAGCAACACAAAAGTGGCGCAAACACAGATAGTCACATACACAATCATAACTCACCAGAATCTCCAACTCCTGGCCACATATACAAAGAAGCGGCCGTTCAAACCCACTCAGACACAGAGACCCACATTCACATGTGGACCCCAAATACACACACACACACACACACACCCCTATACATGCATGCAGGCTCTCAGTCACCTCCCCTGACCCTTCCCACAGGAAACACAAATATAAGCAAGCACTCACAATACATACCACCCTTGTACAGTCAGACACATGGTGATGACAGGAAAAAAAAATCCAACCACAGATTCACGCTTTCACTTACTTGGCTTGGGGTGGGTGGCAGTAGGTTGGGGGCAGGCCTGCTGGAGACCCAAATTCAGGAAATGGAGACAGACAATAAATCCAGCCAGCAAGACAGTATGCGGGTTCTGAAGATGATCTATCTTGATACTCAGAGATTTAATTTCAGTGTGCAACTGGGGAATGAGGTGAGGTCTGAGGAACAGTGAGGTGCAGCCTGTCCCGTGGTGGGGTGACCCGCAGGGCTGTCACTCCTGAGGGTCTGAGGGATCACCAAGGGGAAACGCAGTGGTCCTGGGTTGAGGAAGGAGTGGGAAACGGAGCAGTCAGACAAGAGGGCAAACCCTGGCAGAGATGCCCATGTGAGGTATGATTCAAGAGGAAAAATATCTCAAACCCTGCAGTCACACAGACCCAGCTTCAAATCCCAGCTCCCCCATTCCCTCGCTGGGTGACCCCAGGACTATTCCTCAACCTCTCTGAGTCTCAGGTGCATCTCACACTTTGTAAAGAGAACCGAGGAGGCCCTGCTGTTCACTGCTGCATCTCCAGGACTCAGCACAGTGCCTGGTAGATACTAGGAGTGCAGTAAATATTTGTTTAGTAGATGAAAGAAGGAGCAGGCATTAAAGCAACAATGAGAAGTCACCACTTACCAAATCATCAAATAGGCAAAAATGGAAAAAGTGTGATAATGGCGAAGGCATGGGGAAACACTGTTGAACGCTTTTGCCCAGAAGGTAAATGTGCACAGCACGCTGGCAGGCGACTGGGTGGCGCCTATGAACATTCAAACGTTAAGAACGGTTTATCACATGTGTGCCAAGAGGCTGTACAGGGAACTGCAGGCCAAGTTGTTTGCAAGAGCAAAAAAACAACCTATCTGTCCGCTCACCAGGGATGGCTAAATGAACATATGCTGAAGAGTACCATGTAGTTCTTAAGGAACTTGGGGTCGATCTATACGTGATCTAGCCAGATCTAGCCAGATTGTTGGGGAGAAAGGGCAAGATGGAGAAAGACATGACATTGATAGAGGGAAAAGTCCTACACAAAGGAATACTTTTTTTTTTTTTTTTAAATAATTGGGGTCTTGCTCTGTCACCCAGGCTGGAGTGCAGTGGCACAATCACAGCTCACAGCAGCCTCCTGACCGCAAGTGATCCTCCCAGCTTGACTTCCCAAAGTGCTAGGATTACAGGCATGAGCCACCATACCCGGCCAAGGGACATCATTTTTATGGGTCAAAATACAAGCATGTAGATGCACAGAAAAAGATCTCAGGGTGGGAGCAGTGGCTTATGCCTATAAGCTCAGCGCTTTGGGAGGCCCAGGCGGGAGGATCACTTGAGGCCACGAGTTTGAGACCAGCCTAGGAAACAAAATGAGACTCTGTCTCCCTAAAAATGAAAAAATTAGCCAGGCATGGCAGTGTGCACCATCTACATGGGAGGCTGAATCAGGAGGATTGGTTGAGCACAGTGGGGGTGGGGGGAGGGGTGTCAAGGCTGCAGTGAGCTGTGTTCACGCCACTGCACCCCAGCCTGAGTGACAGAGGGAGACTCAGTCTCAAAACATAAAAATAAAAATAAAAAAGATCCTAAAGAACAGACCGAGCCAGTGCCTGGGTTACCTTTGCGGAGGAAAACTGAAGGAAAAAGAGGATAAAAAAGCAATGAGCATTAGTGAATGTCTAATGGGTGCTCAATGAAGCTCTGTTGAATCTGGAGAGGCAGTAAAGGCATGTGGATATAACATGAGCCCCTGCTCTGGGCTTGCTGGTCTGGGCAAGGTGACCCAGAATGCTCTCCCACAAAGGGACTCATCACCCCAGGGCAGGGAAAGGTCCAGCCCAGCCCTCTCCCTTCCTCTAGACCAGTCTCCTCCTAGAAGCCAATAGGGTTGCCTTGGGGTGTCTGGCTTACCTTTGGCCTCATGTGCTGCCCAGGGCCTCACATTCTTGTCATACTCTGCCCGGAATATGTTCTCCCTCCCTTCCCTTGGCGAGATGTCATTCTTGTTTTTTTTTTTTTTTTTTTTTTTTTTTTTTTGAGACAGGGTCTCCCTATGTTACCCAGGCTGGAGTGCAGTGGTATGATCTTAGCTCACTGCCATCTCTGTCTTCCGAGCTCAAGTAATCCACCTCAGGTTCCCATGTAGCAGCGACCACAGGTGTGTACCACCACATCCAGCTAATTTTTTTGTAATTTTGTAGAGATGGGGTTTTGTCATGCTGCCCAGGCTGGTTTTGAACTCCTGAACTCAAGTGATGCTCACTCTTTACAACTCAGTTGAGGGTCACCCCTCCCTGAGCCTGCTTAGGGCACTGCCAACTGGGCCAGTAGATGCTGGGCTTCTTAAGTTGTGGCATGTGAGGAGACTGCTGCTGCTCTGTGTGCCCTGAGACCAGATGCCTCCTCAGAGAGAACTGGGCCCAACTCCACCTGTCATCATGACACCCGATATTCTCAACAGCATCACCACAGCGAGGTCCCACAGACATAAGGAATCTTCCTGCCCCACATTCTAAAGTCCCCAGCTTGCTGTGTGCTAGCTCTTGTGCATATTTTCAGTTTCTGCAAGTTCTTTGCTCCCTATGTCACTGCTACTGGTCCTTGCTGTCAGCCGCTGACACCTAATTTGTCACTTATGGGATGGGGT
This sequence comes from Rhinopithecus roxellana, assembly GCF_007565055.1. Lineage (NCBI taxonomy): Eukaryota > Metazoa > Chordata > Mammalia > Primates > Cercopithecidae > Rhinopithecus > Rhinopithecus roxellana. The sequence goes on along the minus strand of NC_044568.1, from coordinate 78,682,814 downwards.
GGGGTGGGTAGAAACTGGTTAGGCTTGTCGGAATACTGTGCAAAAATGCAGTGAATAGGCCACGACAAAGATCCTAAGGGATTTACTGAGGAACGGGCACCGTGCTTCCCAGGCTTGGGCTTTGTGACAGTTCTCTGGGCCACTGGATTTGCCTGAAGGCACACAGCTGATGGGGAGGGGAGCTGGAACTGGAAGCAGGTGTGTCTGGACCCCTCCACCAGCATTCCTAGAATTCTACTTTCCTGCCCCTCCTATTTTACAGCTGTTAACATAACAATCTTGACTGCTTTCCGAAAGCCAGTGACTACTGACTACTTCAAGTAACGGCTGACTTCATCTCTCCTTTCTTTACCTGTGCCTGCTGGAAGAATCTCACCAAGTCTCCAGGACTGGCGCCACTTTGGAGTCCGGCCACTGGCTCATGCCATCGCTCCCTGGCCTCTCACACCTTCTCCTTGGACTTGGGTCCTCTGAGCTCACACCCCTCTACCCGCCATTGAGACACACAATCATTCCTGCGGTGGGAGCAGAAGGGATCTACTTCATCCATCAAAGCACAGGACTCCAGACACAGGACTTCAGGCCAGGTTCTGCCAAGCCCCAGGGCTCCCCACAACACCTTCACCAAGTTCCACCAGTTCCCCAAGTTGTGCTCTCCTCATCTGATCAAGGGAAACATAATTTCCAATTCACACGACCATGGGAAAGGGTCCCAAGGCCACTACCACAGCTCCTCGTGGCTAAAGCCCAGAAATTGGGAAGGTCAGCAGCTAGAAGGCTCGCTCCACACTCAGTCCTATGCTGTCTCCTGGGCCTGGATGGCTGGCCCGTGCACTCAGGGCAAAATCCAAAGCCCTGCCGCAGCCCAGCAAGGCCCTGCTTGATGGATCAGACCCTGCCAACCTCTATGCCTCACCCCCAAACCACCCCCTGGCTCGCTATACCAACTCTCCTTTCCTATCTTCAAGCACCCCCACCACAGGGCCTTTGCACTGGCTGTTCTCTCCACCTGGGGTATTCATCCCACTTTTAGAAGGACCTCAGTGCTAATGTCACCACCTCCAAGAGGCTTTCCCTAACTTCCTTATCTCACCCTCCAAACACACAGTCACCCCTTTCTCTCTGTTTCTTTCCCACATAGCACCCAGTATGATCTGCAATGATGGTGTGAATTCACTGACTCCCCTAGGCCTGCCTGAACACCTCTGAGTCCCCTGCGCCTGGCACGCAGTAAGAACTCAATAAATATCTGCTGAATAAATACTGAAGAAGTGAAATAGATGTTATCACCTCATCTGGCAAATATGGAAACTGAGGCACAGAAAAGCTAAGAAGCTGGCCCCAGACCACATGCTTATGAAATGACCCATTTTAATTCAGACCAGCGGTCAGCAGAATCCACAATGTGAGCCTTACTGCTCGGGGCTCCCAGGGGCACAGACTCCCATGGGAACCTCGCTGACACATGGGTTAGAGGAAAAGGAGGGCTGAGGAATTTCAGGGTAGAGACCAGTTTCACGATTACACACTCTGGCCAGGAGGTGCTTTTCCCAGCAAGGTGCCACCAAAGCCGGAAAGAGAAACTGAAAAGCTGAGTGCCATAAGCCACCAGGATCTTGACTTCCCCCAGATGCTGGCTGGGCCCCTCGCATATGGGGTTCGAGGACCTGCCAAAGTAGGGAGGAGAATGTTCCCACACATCTGGCTCTGGCTGTGGTTTAGCAAGCTGTGGACATAGGGTTGGTCTATCCGCCCTGTGACAAGAGGTCATTGTGCCAAGCATCGACTCCATGCCTGGCATTTTGCCCTTGGTTCTGTATGTCTGGCTGCTCTGTGAGGTACGAGATGTTCAGAGCTCAGTCTGCAGTTGGGGCAAATGAGGTACCAAGAGGGCAGAACGCTTGCCCAAGGTCATGCAGCAGGTCTGGGGTCAGAGCCTGGTCCCATCCTGCCCAGCACTTTGAGTCCCCTCAGGGTTTCGCACTGCCTGGCTTCCTGTGAGTCTGGTGCCCAGCCCTCCAGGGAGAACAGCCCACAAGGCGGATGCTTGTCAATCAGCAGATTTCTTTTTCTCTTTCAGCATCTGGATTTGGTTTCATTTTGAACACAGGATTTCAGAAAATGAAACCAAAGCTGTCTGTCACTGGTGGCAGTGAGGAGAACCCACGTGTGCTGAGTGTACCCTTAGAAGCTTCCCTGCTCCCTTGCTGTGCCTTCCCTAGCCTATGGTCCCTGGACTACGGCTTATAAGGCAGTGATTTGGGAGGCCAGGGCAGGAGGGTCACTTAAGGATAGGAGTTCAAGACCAGCCTGGGCAATATAGTGAGACTCCATCTCTACAAAAAATTTAAAAAATTAGCCAGGTGTGGTGGCATGTGCCTATAGTCTCAGCTACTCAGGAGGCTGAGATGTGAGAATCTCTTGAGCCCAGGACGTCGAGGCTAGAGTGCCTCCACGATCCTATCACTACACTCCAGCCTGAGCAACAGAGCAACACTCCATCTCTTTAAAAAAATGGACACAGGGGTTGAAGCCATGTGTCTGTGGGCTCCAACACACAGTCACACCCACAGGCACACTCGGATGAACAACAGCAAACATCTACCGAGTGCTTATTATACACTACGGGTTGTTTTAAGCACCTGACCCCGTATTCACTCATTTAATTCCCACACAATCCCGGGAGGGAGGTACTGTTGTATTTTTCTTTTTGAGACAGGGTCTTTCTCTGTAGCCCAGGCTGGAGTGTAGTGATGCAAGGCCCACTGCAGCCTTGACCTCTTGGGCTCCAGCAATCCTCCTGCCTCAGCCTCCCAAGCAGCTGGGACTACAGGTACAAGCCACTATGCCTGGTTGATTTTTGTACTTTTTCTTTTTTTTTTTTGGTAGAGAAGGGGGGTCTCACTTTGTTGCCCATGCTTGTTCTCAAACTCCTGGGCTCAAGCAATCCTCCTGTTTTGGCCTCCCAAGTGCTGGGATTACAGGCATGAGCTACTGCGCCCTGCTGGAGGTACTATTATTATCTCCATTTCACAGATAAAGAAACCATGGCAGAGGGGTTAATTACACGCTCAAGGTCACAAGAACAGAATGGTGCAGAGTTGGAACTAGGTCTCCTTGTAATTCCATTACCCACCGCAGAGTGTGGTCCCCAGCAGATGTTCAGTGGACATCTCTCGAATGACCACACACCTGACCTCTGGTGCAGGCAAAGCTCTGCATCTTCTCTTACCCCCTTGCCCGCGCGCACACACACACACAACCTAGGAGGCTACACCAACGACCACCACTAGCCCTGGCCAAACGCAGATTCAGGGCATTGATGGGGTGCTAAGCCAGGCTGATTCTGGGTCACCCCTGTGTTTAGCAGGTGAATAAAGACCTAGGCTCTACCTGGGGAAGAAGGCATCCTGGGGCCAGGGAGGCAGGAAGAAGGACCAGGCACCAGGACTTCCAGGGGAGAAACTGTCTGGGCTGTCACCTGAGAGCTGTCTGTAGAGGGCAGTGTGCCCCAGTGTGAGACCAGTCACCAAGTCCCCAGCCTAGCCAGGCTTTTGTGTGGCCCCTTGTGATGCTGGCGCTCCCCACATGCCTTCATTCAAAAATACACGGAGCAGCCAGGCACCTACTCCATGGCCTCGCACGACAATGGGAATCACTAAATCACCAACACGCGTGCAAAAGACAGCCCTGACCACCGACCGCTCACCATCCCAAGCCCCGGGTGTGTGTGTGGTGGGAAGGCAGTCTTTGAAGGGCAGATGCTTGACGGAGCAGTAGGAAGGGGAAATCTATGAGGAAGGGGTCGGGGGAGAGGAGGGCTAGGAAAGCAGGTTTTGGGATTCATCACGTCTGAGACTGCACCATTTCTTCACTGGGTTCCAATCTGATGTCGTCCAGCTGCTCCTCTCCCCAAAATGAAGACGGAGAAGTGGGGATCCAGGTCCAGAGCTCCCAATCTGCAAGCCATTGCAAATCCCAGCCCCTCCCCGGCCTCAGTTTCTTCCGCTGCCGGGTAGTGGGAGCGCAGGGAGGGCAGTCAAGGCCACCAGGAACCTTGCCCGGCCCCGCCCAGTTTCCGAGGAACTGGGCCGGGGTGGAGGCGCCCGCGCCGCCAGGGGTTCCTCTGAAGCTTGTGGTCAGGCTGCCGCTTCCCGGGAAGCCTGAGCCAAGACCAGAGGCAGCGGCCGGCAGGGCTTCGGGACAGGAGGGAGGGCGACTGAGGGAGTCGACGGCGGGTGAAGCAGGGGCTAGGAGAGGGTCTAGGAGTGGGGTCAGGCTCAGGATTGGGGACAGGTTCTGTGGCCTCCTGGGGGGATCTGGTTGCAGGGGAGGAGAGGATAGGGCTCTGTCCCCGGCGGGTGTGGAGACACCTGGGGCGGAGGAGGGTGTGTCAGGGCGCGTCCCAATAGGGTCTGGCGGCAGAAAGTGGAACCCGAGGTAGCGGGGCAAAAGCGGGGTCGCCAAGTCCTAAAGAGGCGTCCGAGAAGTGGCCAGAAGGCGCAGGGTCGGGGCCAGAGCCCCTCGAGGGACGGGTGCTGGGGCAGGTGTGAAAAGGCGGGCAGAGGGCCCCGCGGGAGAGTCCAGAGGAGGGGTGAAGAGGGCCGGAGCGGTCCCCGCCGGACGCCACCGCGAAAAGAGAAACCGAAAGTGGAGCTGGGGGCGGGGCCGGCAGGGGGCGGGGCCGACAGGGGGCGGGGCCTCCCGTCTCCGAGCTGGTTTTAAAAGACTGGCGCAGGGGCGGGCGCCGAGCAGAGCGAGCTGCGGCCGTGGCAGCTGCACGGCTCCTGGCCCCGGAGCATGCGCGAGAGCCGCCCCGGAGCGTCCCGGAGCCCCCCGCTGCCCCGCCCGCGGCGCCCCGCGCCCCGCCGCCAGGTGAGCCGGGCCCTGGGCGAGGAGGTGGGAGGGAGGAGGAAGGGGAGTCCAGGGCAGCCGGGAGTCGGGCGGGCCTGTGGGACTGCAGGATGGGGTCGCGACTGCCACGCCCCTGGCCCCCGCCGGCCCCACCCAGGCAGCCCCCCGAGCGCGGGTCTCCCGCAGCACAGCCTTTCTCCGGTCCTAGCCCAAATCTCCCGGACCAGGCGCGGGTCCCAGCCTCGCCAGCAGGCGGCGGGCGCGGGGCGGCGAGCCGGGGCCGGACGGCTGAAGCCGGAGCCGGCTGCTCTCCACGCCCCCCTCTCGGTGCTGCCTGGAGGCCGGACTCCGCCTCCACCGAGCCCCCACCCGCCGGGAAGAGTTCCGCGGAATACAGAGCCCATTTTCTAGCTGTGCCCACTGAGGCTGAACGGTGCTGCGCGGACTTGGTGCTCCGCGCTCGCCCCCTAGGGCCGGATCCGCCGGGAGCGCCGCCCTCCCTAGTTGCCCCGCGGGCGCTCACCTGCCCGGTCCCGCAGCGCCCCAGCTCACCGCCTTGTCTCCCCCACAGCGCACCCCCGGACGCTATGGCCCACCCCTCCGGCTGGCCCCTCCTGTAGGATGGTAGCACACAACCAGGTGGCAGCCGACAATGCAGTCTCTACAGCAGCAGAGCCCCGACGGCGGCCAGAGCCTTCCTCCTCTTCCTCCTCCTCGCCCGCTGCCCCCGCGCGCCCGCGACCGTGCCCGGCGGTCCCGGTCCCGGCCCCGGCCCCCGCCCCCGGCGACACGCACTTCCGCACGTTCCGTTCGCACGCCGATTACCGGCGCATCACGCGCGCTAGCGCGCTCCTCGACGCCTGCGGCTTCTACTGGGGACCCCTGAGCGTGCACGGAGCACACGAGCGGCTGCGCGCCGAGCCCGTGGGCACCTTCCTGGTGCGCGACAGCCGCCAGCGGAACTGCTTCTTCGCCCTCAGCGTGAAGATGGCCTCGGGCCCCACGAGCATCCGCGTGCACTTCCAGGCCGGCCGCTTCCACCTGGACGGCAGCCGCGAGAGCTTCGACTGCCTCTTCGAATTGCTGGAGCACTACGTGGCGGCGCCGCGTCGCATGCTGGGGACCCCGCTGCGCCAGCGCCGCGTGCGGCCGCTGCAGGAGCTGTGCCGCCAGCGCATCGTGGCCACCGTGGGCCGCGAGAACCTGGCGCGCATCCCCCTCAACCCCGTCCTCCGCGACTACTTGAGCTCCTTCCCCTTCCAGATCTGACCGGCCGCGCCGCGCCCGCCGTGCACGCAGCATTAACTGGGGTGCCGTGTTATTTTCGATTTGCCTGGAGCTACGGGGTGGGTACCTTCCCCTGCCTGGGTTGGAGGGAGCGGGTGGGTGTAGGGGCAAGGCGCCTCCCGCCCTCGGCTGGAGACGAGGCCTGGAGACAAGGCTGCAGACCCCTTCTCACCTCTTGAGGGGGTTCTCCCCCTCCTGGTGCTCCCTCGGGGTCCCCCTGGTTGTTGTAGCAGCTTAACTTAACCATATCTGGTGCCAGGACCTGAACTCGCACCTCCTACCTCTTCATGTTTACATATACCCAGTATCTTTGCACAAACCAGGGGTTGGGGGAGGGTCTCTGGCTTTATTTTTCTGCTGTGCAGAATCCTATTTTATATTTTTTAAAGCTAGTTTAGGTAATAAACTTTATTATGAAAGTTTTTTTTTTAAAAAAAAAAAAAAAGAGGTTTCTAGAACGTGTGCTTTGGCCAAAAGTTTAACTTGGTTCTGAACAGGTCCAGGGGAGAGGGTCCTAAGGCTGACCTGCATGGGCTGCAGGTGGTGTACCGGGCCTGCTCTGTGGCTGGGCATCCCTCACAGTTCCACCCACAACTCTCCAGGGAGAGAAACGGTTGGTCTAGTTTTGGCATGTGTCCAGTAAGACAGCAGCTCACGTTTGAGCACTCTGTCTGTGCCAGCCCTAATTCTGTGCTTTGCATGCTTAAATTTACTTAATCCTATAGAGAGTGGTACAACCCTGTGAGGCACGGGCTCTTATCCCCATTCTACAGAAGGGAAAACTGAGTAAATCTGCCAATGGCCATTCCTGTCAAAGACAACACTTGGGCCGTTTTTTTGGCTGTCCACTAATCATCTGCTTGAAATGGATAACAGAGAGGAAACTTCTTTGGTTCTATGACCACAAAAGCTTCCAGGAAGAGGGTGGGGGTGGGGACTTAGTGAGTTTTTGGAAGGAGGAGTGGCACATTCTGAACCAGCATCAAGGGATACTCATTTGAGATGAGATGGAGGATACAGGGCTGGGTCTAGCTTCCTTGTCACGCTGTTCTGTCTTGTGTACTTTTTGGTGAACACACGACTTGGAGCCAGAAAGAGGCTCTGTGGTCTGTGGTGGCGGGAGGGTGCTGCTGGCGGCTAGGGCAATTCCCCTTGCCTCCCTGGGCCTCCACCTTTCTAAGGGCAACTTTCTGCACATCATAGAGGAGACTCATGTTTTCAGGAGCCAGGGAAGGGAAGGGTGGCTCCAGGACGTTTGTGGGGCTGGCCCACAGCACCAAAAAGTGCCCAGGACCTGGGTTTCTGGCAACTTCTGTGTCTTTGGCCAGCCTGACACATGGGCCATGCTGGTAACTCAACACATGGTAAACTGAGTCATTTTCAGGTTAAGGGTTAAGCAACCTGAGGGTCATGTCACACTTCATCTTCAGAAGCTAAAGTTGCCCTCTTCAGCCTTGGACACACATATAATAGTGTCCTAATGCTTAATAATACCTTTCAGACTTGAAAGTACAGCATAAAATGAACTTGATGGTCAGAGAGCCAGAGCAGCCCAGGCCTGTCTTGGGGATTAAATAGGCTCCAGGCCTTTAAGGATGGCCAGAAGAGATTTAGGATCTCAGAGAGCTTTGGCAATTTCATCCCTTAGTAAGGTGAAGTGGGAGGGAAGGAGGTGATGTTTTACCTCGACCTCCAAAGAATCTCTGCTTTTTCTTTTTCTTTTTTTTTCTGCCCTTCCTTCTCTGCAGTGGATTAAGTCCTGTCCTTGTTCTTTTCTGTCTGTTACCTCCTGTGGGCAGTGTCTGAAGAAACAGAAATCCAACATGGCAATGCTTGGGGATCGTTGTAATACTAGTGATACTCACAGACCCTTAGTGACCACTTGCTGGCTGTGCTGGCCCCATTTGACAGATGGGAAAACAGGCTCAGAGAGGCAAAGCAGGACCACAAGGGGTGGAGCCAGATTTTGCAAACCCACTCAGGACTTTTTCAGAGACTGGGTACCACTAGGCAACCCGAGGACCTAACCGTTGCAGTAATAATAACAGCAGCAGCTGCTTGTATTTCTATGTAGTATTGACTGTGCAGGAGCGGCTCCTAGGTCCCGCATCACCTATGTGAAGCATTCAGCTCACACCCAGCCTTCTGATTTAGGTACTGTGAACACCCCCATTTTACAGATGGGAAAAAAAGTCCTCCTCAAAGGAGGGGTCAACTAGCAGGTAGCTTGTAATATGTTTTTTTTCCCCCTTCTTTGAAAAAAGTATAAGACACATATTTTCCTTACACAAGTGTTGGGTATCCAAACCCATTCCCCCTGCAGAACTTGAAGCAGAACAGCTAAGAGTAAAGGCCCCTCTGATCACACTTCCCAGAGCTGGCCCCTTCCTCCTTTTATGAGTCATTTAAAATAAATCTATACTAATATAGGTACAGTGACCTAAAGCCCTGGGATCTGCACCCCACGTCCCGTGTAACTAAAAGTGTGTGCAGGCACCACTGAAGGGGGAAAAGGTTGTGTGTGTGTCTGTGTGTGTGTGTGTGTGTGTGTGTGCGCGCGCGCGTGCGCTCGCACCAGCGCCATGTGGCTTCCCGGGTGGTGTAGATTCTCTCTCAAACCTCAGCTTCATGATTCAGCAGCGCTGACGTCAATTTACAAGAATGAAAAGTGAGAGGAGGGTTTGTGTGTGCAAGGGAGTGAGTTGGGGCCCCAGGTGCAGTGGAGGTGTCCTCCCCACTAAGCGGGTAAGCCAGGGCAGTGTGGCGGGCACCATGAGAAAGGAGGCACTCTTTGGAATGATGAGCACTATGTGTGGGTGTGGGGACAGCCTGTGACCAGCCTCCAAGTCACCCCTGAGCTGAAACCTCTGGCCCCCATTTTCCAGATGAGGAAATGGAGGCTTAGACAAGTGCAGATACCTACTCAACGTGACACAGCTCAAAAGCGATGGCCAGGACTTGGACCAAGTCCATTCCACTCTAAACAATACGATGGGTTTCTTCCTTTTTTTTTTTTTTTTTTTTTTTTTTTAAGACAGTGTCTCGCTATGTCACCTAGGCTGGAATGCAGTGGCGAGATCACAGGTCACTGCAGAATCGAACTCCTGGGTTCAAGCAATCCTCCCACCTCAGCCCAGGGACTGAGTAGCTGGGACTACAGGTGTGAGCCACCGCACCCATCTAGTTTTCTTGTTTTTGGTAGAGATGGGGCCTCACTATGTTGCCCTGGCTGGTCTCAAACTCCTGGGCTCAAGCGATCCACCCACCTCAGCCTCCCACAGTGTTGGGATTATAGGCATGAATCATTGTGCCCAGCCCAGGATGGGTTTCTTAGATAGTGGGAGCGGGGATGGGATAAGGGAGGACTCTGGTGAAAATACATATTCCTAGGCCTCACCTCCTCCTGCTTGATAGTCCCAACCTTATGAGTAGGTACTGTCATTATCCCAGGAAGTGGCGAACTGAGCCTCTTCTATGACATAATAGGTAGAATGCTTAGCACACAACTTAGCATGTAGTAGGTGCTAAATGCATCTCTGAATGATGAGGTGCCAATAATGATAGTTGAGGTTCATATAGCAAACACTGAGCGCCTCCTATGTTACAGGCATTATCCTTTTCCTCCTCTTTTTTTTTTTTTTTTTTTAGAGATGGGGTCTCACTCTGTTACCCAGGCTGGAGTGGAGTGGTATGATCACAGCTCCTGTAGCCTTGACCTCCTGGGCTCAAGCGATTCTCCCACCTCAGCCTCCTGAGTAGCTGGGACCACAGGCACGCACCACCATGCCTGGCTAATTTATTTTTGCCAAGATGGGGTCTCTCTGTGTTGCCTAGGCCAGTCTTGAACTCCTGGGCTCAAATGATCCTCTCACCTCAGCCTCCCAAGATGCTGGGATTATAGGTGTGAGCCACTGCGCCCAGCCAGACATTATTCTAAGCCAAAAAGATATAGGAATGAACAAAATAGAGGGGTCTACCCTTGCTTACGGAGTTTACATTCAGGGCCTTGCACAGTAAATAACTAAACAGGAAGTAAAGGAAAAGGAGCATTCCAAGTACATAGTGACAGTGGTCAGATAAAACTCGACAGGGTGGTTGGACAGTGAATAGGGCCCTTTTAGAGAGAAAGGTCAGGAGGTGACACTGAAATTATTGTGCCTGGAATGACAGGAAGGCGCCAGCCAGGCAAAGCCAGGAGATGAGATGAGCAGTCCACGCAGAGGGAAGAGCTAGCGCAAAGGCGCTCAGTCAGGAAGGAGTTCGGCCCATTCAAGAAAGCTGGCGGAGTGGGAGGGGTGAAGTGGGAGGGATGGGCAGGGGCCCGGGCACGTGGGGCCCTGCAGACCTTGGTGGAAAGGGTGGATTTCAAGATTGATGGGGGATGTGGAGGTGACCCGATCTGACCTGGCTGCTGGGTGGAGATGATCTGAGCAGAGGGCCTGGGAGATGGGCTTTGGCTTCCTGCCTCGGGTGTATATTTACAAGGGAGCGGTTTATTCTTGGCCAGGCCCCTTGGCTCCAGCCAATCAGACCAACGGCAAGGGAAGCCCACAGGACCTGCTTAGTGGATGCTGGGACAAGGTGGGTGTGGCCAGTTCCACCCGGATGCCAGCTTTGTATCTCTCACCTGGCCTCCCACTGCCATCACTCAGAGCCCCCCCAGGGCTGGGAGCTTACCAGGAATAACACGGTGGGCTTCGCCTGATTTGGGGGTAGGGGATATCTAGTTTCCCCCAGAGAAGGAAGCACATTCACACAGGGACAACGGTGCCCAGGTGGGCGCTCAAATTATCCCAACCGTGGTCCTGGCCCTGGGACCCGACACACGACCCTCAGGGGAAAGAGGTTCCAGGCTCTACAATGACTGTACGGCCCCAGTACAACCTTCCCTATCCCCTCCTTCCCCCGACACCCAGGGCGAGTCGGGCATCCCACGCCGCAGCCCTGCGTGGCTCCCCGCCCACACAGAAGGCCCACGTCCCACGACGGCCCAGGGGTCTGGGCAAGGCACTCACCGCGCTCCCTCCTGTTTCAGGGCCTTTGCTCGTGCTGCTCCCTGGTCCAGTGCATCAGGAGTGCCGTCTACCAGCTGGGGTCGGGGTCGAGGCAGATAAATGAAAACTGGTCAGTCTTTATCCAGCTGAGACTCCACGGCGCCTGCACTCTCGGTCCCCACGTGCTGCGCCAGTGACGTCATTGCGCCGCTCTCCCCACCAACCGCTGCCCCGGCGCACTCGGCGCGGCTCGGCCACGCTCGGCCACGCTCGGCTTCCCTGGGCTTCCTCTCGGCCTCTCGGAAGCACTGCTGGCCCCGCAGCCCTTCTGGCCTTCACGTGATTCCTAGTCCTCGTGGTACGTCCTGCCTGCTGGGATCTCAGGGCTCTTGGAACACCCCAGACCCGGGAAGGGCATGTCCGAAGGGCATGCCACGTCAAGGCCAGAATAGCGAGCCCTCTCCCACACCTGTAGTCCTCAGAGACCAACGTGTGCTCCCACCGCATTCCGGTCCACAGCAACCCCTGCCTGCCCAGCCTCACATAGACCTTAGGTCTTGAACCTCTTTTCCTACCTGGAAATGAGGTTAAGAACTACCCACCTCGTGAGTGAAGTTCAATCAAAGGATGCCTGAAAAGTGCTTAACACATGATGTGTGCCCAGTCGTTGGAACCAGCCCCTCTCTGCTTGATTCTTTCATTGCTGCTGGTTTTTCATTTGTTTTTTTTTTTCGTTTGTTTTTTGTTGTTGTTGTTTGAAACACTGTCTTATTGACTGGGCGCGGTGGCTCACGCCTGTAATCCCAGCACTTTGGGAGGCCGAGGTGGGCGGATCACTTGAGACCAGGAGTTCGACACCAGCCTGGCCAACATGGTGAAACCCCGTCTCTACTAAAAATACAAAAATTAGCCGGGCGTGGTGGTGTGCACCTGTAGTCCCAGCGACTAGGGATGCTGAGGCAGGAGACTCGCTTAAACCTGGAAGGCAGAGGTTGCAGTGAGCCGAGATTGCACCACTGCACTCCAGCCTGGCTGACAGAGCAAGACTCCGCCTCAAAACAGAAAAAACAAACAAACGAAAAACAGTCTCACTGTCGCCCAGGTTGAGTGCAATGACACAATCACAGCTCACTGCAGCCTCAAAATCCTGGGCTCAAGCAGTCCTCCTGCCTCAGCCTCCCAAGTAGCTGGGACTGCAGGCGTGCAACACCACACCTGGCTATTTTTAATTTTTTACTTGAGACTGTGGTCCTGCTATCTTGACCAGGCTGGTCTCAAAATCCCGGCCTCAGCGATTCTCCCGCCTTGTCTTTCCGAAGTGCTAAGATTACAGGCATGAGCCACCACACCCAGCCAGAACTATAATAATTATTATTATTTTGCATCACACCAGCTGTGCAGAGGATTTGAATCAGCATTGCCATGAAGTCAGACCCACCTGGTCCCATTCTCAGCTTGCTTCTTGCTAATAACAGCAGTGGCTGCCAGCTCACCCATGTCGCTAGACGCCAGGCATGATTCTAGGTAAATCATGCGTAGTATCCCAATTAATCCTCACAAGAACTGTATGAATCAGGTGTAACTATTATTACCCTCATTTTGCAATGAGGAAAGTGGGGCATAGGGTTAAATAACGGGCTTGGTCACACTGCAGGTAGACAGCAGAGCCCTGGTGGGGGTGGGTTCTAACCCCCGGCAGCCTAATTTTATAGCCATGCCTTCATTTTCATCTCTAAGCTGAGGCTGTCACACCAGTCACTGGTGCTTCACTTGTATGTTTTTTTGTTTGTTTGTTTGTTTGTTTTGTTTTTTTCTTCTGCCAGATCTGTCCAAGTCCCCAGCTGTTCTGTTATTTAATTAATATTTTCTGCAAATTAAGTTACATGATTTCCTTAAGTAAATTTTATTTCAAGGGAAATGTTTTATTACATATATGGAAGGTAGAATCACCTGCAACAAAGAGGTAACCCTTAAGCAATGCAACAAAATCCAAACAATGTAAGTTCTAGGTAGATACTGCTGTGTTCTAGGTATTTACTGTGTGCTGAGCAAAAGGTCTGCTCCATGTTTGGTTGAGAGACAGGAAAAGAAAGAAGGAGGCCAGGCACAGTGGCTCATGCCTGTAATCCCAGTGCTTTGGGAGGCCAAGGTGGGCGGATCACCTGAGGTCAGGAGTTTGAGACAAGCCTGGCCAACGTGGTGAAACCCTGTCTCTACTAAAAATACAAAAATTGGCTGGGCATGGTGGTGCACACCTGTAATCCCAGCTACTCAGGAGGCTGAGGCAGGAGAATCACTTGAACCTTGGAGGCAGAGGTTTCAGTGAGCCAAGATCACTGCCACCACAATCCAGCATGGGTAACAGAGTGAGACTGTCTAAAAAAAAAAAAAAGAAAGAAAAGAAAAGAAAAAAAGAAGAAGAAGAAGGAGAGGCTGGGTGTGGTGGCTCACACCTATAATCCCAGCACTTTGGAAGGTTGAAGTGGGTGGATCACGTGAGGTCAGGAGTTCAAGACCAGCCTGGTCAACATGGTGAAACCCCATTTCTACAAAAATACAAAAATTAGCTGGGCATGATGGCAGGTACCTGTAATCCCCAGCTATTTGGGAGATTGAGGTGGGAGAATTGCTTGAACCCGGGAGGCGAAGGTTGCAGTGAGCCGAGATTGCGCCATTGCACTCCAGCCTGGGTGACAGAGTGAGACTCTGTTTCAAAAAAAAAGGGAGAAGGAGAAGGGGGAGTATTAGCAAGCATTAGAGAGGTGTTTATGACACAATAGCACCAACATGAGACTTTCATTTTGACTTAAGCAGAAAGACTACAAGAGGATGAAAATATGAAATCATGCTTTCACAGAGGAGGAAGAGGCCTCAATGTTTTATAAAAATGTCCATGTTTCACCTGAAACTCCCACCCAGAGACCCTCCAGGGCACTGGTCCCATGCCTGGAGAAACACTGCCAGCTGTGTGTTATTGACAAGTAGCCCTTTCAGTGATGCTGAGCCTCAGTTTTCTCACCTGTGAAATGGCACAGGCACCTAGAGCTCAGTATGTGAAGGATTAAAAGAAAGTGGTAATAGGCCTGGCGAGGTGGCTTATGCCTGTAATCCCAGCACTTTGGGAGGCCAAGGCAAAGGCAGGCGGATTGCTTGAGCTCAGGAGTTTGAGACCAACTTGGGCAACATGGTTGAAACCCCATCTCCACCCGGAAAAAAAAAAAAAGCCAGGTGTGGTGGCATTCACCTGTAGTCCCAGCTATTCCAGAGGCTGAGGCACGAGAATCGCTTGCACATGGAAGGTGGAGGTTGTGATGAGCCAAGATCATGCCACTGCACTCCAGCCTGAGTGACAGAGTGAGACCCTGTCTCCAAAATAATAATAATAATAATAATAATAATAATAAAATAAATAGTGATAATAAACTGTGCAGGCCAGCATATGTGCTCAACTAAAGGGATGATATTCCCAGGTCAGGCTGGATCCTAAATCAGGGGACCCTGGCTCTGTCCCCAGCTTGTACTGTTGAAAATGAAACCCCTGGCCGGGCGCGGTGACTCAAGCCTGTAATCCCAGCACTTTGGGAGGCTGAGGCGGGTGGATCACGAGGTCAGGAGATCGAGACCATCCTGGCTAACATGGTGAAACCCCGTCTCCACTAAAAAAAATACAAAAGACTAGCCGGGCGACGTGGCGGGCGCCTGTAGTCCCAGCTACTCAGGAGGCTGAGGCAGGAGAATGGCGTAAACCTGGGAGGCGGAGCTTGCAGTGAGCTGAGATCCGGCCACTGCACTCCAGCCTGGGCGACAGAGCGAGACTCCGTCTCAAAAAAAAAAAAAAAAAAAAAAAAAAAAAGAAAATGAAACCCCCAGCTTGCCCAGCCCTGGGCATCTTTCTGCCATTTGTCTCACCTTTGCCGAGTCCTCTTATAGCCAGCCTGTTGACAGGAAAGGCCACAGTTGCCAGAAGTTGGGTCAAAGTGAAACTGCCTCAGGTCCAGCCTGGGCAGGGGAGGAAGGCACACTCAAGCCTTCAAGCAGGCCCCCCTTCACTGGATTCACAATGGGGAAACTGAGGACCAAAGATGTGGGCCCCAGCTCCCTTTGCAGGCATTAGGAGGGAATTGGGTATGATTATCCAAATTGCAAATTTGATCACCTTATACCCCCAGTTATACACTTAGCTCCCACTGCAAATAAAAATTACTGTCAGCTCACCCTTATCTAGCACATTCCAGTTAGGTATTATTATTGTCTAATTTTACAGATGGGGAAACTGAGGCCAGGAGAGGTTATATTTCTTGTCCATGATTTCAGAGGTAGTTGAAGTAATAGAAGCAGTATTTGAACCAAGCAAGGTGACTCCACAGTGTCCCAGCAGCTCTCAACCGCTAGATATTCAAATACGACCCCTTTTCCATTAAACTTGAGGCCCCCCCACCATCTGGCCTCAATGTACATTTCCAACCACACCTTCTTCCTGTCACACTCCTCATCTGCTCCCATTTACCCCAATTTCTCATGGTTCCCTAGGCCTTCCTAGCCCCCCAGGGAAAGCTGTTTCCCTTGCTTTCTTTTCACTTGGCAAACTCCTACTCAACCTTCAAAACCCAACTCAACAAATACCTCCCCTAGGAGGCTCTCCTTGACTTTTTCGCTGGGTCCCACTGCCTTTGTTAAAGTCCACATGAGGGACTGCCAAGAGGTTTGCTCTGTCTTACAGATTGAATGCCAAGAGGGCAGGGACCTCTCTTTGAGAGAGTTTAACCTCTGTAACATAAGCAAGTTTACTTAATCACTGATTAAACCACTTTGTGCCTCAGTTTCCCCATTTGTTAATCATGAATTATCATTGTCACTATCTCCCAGGACTGTTAAGGGGATGTAAATGCATGAATATCATAAAGTGCTTAGAAGCATGCCTGGTACAAAGAAAGTTCTCTAGAAAAAAAAAAAAAAATTTCTCCAGAGATGAGATACCAGTCCCACATCAAGTGCAGATAATGGGCTAAGTAACCAAGGAGCAATGGAGACAAGGATGCAAATGGGGTGGGGCATGGTGACTCACACCTGTAATCCCAGCACTTGGGGAGGCTGAGGCGGGCAGATCACTTTAGGTCTGGAGTTGGAGACCAGCGTGGGCAACATGGCGAAACCCTGTCTCTACTAAAAATACAAAAATTAGCCGAGTGTGGTGGTGTGTGTCAGTAATCCCAGCTACTCAGGAGGCTGAGGCAGGAGAATCACTTGAACTCAGGAGGTGGAGGTTACAGTGAGTTGAGATTGCACCACTATTCTCCAGCCTGGGTGTCAGAGCAAGACTCCATCTCAAAAAAAAAAAAAAAAAAAAAAAAAAAAAAGAATGCAACGGAGGGAAGGAGGAACCAGGGCACAGGGGTGAAGGAGACACTAACTCAGCCCCTCCCCAGGTGCAGATATGGTGTCCCGCCCCATCATGTGTCAGGCATAAAACTGGTGAATATTTTCTTTCTTTTTTCTTTTCTCCAAATTCCTGGTTTAATAAAGACTTGTTTGTTTTGAGGAAAAAAGGTCCCAAACATCAGGCTGTTCACAAAAATAACCCACAGTATCAACGTTAGAAAGCAAATCCTTTTTATTTATTTATTTATTTATTTATTTATTTATTTATTTATTATTTTAATTTTGAGACAGAGTCTTGCTCTGTCGCCTAGGCTGGAGTGCAGTGACATGATCTCGGCTCACTGCAAGCTCCGCCTCCTGGGTTCACGCCATTCTACTGCCTCAGCCTCCCAAGTAACTGGGACTACAGGCGCCCACCACCACGCCCGGCTAATTTTTTTTTTTTTTTTTTTTTTTTTTTTTTGTATTTTTTAGTAGAGACAGGGTTTCACTGTGTTAGCAAGGATGGTCTCGATCTCCTGACCTCGTGATCTGCCCGCCTTGGGCTCCCAAAGTGCTGGGATTACAGATGTGAGCCACCGTGCCTGGCCTAGAAAACAAATCTTAAGACTATAACACTAATTATTTTTCTTTTTCTTTTTCTTTTTTTTTTGAGACGGAGTCTTGCTCTGTCGCCCGGGCTGGAGTGCAGTGGCCGGATCTCAGCTCACTGCAAGCTCCGCCTTCCGGGTTTACGCCATTCTCCTGCCTCAGCCTCCTGAGTAGCTGGGACTACAGGCGCCCGCCACCTCGCCCAGCTAGTTTTTTGTATTTTTTTTAGTAGAGACGGGGTTTCACTGTGTTAGCCAGGATGGTCTTGATCTCCTGACCTTGTGATCCGCCCGTCTCGGCCTCCCAAAGTGCTGGGATTACAGGCTTGAGCCACCGCGCTTGGCCAGCTATAACACTAATTATTTTTCTAGAGGCTGCATTTGAGGTGCCAACTCTCATTCACAAAGATACATTGTTACATTTGTACATTTGTTACATTATACATTGTTACACAGCACACTGATGTAGGAGTGTAACACACATACTTCTAAGTCAAAGCTGCTTTTAGGAGCTCATCAACTTAATGAGATTGCCTTTGCAGTTACGGAAGCAACTACAGAACTTATGTATGAATGAAAAGAACTGTACTCCCTGCATGACAAGAGATTATTTTGGAGACAGTTGATAAAACCATACATCCTTTTTATTGTTAAGTCATAAAGAGGTATCAAAATTAAAAGCAAAAATTATAGGGTAAGAGTTAAAACTACGAGGAGTGTCAAAGGAAGTAAAAATGGGACTAGGCTCAGGGCAATATGAATTAATGAACATGGAAAGGATAGGGATGAGGAGGACGGTGAGCACATGCTGAAGATACTAGAGGAGAGGATCTGGTGAAACATTCGACCTTAGACAAGCACCTAGGCAAAGAAATAATGGGCTAAGATTTCTAAGCCCCACTATGTGCTTACAAGTCATCTTCGCCATTGGTGCTGTCTGTCATCCTCTCCTTCCTCAGCCTCTTTTTCATCATCCTTGATCAACTCCAGCTGGTCATCCTCCCGTCTTCATTATTCTCATCATCCACGAGGTCCCTCTCCTCAGCAGAGTCATCTGCACCCCCCTCAGACTCTATCTTCACATGAGTCTCATGTGAGCTGCTGCTCTGCTCCTCTTCTGACGTATCATTCTTCATCTCTACTCCTTGTTTGCTCTGTTTCTTTTCCATTTTTTCCAGGTTTTCCAGGAGAGAATCCACTTTTCATTTTATCTGGGTCAACTCCTTCTTAATGACCTGAAGGTCATCTCCTTTCAACTTTCCGGATTTGGAAGATCCCTGCTGTCCACTCTTACAAATGAAGCCACTTTTGCCCCTTCGTGAGGTGTTTCCCGGTACACGCTGATGTTTCAAGGGCACTACAGCCCCAGCAATAGAAGGAGGAGGAGGTACACATGCTGGGTAACTGCACATTCTATAATAGTCCCATTGAAAGTCATAGTCCAAGTCAAAAGAGGAGCTGAGTAGAGGGATGGAGAAGGGTGTTCTGTTTCTGACCCATACATCTCCACTGTTGATCACTTCAGGCCTGCTTTTCCTCGGTTCACTTTTGGCTCTGCAGCCAGGTTGATATCTAAAACCTGGCCAGCGATTATTCTGCCATCCGCTCCTGCTACAGCAGCCCAGGCATTTCTCTCATTAACATACTGAACGAAAGCAAAGCCCTTATGAACAGCGCTGCCCACACTTTTGCCATACTTTGAAAAGATTGCCTCCACATCAGATTTCTTTACCACAAGAGCGTTTAGATTCCCAATGAACACATGTTCATGGAGCGAGAATCTGTCTTGTTGGTAACATTGCTGGCCATTGTGTTTTGATGATAAGGTTTCTCACAAAGCCGAAAATGTAGCTGAAGATAAAGAAAATCTCACAGGAGCAGGGCAGGAGAAGAGATTCAATTCTGAGTCTCCTACTCCCGGGTTCTACGTGGCGAAGCCAACTGCTGCTCTAGGTCGGCAACACGGCCACAACCGCTCAGGCTTCCTCTCTTCACCCCCACCCCCTTTCTTTAAAAAAAAAAAAATAGAGGCCGGGCGCGGTGGCTCAAGCCTGTAATCCCAGCACTTTGGGAGGCCGAGACGGGTGGATCACGAGGTCAGGAGATTGAGACCATCCTGGCTAACATGGTGAAACCCCGTCTCTACTAAAAATACAAAAAAATTAGCCGGGAGTGGTGGTGGGCGCCTGTAGTCCCAGCTACTCGGGAGGCTGAGGCAGGAGAATGGCGTGAACCCGGGAGGCAGAGCTTGCAGTGAGCTGAGATCACGCCACTGCACTCCAGCCTGGGCGACTGAGCAAGACTCTGTCTCAAAAAAAAAAAAAAAAAAAAAAAAAAATAGAATCTTCCTATGCTGCCCAGGCTGGTCTTGAGCTTCTGGGCTCAAGCAATCCACCTGCCTCAGCCTTCCAAAGTGCCAGGATTACAGGGGTGAGCCACCACACCTGGCTGCAAACATTCTCTTAATGGTTGTATTTATTTCAGTGTGTATTAGGGGAAAATGTATCTCATAAAACCTCAGATGTTATGGTTATTATTCCCCGAGACAACACTAAAGTAGACATTTAGATTTCTTTAATGTTCAGGGGAACAGTTGTTTAGAACAATATGGTGAAAAATTGTTTTTGGGCGTGGTGGCTGACACCTGTAATCCCAGCACTTTGGGAGGCCAAGACAGGTGGATTGCTTGAGCCCAGAAGCTCAAGACCAGCCTGGGCAATATGGCGAAACCCCATCTCTACAAAAAATACAAAAATTAGCTGGGCCTGGCGGTGCACATCTGTAGTCCCAACACCCAGGAGGCTGAGGTGGGAGGATCACTCAAGCCTGGGAGGTCAAGGTTTCAGCAAGCTGTGATCACACCACTGCACTCCAGCCTGGGGTGACAGAGGGAGGCAACAATAACAAAATAACAGATAACAAACATGCAATAATAACAAAAACATTGTCTTAAGTGAATGAGGCAGTTTGAGGAATGCTGAAAAAAGAAAAGTGAGAGAGGCATATTGGGAGAAAAGCGACAGAGAGATAAACAGAAGGGGAGAGAAACAGAGAGAGAGTTGGGGAGATAAGGGAGAAAGGGATGGAGCCACCCAGAGAGGATGGAGAGAGAAGGAGCAACACACACAGATGGACGGGCAGAGAGGGAGAGGAGAGAAGGGGGGGACAAGGGGAAAATGAGAAGGAAAAGAAGGAAGAAAATAGAAAACAGGGAGAGAACCTAAGGACAACAGAAAGGAGACATGGATGAATGAATGAGTGAGTGAAGGAATGAATAATCTAAGGCATGTATAAAATAAACGGTGAGGCCGGTTGCAGTGGCTCACACCTGTCATCCTAGCACTTTGGGAGGCCAAGGCAGGAGGATGGTTGGAGCCCAGGAGTTTGAGACCAGCCTGAGCAACACAGCAAGTCCCCCGTTTCTACAAAAAATACAAAAATTAACCAGGTGTGGTGGTGCATGTCTGTGGTCCCAGCTACTCGGGAGGCTGAGGCAGGAGAATTGATTGACCTGGGAAGTCGAGGCTGCAGTGAGCTGACTGTGCCACTGCACTCCAGCCTGGGTGACAGAGCAAGATCATGTCTCAGTAAATAAACAAATAAATAAATAAAGGAGAAAGGGATGAGCCAGGGGCCAGGAGCCAGGACTCAGACTTACAGATGCTGTGTCCTGCCTGGGAGCCCCCAGTGACGGCTGCCCACTGCACCCACCCTCATGCCTGTGTCGTTGGGGCCAAGCAGAGCCACTCTGGGCTCCAGGCCTGGTCTACGTCTCGAAGAGGTGGCTATTACTTGACTCTAAGAGGCTGTGACTGCACCACCGTCCCCTCCCCACCGAGAACCCCTGGGCACCTGCTTTGCTCCAGCCCAAGAAAACTGAAAGTAAAAGCCGTCCTGATCACCCTTTGCCCCAGCCTTCCTGTCCCTCAACTGGTTTCTTAGAAATCAGCCGCCTGGGCTTGCAAGTGCAGCCTGGACTTCCTCTCCTGCCCAAAGGCCCCCTCCTCCGGGAAGGTGTCATGCTGCCAGCAAAGCCACAGTAGGAGAACTGTGCTGGAGTCGGGTGCCCGCGAGAAAGCTTGGAGGGTATCTGCCGATCCTGCAAACGTTGATTCAGTGCTTTTGCATGCCAGGCACAGAGCAGTCAGAGGAATCTGAGCTGTTCATAGTTAGGATAAAAAGGATATATGTGGTGGCTCACACTCGTAATCCCAGCACTTTGGGAGGCTGAGGTGGGCAGATCATTTGAGGTCAGGACTTTGAGACCGGACTGGCCAACATAGTGAAACCCCATCTCTATTAAAAATACAAAAATCAGCCAGGTGTGGTGGCAGGAGCCTGTAATCCCATCTACTCGGGAGGCTAAGGCAGGGGAATCACTTGAACCCAGGAGGCAGAGGTTGCAGTGAGCCGAGATTGTGCCACTGCACTCCAGCCTGGGGGACAGAGCGAGACACTGTCTCAAAACAAACAGACAGACAAACAAAAAAACCAACCAAACAACCCACCAAACAAACAAACAAACAAAAAAAACAGACTTAGACATGGCTTGAATCCTACCCAATCCAGGCCTCAGCAGGAGCATGGCTAATCAGGCCTAGGAACTATGGGGAGGATGATAGGAGATGTGAAGTCAGGGAAGGCTCCCTGGAGGAGGTGCTGTCTGAGTCTTCAAACATGGGTGGGAAGGAGTTTACCCCAGAAGCCTCAGTGGGAAATGCATCTCAGGCAGAGGGGACAGCATCAGCAAAGGCCTGGAGGTGTGATCTCTAGCAATGGGCCTGTGTTATCTACCATCATTGGAATAACTGGCCCTGTAGTAGCCACGTGCTATGGTTTGAATGTTTGTCGCCTCCAAAACTCATGTTGAAACCGAATTCCCAGTGTGGCAGTATTGAGAGATGGGGCCTCGAAGAGGTGACTGGGTCAGGAGAGAGCCATGGCTTAGTGGATGAATGAGTAATAATAGATGAACGGGTTATCATCAGTGTGGCCCTGGTGGCTTTGTGAGAAGAGGGAGAGAGATTTGAACAAACACACTCAGCCCCCTCACCATGGGATGCCCTGTGCTGCCTCGGGACTCTGCACTGAGTCCCCACCAGCAAGAAGGCCCTCACCAAATGCAGGTCTCGATGTTGGACTTCTCAGCCTCCAGAACCTTTCTTTATAAATTATCCAGTTTCAGGTGTTCTGTGATAAGCAACGGAAAATGAACTAAGGGCCAGGCACAGTGGCTCATGCCTGTAATCCCAGCACTTTGGGAGGCTGAGGCATGCAGACCACCTGAGGTCAGGAGTTCAAGACCAGTGTGGCCAACATGGTGAAACCCTGTCTCTACAAAAATACAAAAATTAGCAGGGCACAGTGGCAGGCAGCTGTAATCCCAGCTACTCAGGAGGCTGAGGTGAGAAAGTCGCTTGAACCCAGGAGGCAGAGGTTGCTGTGAGCCAAGATTGTGCCTCTGCACTCCATCCTGGGTGACAGAGCGAGATTCCGTCTCAAAAACAACAAAAAAAAGAAAATGGACTAAGACAGCATGTTTCTCTGTTTTTTGCAAGGGAAGAAACTGAGGTTTAGAGAAGTGTTATCTGCCCAAGACTGCACAGCCTGAGTGGAAACCCAAACTTTTCTCACATGAGATACAGGCAGTGCCCCGATCCCCATCATGGCTGTCACATCCAGACCAGGGCCCAGGTTCCTACTCTACCCTTAGGGACTAACTTAAATCCTTGGCACCATCCCATGTTTGGGAGGGGAAATAAGGCTTAGAGAGTTAAGTGACTTACAGAGCTTGGATTCATACTCAGGTCTGTTGGAGCCCATAGTCCCTCCTCCTTCTGCTATATGAGGAGTCCCAGCCCTAAGAACACAGACCTGAGCCGACGGTCTCTGTCCCACATTCTAGGGAGCTGGAAGGCTGGAAAGCAGAAACCATGTGTGGAGTACTGTGAGCCAGAGTTTTGCTCTCAGAGAACTGTCTGGCCCCCATGCTGTATGGTCCTGAAGGAGCTGTCAATCACAGCGCCCTGGCCAGAGATGGGTGTGAACCAGGCTGGCCAATCAGAGTTCCCCATGCCCCAGTTCAGGGTAGGGACATGAACTAAGCTGGACCAATCGGACACCTCCCTTTTCAGTTGAAACTAACAGAAAGTCTTCTAAATTAGGGCCCAGTTTAGCCAATGTGTCCAATGTATCAAGAGAGTTGATGAGAAAGACACGAGACAGAGCCCTGGTGCATGTGTGAGTGCCTGCATCCAGCCATGCCTGAAGTCCACCTTGATGTCCTTGTTCCATGTACCACATTTCCTTTTTCGCTTATGCTGCCTGAGTCATGTTTCTGTCACTTACAACCCAGAGTCCTGGGTAATTGGAGTCTGGAGAAAAGCAGGGGTCAGAGGTCAGATGTGGCTGGAATGAAGTGAAATGGAGCCATGTGTCATAAGAAGAGACACAATGATCTTCCAGTGTGAAAGAGCCAAGACCAGTTTTGCCAGGAGCTGGGGCCAACAGTGGCCCCTGTCACTTGCTGATGTCTGTGGTCAAGGAAAGCTTGAGAGAGAGCAAGTGGAACGCAGGGCTTCTACGTTTTCATACCCCCTGATTAATGGTTGCTTTATTTATTTAGTTAGTTAGTTTTGAGTTGCAGTCTCACTGTCGCCCAGGCTGGAGTGCTATGGCGTGATCTCAGCTCACTGCAACCTGCACCTCCCAGGTTCAAGCGATTCTCCTGCCTCAGCCTCCCGAGGAGTTGGGATTACAGGCATGTACCACCACATCCAGCTAATTTTTCTATTTTTTGTAGAGACAGGGTTTCACCATGTTGGCCAGGCTGTTCTCGAACTCCTGATCTCAAGTGATGCGCCTGCCTTGGCCTCCCAAAGTGCTGGGATTATAGGCATCAGCCACCGCACCTGGCCTCATGGTTGCTTTTAATAACTCAGTATTTATTAGAGCAGTTTTAGGTTTACATCAAAATGGAATGGAAAGTACATAGTGTTCCCATGTTCTCCCTGCCCCCACGTGCACAGCCTCCCCCTCATTAACATTCCCCAGCAGCCCACATTATTTTTTTAATTTCCACATTTGTTTCAAAAAATGTTTAAAGAACCTACCAATAACATATTAAATTATACACACACACACACACACACATATGTATGTGTGTGTATGTGTAATGTGGGTATTTCTAACCTGATTTCTGCAGATACATACATACATATAATTTTTTCTTTCTCTTTTTTTGAGACAGGGTCTTGCTCTGTCACCCAGGTTGAAGTGCAGTGGTGTGATCACGGTTCACTGCAGCCTCAAATCCCTTGGGCTCAAGTGATCTCCACACCTCAGTCTCAGAGCGGCTATGACTACAGGCACGTGCCACCACATCTGGCTAAGTTTTAAAATTTTGTTTATGGATACAGAGGGCTCACTATGTTGCCCAAGTTGGTCTCGAACTCCTGGCCTCAAGTGATCTTCCTGCCTTCGTCCCCCAAACTGTACGGATTATAGGAGTGAGCCACTGCACCCAGCCTATTCTCTCTTTAGAAAAGGAAAGACATCGTTCCTTATGACCCATATTGCAACACATCTTTTTCCACTTTAGCATTTCATGAGCATCCGTCGAGGTCATTGACTAGCTAGGGAGGAACTCTCATCCCCATCTGGGCAGTAAGGAAGCCCAGGCCCAGCCAGAATGGGGAAGGGACTCAGTGTTGACCTCGGGATGTGCTTTACTTCACCAAGCGCTTCTAACTGTCCACTGCAGTTTTGTTCCCTTTTCATGGATGGGAAAACTGAGGCTTAGACTGGGGAAGTCACTCCGACTGGGAGCCCCAAAGCCCTGGGCCAAGTGGGATGGGGCTGCTGGTCAGTCCCTGTGAAACTAGACACAACAAAGGCTTTGAAGCTGTGTTATGAGAGGAGGGAGACTGGCCTCCTAGGGAACCTGCATGGAGGCATGGCACTCCAGTCCCTGAGGGACAGCCTTGCCTCCCTCCTGCCTCTGCCAAATTGCTGGCCCTGGGGACGTGCTGCTGTTCAACTTTTCAGGATCCATCTGGTGCAGAGATACTCCATGGCTCTGGCCCAAACAGCGATGGCATGCCAGACACTGCTAGGAGCACCATGTACACCATCTCAGTCATTCTTTCTACCACCCCATAGGGGTAAAACTGTTACAATCTCCATTTCTCAGATGAGAAAACTGAGGCCCGGAGAGGTGAAACAACTTGCTGAAGGCCACACAGCTAACATGGGGCAAGGCCAAAATTATCCTTCAGTGAGTTTTTCTTTTTTTTTTCTTGAGATGGAGTTTCACTCTTGTCCCCAAGCTGGAGTGCAGTGGCATGATCTCAGCTCACTGCTGCAATCTCCACCTCCTGGGTTCAAGTGATTCTCCTGCCTCAGCCTCCTGAGTAGCTGGGATTACAGGCGCGTGCCACCACGCCCAGCTAATTTTTGTGTTTTTAGTAGAGATGAGTTTTCACCATGTTAGTCAAGCTGGTCTCGAACTCCTGACCCTGTGATCCGCCCACCTCGGCCTCCCAAAGTCCTGGGCTTACAGGTGTGAGACACTGCGCCCAGCCCTTCAGTGATGTTTGAAGCCAGACAGAAGCATTAATATCCAGGTTGAAAACTTTATAAATGAGTTTTACTTTTTTTTTAAGCCAGGGTCTTGCTCTGTTGCCCAGACTGTAGTGCAGTGGCATGATCCTAGCTCACTGCAGCCTTGAACTCCTGGACTCAAGCAATCCTCCAGCCTCAGCCTCCCAAGTAGCTGGGATTATATAGACTGTGCTACCACACCTGGTTAATTTTGTTTTGTTTTGTTTTGTTTTGTTTTGTTTTTGTAGAGACAGAGTCTATGTTGCCTAGGCTGGTCTCAAACTCCTGACCTCAAGTGATCTTGCATCAGCCTCCCAAAGTGTTGGGATTATACGCATGAGCCACTGCCCCGGCAGCCAACTCTGTAAATTATTAACTACACACACACACACACACACCACATGCTTGCACACACGTGTGACAGCTGGCTGAGTTGTCTTATGTGGTATGCCACAGGGCTCTGGCCTCAGCTAAAGCTCTTCCTTCCTTCTTCCTGGATTCCTTCATTAGAAGCCAGACAAGCGGCCGGGCATGGTGGCTCAAGCCTGTAATCCCAGCACTTTGGGAGGCCGAGACGGGTGGATCACGAGGTCAGGAGATCGAGACCATCCTGGCTAACATGGTGAAACCCCATCTCTACTAAAAAAATACAAAAAAACTAGCTGGGTGAGGTGGCGGGCGCCTGTAGTCCCAGCTACTCAGGAGGCTGAGGCAGGAGAATGGCATAAACCCGGGAGGCAGAGCTTGCAGTGAGCTGAGATCCGGCCACTGCACTCCAGCCTGGGCGACAGAGCGAGACTCCGTCTCAAAAAAATAAAAATAAAAATAAAAATAAAAAAAATAGAAGCCAGACAACCTACTTATTGCAAGGACAGTGAACTCACTGGGCAACAGAGCCAGAATCCCAAAGAAACCCTGGACTGGGACACTGAGCGGGTACAAAGATTTGAAGACATAAATGTCCTACATTTGGCTTAAAAAAATCAATTGCTCCAATAGAGGGTGACTTTTTTTTATTTTATTTTTTTTTGAGACAGAGTCTCGCTCTGTTGCCCAGGCTGGAGTGCAGTGGCGCCATCTCGGCTCACCGCAACCTCTGCCTCCCAGGTTCAAGTGATTCTCGTGCCTCAATCTATAGCTGGGATTACACCATGCCCAGCGAATTTTTTGTGTTTTTAGTAGAGATAGGGTTTCACCATGTTGGTCAGGCTGGTCTCGAACTCCCGACCACAAGTGACCTGCCCGCCTTGGCCTTCCAAAATGCTGGGATTTTACAGGGTTGAGCCACCATACCTGGCCTAGGGTGACTTCTGATCTTAACACTATAGTGGGATATAAACTCAAGATTAACCATGAGCACAGTGTGGCTTGCACAAGTTAATGTAGCAATAGGGTCATCCCCAGAAAGCATGCACCAAATGAGGAGAGACTGGGTCTCACTCTGGAGTGAGACAGCCAGAATGAGAAGGGACATAGAATGAGACCGTGCTGGCTTATGTGCTGTATACACATGAATGCTGAGCTCTGACACCATGCCTGCACAGGCTCACGCTTGTGGGTGACAGTAAGTGGTGAAAACTGAATGGAGAACGTTTATATCTGTCCTGGGTGCACAGTGTGCTCAGTAAGTGGAAGCGTCTGTGGGTCTGACAAGGAGAAGATGGGTGAAAGAATTAGGAGCGCTGTTATTATTATTATTGGCGACATATCATTAGATAGGAGATATAAGAGATATAAGATATATATTATGGCCAGTACAGTGGCTCACACCTATAATCCCAGCACTTTGGGAGGCCAAGGCAGGAAGATCGCTTGAGCCCGGGAGTTCAAGACCAGCCTAGGCAACACAGTGAGACCCCCGTCTCTACAAAAAAATAATATTCTTATTTGAAAAAGTATTATAATATAAGGCCTATTGTTTATTGAGCACCTATTATATATAAGCACTCTGCTAAGCACTTTGCAGGATCTCATTTCAGTCTTCAGTTTTCCAGATAGGTCATTTAAAACTTCCAGAGCAGCATTTAAAACTGCTGGTTTCGGAGGTCGAAACCACAAGAGTGTTGGCAATTTCATATGACTCAAGCTAATATCATTTTCATTTTATAGAGGAGGAAACTGAGGCCCAGAGGGACCACAAGCCTGACAGTCTTTCCTTCCCAAAAGCAGGTTAAGAAAACCCCCCTGGCCTGGAGGCTTCTGCCTTTTCAGAGGAATCAGATTTTGTCCTTGGTTCTTCCTCCTCACTCCCCATCTCACTCTGCCCCCGCGCCCACCACCCCGCCCCATTGTGGCCAGGTCTATATTTACAACTGGGGTTTCTGTGAACTGGGGAACTGAGGAAGTGACTTATCCCAAAGTCATCACCGAGGTGGTAGTACCCTAGAATCTGAGTTCTGAGCCACCCCACCTCCACCAAAGTGAGGTTGTAGCCCCTTCTCTGGATTTCTAGGGCCCAGCCAGCCAGAAACAGAAACTATCTGCCTGCCTCCCGCGGGGTCCCTGTCTGGTGGGCAGGATGAATGGGGTGGGAGATGTATCTCCATTTCTTTTCTTCTTCCTTCCCTGCCCTGCCCTGCCCTGCCCTGCCCTGCCCTGCCCTGCCCTGCCCTGCCCTGCCCTTCCCTTCCCTTCCCTTCCCTTTCCTTTTTCCTTTCCTTTCCTTTCCTTTCCTTTCCTTTCCTTTCCTTTCCTTTCCTTTCCTTTCCTTTCCTTTCCTTTCCTTTCCTTTCCTTTCCTTTCCTTTCCTTTCCTTTCCTTTCCTTTCCTCTCCTTTCCTTTCTTTCGAGATGGAGTCTCGCTCTGTTGCCCGGGCTGGAGTGCAGTGGCGCACTCTCAGCTCACTGCAACCTCTGCCTCCCGGGTTCAAGTGATTCTCGTGCCTCAACCTCCTGAGTAGCTGGGATTACAGGCGCCCACCACCACGCCTGACTAATTTTTGTATTTTTACTGGAGACGGAATTACACTACGTTGACCAGGCTGGTCTCGAACTCCTGACCTCAAGTGATCTGCCCACCTCAGCCTCCCAAAAGTGCTAGGATTACAGGCGTGAGCTACTGCACCCAGCCTTGTATCCATTTCTCTGACAGCCACATTGAGGCACATCTGTGCTAAGTCTGATTGTCAGCTGCCCTGAGAAGCTTGTTCAGGGGCAGAAAGAAGAGGAAGTGGGTTTCTGGGCACATAGGGGTCCCGGGCTGGTCCAGCCTGGCCTGAACATCACAGGGGCTGGCGGAGCAGCCCCTGCCCCACCGCTCCCGGGGATGCCGGTGACCTGGCAGCCAAGCTGAGGGCCGCTGGGCTGGAGGGTGGAGTGCCGCTTCCAGGTAGTCAGACTGAGATAGACGCGGCCGCGGAGGCAGCGGAGGAGGAAGGGGGCAGCCTTGTCCCCGCTGTGCGCAGCCCGCCCGCCAGGCACAGCCGGTCTTCGGGGAAGTCGCCGAGTTGGAGTTCCAGGAAACGATAACGCTTGTTGAAACCTCTTTCTTGTGGCCTGGTCTCGTCACATGGCTTGATGGGGACCAACGTCAGGCAGGGCCACAGGTCTGGGCCCGCTCGCACCCAGCAGCGGCTGCCACCCCCGGCTCCCACCTCCCCCCCTCCGTGAAGAGGGAGGAGGGGGTTGGGCAGGAAGGTGGGCATTTGCTGCTTCCCCATCCCAGGCACCTGGCGGGCCACAAGCAGACTGGTCCCCGCCGGCTGTTTTCACCCCAGTAACACTCCTTGTAAACTGGCTGAGCTGGCCAGGCCTCAAATGCCCCCTCCAGCAAAGCCCACTGAGAATGCCTAGGGCACAAGCTTGCTGTCAAAGCGAAGAAAGAGCTTCCTCCTGCCCCTGGAACATAGGAGATACCGAGGATCTAGAAATCATTTTTTTCTTTTCTTTTCTTTTCTTTTTTGGTAGAGACAGGGTCTTCCTATGTTGCCCAGGCTGGTCTCAAACTCCTGGGTTCAAGGCATCCTCCCACCTCATCCTCCCAAAGTGCTGGGATTACAGATGTGAGCCACTGTGCCTGGCCAGAACTAGAAATGATTTGCTCCTTTCCTGTTACGCCAGGGAATGTGTCTTTCCTCTTTCTAGAGCAGCGTCTGTTTTTTTCTTTTCTTTTCTTCTTTCTTCCTTTCTTTTTCTTGCTTGCTTTCTTTTTCCTCTCTCCCTCCTCTCCCTTCCCCTCCCCTCCCCTCTCCTCTCCTCTCTTCTTCTCCTTCTTCTGCTTCTTCTTTTTCCTCCTCCCCCTCCTCCCCCTCCTCCTCCTCCTCCTCCTCCTCCTCCTCCTCCTCCTTCTCTAGCTCTGTCTTTCTCATGGCAGTCGCTCTGTCACCCAGGCTGGAGTTCAGTGGCTTGATCTCAGCTCACTGCCACCTCCATCTCCCAGGTTCAAGTGATTCTCCTGCCTCAGCCTCCCAAGTAGTTGGGATTACAGGCGTGTGCCACCACACCCAGCTAAAATTTTTGGTTTTGAGGGGACATTTTTAGTAGAGATGGGGTTTCATCATGTTGACCAGGCTGGTCTTGAACTCCTGACCTCAAATGATACACCCACCTTGGCCTCCCAAAGTGCTGGGATTATAGGCGTGAGCCACTGTGCCCAGCCAGAACCAGAAATTCTTTACTCCTGTCCTGTGAAGTCAGGGAACACGTCTGATCTTTCTAGAGCAGGGTTTCTTGACCTTGGCTCTATTGACATTCAGAGCCGGGTATGGGAGGCTGTGCTGTGCACTGTAGGACGTTTAGCAGTGACCCTGTCCTCTACCCACTAGATGCCATTAGTTCCCACCCCTACCACGATTTGTAACACTGAAAATGTCTCCAGACATGGCCAGATGTTCCTTGTGTGGAAAAACCCGGATTTAGATTCAGCACCCAGCACATAGTAGTTGCTCAATAATTAGTAGGTCTTCAACCAGCATCTCTGGTTCATTTTTATACCCCATCACCTGGCATCCTAGGGGTGCCAAGGGGTAACTTGGGAGGCCATTTACCCTCCAGTCTCTATCAGCACCCATCATAAATATACTATCTAAATAAAACGTGTCCTGGAGGCTTAGAGTTTAAGGACAGCAAGGTGAATTGAGGTGGGTGAGTATGAAACAAGGAGTGAAGGGAAAGGCCACATACCTGTCAGGGAGATGCCCCTGGCCCCATCCCGCTGCTTGGTCCCTGGAAGCTGATAGCCTGCTTTCTCTGCAGTCAGGAGGCCAGAGGGGTCCTCTCAGAAGACACTTCCAATGCTGGCTTTGGGATCTTACAAGGACAGCCAGATCCCAACAAGCCTCACCTGTCCACATGTCCTGCCACAGGCATGGAGCTTCCAAGTGTCTTCACTTCCAAGTATCTTTTTCAGTTCCCTGCTCTTCAATATGAACGTGCAATGGAGGGGGGGGTCACTGAACCCTTGAGAGTAGCTTGTAAAATGAAAGTCAAAGACTGAAACCAAGAGAGGAAAAGAACTCCAAAACAACAGAGCCAGGCAGGGAGCAGCAAAAGTCTCCAAGAAAATAAGGAAGCTTCAGATAAATAAAACATATTGCATTCATATGAGAAGAATAAGATGCTGAGAAAAGGAACACTCAGAATAAGAGAATAAGAAATAACTAGAGGCTGGGCGCAATGGCTTACACCTGTAATCCCAGCACTTTGGGAGGCCGAGGCGGGAGAATCATTTGAGGTCAGGAGTTCAAGACCAATCTGGCCAACATGGCAAAACTCCATCTCTACTGAAAAGACCAAAAAAAAAAAAAAAAAAAAAAAAAAAATCAACTGGATGTGGTGGCCACGTGCCTGTAATCCCAGCTACTCAGGAGGCTGAGGCAGGAGAATTGCTTGAACCCGGGAGGTGGAGGTTGCAATGAGCAGAGGCTGAGCCACTGCACTCCAGCCTGGGTGACAGAGCAAGACTCCATCTCAGAAATAAGACAAAATAACACTAGAAAGGTGATAGCAGAAATAAAAACTTCAATACCAGTATTGCAAGAGAAAGCTGAGAAAATCTCCCAGAAAGACAACAGGCTGGAATATATGAGAGAAAGGATAAGAAAATGAGGGATTATCCCATAAGATACAACTTCTAACTCAAAGAAGGTAGAAAGAAAAGAGACAACGGAAGGAATAAATGATCAAGAATAGTCTACAAAAAAAATTCCTTCAGCTGGGCGCAGTGGCTCACACCTGTAATCCCATAATCCCAACTATTTGGGAGGCTGATGCTGGACGATCACTTGAGCCTCAGCCTCCTAAGTGGCTGCAACTACAGTTGTGTGGTAGCGAGCCCAAATCCACAGTTGTGTGGTAGCGAGCCCAAATCCACAGTTGTGTGGTAGTGAGCCCAAATCCACAGTTGACTTAATAAAAGGGTGATTGTCCAGTGGGCCTAATTTAATCACAGGAAGGCCTTAAAGGTGGAATTGGCTGGGCGCGGTGGTTCATGCCTGTAATCCCTGCACTTTGGGAGGCCGAGGCGGGTGGATCACGAGGTCAGGAGATCGAGACCATCCTGGCTAACACGGTGAAACCCTGTCTCTACTAGAAATACAAAAACATCAGCCGGGCGTGGTCGTGGGCGCCGGTAGTCCCAGCTACTTGGGAGGCTGAGGCAGGTGAATGGCATCAACCCGGGAGGCGGAGCTTGCAGTGAGCCGAGATCGCCCCACTGCACTCCAGCCTGGACAACAGAGCGAGACTCCATCTCAAAAAAAAAAAAAAGGGTGGAATTTTCTCTAGTTGGTGCCAGGAGAGGAAGTCAGAGATTTGAAGCACAGGAAAGTTTCACTGCACCATTGCTGGATTGAAAGTGTAATCCCAGCACTTTGGGAGGCCAAGAAGGGTGGATTGCCTGAGCTCAGGAGTTTGAGGCCATCCTGGGCAACATGATGAAACCCCATCTCTACTAAAACACAACAAATTAGCTAAGTGTGGTAGTGTGCACCTGTGGTCCCAGCTACTTGGGAGGCTGAGGTATGAGAATTGCTTGAATCTGGGAGGTGGAGGTTGCAACGAACAGAGATCATGCCACTGTACTCCAGCCTGAGTGACAGAGTCTGTCTCTGTTTCCAAAAAAAAAAAAGGTTGAAGGAGCCATGTGTCAAGACATGTAGCTGGCATCTAGAACAGAGAGAGGCCCTCAGCTGACATTGGCAAGGAACCATGGACCTTAGCCCTACAACAATACAATAGGGGAACTCAATTATGCCAACATTAAGAATGAACTTGGAAGTAGATTTTCTCCCAGAGCCTCCAGTTGGGAGCTTCAACCCCATCTGACCCCTTGATGGTAGCCCAGTGAGACCCTGAACAGAGAACACAATGTTGTACCAAATTTCTGACCTGCAAAAACTCTGAGATAATAATGCATGTGTGTTGTTTTAAGCCACTAAAGCATGGCTATTTGTCATGCAGCAATAGAAAACCAATATAGCAGCTTAAAACAGTGAACCTTTATTGTCTCTCACAGTTTCTGTGGGTTAGGAATTTGAGAGTGACTCAGTTAGGTGGTACTGGCTTGGAGTCTTTTTTTTTTTTTTTTTTTTTGAGATGGAGTCTCACTCTGTCGCCCAGGCTGGAGTGCAGTGGCACGATCTCGGCTCACTGCAAGCTCCGCCTCCCGGGTTCATGCCATTCTCCTCCCTCAGCCTCCTGAGTAGCTGGAACTACAGACGCCCACCACCACGCCCAGCTAATTTTTTGTATTTTTAGTAGAGATGGGGTTTCACCATGTTAGCCAGGATGGTCTCGATCTCCTGACCTCGTGATCCACACACCTTGGCCTCCCAAAGTGCTGGGATTACAGGCGTGAGCCACCGCGTCTGGCCTGGCTTGGAGTCTTTAATGAGGTTGCAGTCAAGATGTTGGCCAGGGCTGCTATTATCTATCTGACGGGTTGACTGGGGTTGAGGGACCTGCTTCCACACTGACTCACATGGCTGTTGGCTGGAGGCCTCATTTCCTCACTTTGAGGGACTCTCCACGGGACTGCTTGAGTGCCCTCACAGCATGGCAGCTGGCTTCCCTCAGAGCAAGTGATCTAAAACGGGCAGGGCAGAAGCCACATGTCTTTTATGACCTAGCCTTGGGAGTCACGTTAATATTATCATTGTTATCCACCTCGATATACTTCTTTCTAGCCAACTAACCTTGGGACAATTCCTTCACCTCTTTGAGTTTGTATTTCCCCATATGTGAAATGGGGAGACATTATCCCCAGGAAGGATCTGAATAGGGCTGAAATGAAATAAAAATAGCGGCTGGGTGCGATGGTTCACACCTGTAATCCCAGCACTTTGGGAGGCCGAGGCAGATGGATCACTTGAGGTCAGGAGTTCAAGACCAGCCTGGCTAACATGGTGAAACCTCTTCTCTACAAAAAATACAAAAATTAGCTGGGCATCGTGGCAGGTGCCTGTAATCCCAGCTACTCGGGAAGCTGAGGCAGGAGAATCACTTGAACCTGGGAGGCGGAGGTTGCAGTGAGCTGAGGTTGTACCACTGCACTCTAGCCTGGGCAACAGAGCGAGACTCTGTCTCAAATAAGTAAGTAAGTAAGTAAGTAAATAAATAAAAGTTAAAATAGCATCCCTTGAAGGACCCACCTGCATCTATCCCCCACTTTAATACCTAGGTTTGAATCACCGCTGGCTCTTAGGCCCATGCATGAGAGGCCCAGAGCAGAGGCTCAGGGAGGGTTTGTGGGCCTGATTCAACTCTGACCTCTGAGCTGTGAAGGACACTGTCCTCCCCAGGGCTGGTCCTGCCACTCATGGCTCCCTCCTGTCACCTGCTTCCTCCTCAGAAAGGCCTTTGTCCACTTGACTGTTCCTTGGTCCTGCTCCAGGCCTCCAGGGCTCTCCCAGCACCACGTAGCCATCAGAAAACACGTGAGGCTTTGCAGAGATGCCAGTGGGAAGGGCCCTCTGGCATCTGGCCCAGAATCAGGCCTTACTTGGCAGATCCAGGAGCAGAGACCTTAAAGGGTTGGCCCCTTTAAGGTGCTGTGCAGAGTCCTGGTCCTGCAGCTCAAGGCCCTGCAGCCCAAGGCCAGCTCCATGTCAGAGTCCCACCATGGCTCCTTCTGCCGTGCAAATGGGAGCCAGTTCCCTTCTTGAGCTCTTGCATCGCAGCTGAAAAATGGGAATAACACTGGCGTTTACTCTATAGGGGTATACATTTGTTCATTCATTCAACAAACATTTACTGAACACTTACTATATGACAGGCATTCTTCCCAGCTCTGGGCTCTTGGCAGTGAACAAAACAGACCAGATCCTCTGCCCCTGAGGAACGTATGGTCTAGCAGGGAGAGAGACACACTCTAGCCAACAAACCTGTTAAACAGTATGTGGGCTGGACGCGGAAGCTCACCCCCATCATCCCAGCACTTTGGGAGGTGGAGGTGGGAGGATTGCTTGAGTCCAGGAGTTTGAGACCAGCCTGCGTAACACAGCAAGGCTCTGTCTATACAAAAAATTATGTATAAAAAAAGTTAGCTGGGTGTGGTGGTGCATGCCTCTGGTCCCAGCTACTCTGGAGGCTGAGGTGGAAGGATTGCTTGAGCTGGAGAGGCTGAGGCTGCAGTGAGCTGAGATCATGTCACTGCACTCCAGCCTGGGTGACAGAGCAAAACCCTGTCTCAAAAACAAAAACTAACAAACAAAAAACCAGTATGTCAGAGGGAAGTAAAGTAAAGCAGGCAGTGGTGGGTGGCAGGGGGCAGGGTTAGGAGGTGCCAGGTGTGGGTTGGTATTTTATTAGGATGGCTAAGGAAGGCCTCTCCAAGAAGCTGGGGGTTGGCTGGGCACGGTGGCTCACGCCTGTAATCCCAGCACTTTGGGAGGTCGAGGCGGGTGGATCATGATGTCAGAAGATCGAGACCATCCTGGCTAACATGGTGAAACCCCATCTCTACTAAAAATACAAAAAAATTAGCCAGGCGTGGTGGCGGGTGCCTGTAGTCCCAGCTACTTGGAAGGCTGAGGCAGGAGAATGGCGTGAACCCAGGAGGCAGAGTTTACAGTGAGTTGAGATCGTGCCACTGCACCCCAGCCTGGGCGACAGAGTGAGACTCCGTCTCAAAAAAAAGGAAGCTGGGAGCCTGAGTGGGTGAACAAGCTACTCATTTGGACATCGAGCCTTTCAGGCAAGTGGAAGAGCAGGTGCCAAGGGCCTGAGGTAGGACTGTTCCCACTGTGTTCAAAGAAAGGTCAGTGTGGCTGCTGCAGCATGCGTGAGGGGTGAGGAGTCAGAAGTGAGGATTAGAGGTGAGTAGAATCAGATCACACAGAGACCATGGAGCTTGGAAAGGAGCAAGGCTTTGATGCAGAGTGAGATGGGAGTGTCCTGAGCACAGAAGATTAAATGAGATGGTGCATGCAAGACCATCTGCAGTATGCCTGGTGCAGAGCAGGTGCTCCCTAACTGCTGGCTATTACTATTACTGTTGTTGCTGATGTTATTATTAAGAGACTAAGAAGCACATTGGAAACCATGAAAACCCATGGAGATGGAAATTTTAATTGCCGGACAGAGATTTTTCAACATTTTCAATGTGCTGTCATGAAGTATTAACCACGCAAATGTAGGTTTGAATTCTTCGTTTTGTGGAAGAGCCACCTATGGCTAAGAGAGGTTAGGAGACTTATCTGGTGTTGCACAGTGATAAAGGGTGGAGTCCAACTCACCAGAACCCAGGTCTGTCTCCTGAATCCAGGATGGTGGCTGCTGGTTTGGCCATGGGGGCTGAGAGGCCTTGGAGCAGTGGGCAGAGGGGTGGTCCCTGTATATGAAGGGCAGAAGCTTGGGGGCTGCACTTAGGACCCTCCAACATCATTGTGAGAAAAGCCTGGAGCTCTCAAGCTCTGACCTGGCACAGTCAGGCAGACAAGGCTCACAAAGACCAAAATAACCAGAGGCATCATTAAGGATGTCTTTGAGGTCAAGTAAAAGGAACCCTGATGTAAACCGGCTTGAAGAATCTGGAAACGGGCCAGGCATGTGTGGTTCACACCTACAATCCCAGCACTTGGGGAGGTTTAGGCAGGATGATTATTGAGGCCGGGAGTTCAAGACCAGCCTAAGCAACATAGTGAGACAATGTCTCTATTTTTAAAAATATTTTTTTAAAAAAAGGATGTGGAAATGGGCCAGGTGTGGTGGCTCACATCTGTAATACTAGTGCTTTGCGAGGCCAAAGTGGGAGGATTACTTGAGGACAGGAGAATGAGGCTACAGTGAGCTATGATCATACCACTGCACTCCAGCCTGGGTGATAGAACAAGACCCCATCTCTTAAAAAAAAAAAAAAAAATCTGGACATGTAATATCTTGTTCAATTGGAAATCCAAGTTCATTTGCCTTCCATCTTTCAGCTGATGCCTCACTGTTGTTTTTATCTGAGGCCAGTCCTAAGATGGCCAGTGAAATTTCAGACATCACCTCAGGAAGAACAGGAACCATGTCTCCCTGGGGCTTCCCTTAGGAGCAAGGAAAGCTTTCTTCATGTCTCATTGGCCAGAATTGAGTTACCTGCCCATTGTTGGAAGTCACTGACCAGGAACTGGAAGTTAATTTTTTTTTTTTTTTTTGAGACAGGGTCTCACACTGTCTCCCAGGCTGGAGTGCAGTGGAGTGATCACGGTTCACTGCAGCCTCGACCTCTCAGACTCAAGCAATCCCCCCACCTCAGCCTCCCAGATAGCTGGGATACAGGCAAGCACCACCACACCCGGTTAATTTTTTATTTTTTGTAGAGACAGGGTCTCGCCATGATGCCCAGGCTGGTCTCAAACTCCTGGACTCAAGCAGTCCTCCCGTCTCAGCCTCCCAAAGTGTTGGGATTACAGGTGTGAGTCACCTCGACTGGCCTGGAACTTAATTGACAAGGGATGAGTGTTGGGGAGTTGATCAGAGTGATTGAAAAACCAGCTCTGCTGGGTGCAGTGGCTCACACCTGTAATCTCAGCACTTTGGGAGGCTGTGGTGAGCAGATCATTTGAGGTCAGGAATTCGAGACTAGCCTGGCTAACATGGTGAAACTCTGCCTCTACTAAAAATACAAAAACTAGCCAGGCATGGTGGCAGGCACCTGTAGTCCCAGCTACTTGGGAGGCTGAGGCAGGAGAATAGTTTGAACCCGGGAGGTGGAGGTTGCAGTGAGCTTACGACACTGCACTCCAGCCTGGGTGACAGAGCAAGACTCTCAAAAAAAAACAAGGGAGAGAGAGGAAAGGAAAACTCTCTCTACCTCTTCATCCGCCCCTTGTCCCTGCCCTTGTCAGTATGACTTTGCTACTTCTCCCATCAAGAAGCTGAGCCTAGTTCCCCATCCCTAGAATCGGGCTGCTTTAGCCAATAGGATGAAACGAAGGGATGAAGTGACGAAGTGATGTGCTAGATCTCAGCCTAGGCCTCAAGACACCTGTGGCTTCCACTTGCTCCCTCTGGACTCTGCTAACACCAAGAGAACAAGCCCGACTTCTCAGACTCAAGCAATCCTCCCACCTCAGCCTCCCAGATAGCTGGGATATAGGCAGACGCCACCACAGCCTGCTGGATGATGAAAGTCACATGGAGCAAGAGGAACCCTTCTCAAGCCCTGTACTCTGTGCCCCAGGGCCTTAACATGTGTGGACCATGCCCTCCAGACTGCTCTGGCTCACCTCCCGTGACTTAGGGACACTGTTCTCTTTGGAGACTCAGCTCAGGCAACCCTCTCCCAAGAGCCTTCGCAGAACCTGGAGGTCCAGGGTTTCCTGTAGCCCAGTTTGTGTCACTCTGCTTTCTGACTGTCTCTTCTTCAGTCCAGCTGCCTCATTCACAGATATGGAAACTGAGGCCCAGAGAGGAGAAGTGACTTGCCCAAGGTCACCCAGCTGAGGGCCATGTTGGCCGCTCCCCCACCAGGTTTCCTTCTTCCCTTTCCTCAGCATCTCAACCCACAAGAGCCTGGATGTGGCGATCCCATGGCGGCAGAGGGGACCTGTGCCCCCACCATGTGCCAAGTCTCGAGTCAGGATGAGACTCCTGGAGGGTCCCCTGGGAGCCTCCACTGGCACCACCTCCTCCCCACATCCCTGCAAGGTGGGCACGAGCAGCATTCCCTCTTCAGATGAGGACGTGAGGCTCAGAGGGAAGAGGCGGGTCCGGTCACGTGGCCGTGGAGGGATGGGGGATCTGATCCCAGACCTTTCTACAGCCTGCATTCGGCCTTCTCCGTGGCTTTGGGGCAGAGCCAGGGCCAGCCACCACGGAGAGGAGCAGACAGAAACCCAGGGTGGGCAACGGGGAGGTCTCAGTCTGGGGGAGCAGTGGATGGCGGGAAACCACCAAGGCAGGAAGACGCAGAGCAGAAAGTGAAAGGAACCAGAGGCCTAGAATAGCTGCGGGTGACAGAGCCAGGGGACTACAGACGCTGCCAGAAAGAGAAACCAGGCGGTTCACAGAGGGGCGGGGCACCCACTCCTCAGGGAGGTGGCCCCAGGGGCTGAGGAGGCCCATGGCCAGGTCCCTGCTAACCCGGGCAGCCCCCGCTTGGCTTGGCAGCCTGCGTGGATGCCCACACTGTGGGAATGGAATTGGGGTGAAGGGCTGTCTTAGGGCAGAGAGGGGTCCACTTCTAACTTTAGGCTGACCTCTGCATTACTTGGATCAATTACCACGAGCTTATAAGATCTGGGACCCGCAAAACTCGTCAAACAGTGTAGCCGGTAAAGTGGGGGCCATGCTGTGAAGACGAGCCTGTTGGTTAACATCTCCTAGTGGCTGTTTATGTCTGTCTCTGGTGGTGGTTCCCTGCTGTGGTGACGCTGCAGGCTCCAGAGCCAGGCGGCTGGGGTTCAATCCGGGCTTGGCCTCTTGCTGGCTGTGTAACCTTGGGCGAGTCACTTCACTTCTCTGGGCCTCTGTGACTATTATCACTTACTTCACGGGGATGTCCTGAGAATTCGCTGAAAGAGTATAAGTGAAGCACATGGAACAGCTCAGAGAAAGTGCCTGATAAACAGCTTTTATTATCCACTGTCTGGATACGCTGTATAGACACACACACACATCCACCCACACACACACATACACATGGGGAAGGTCCCTCCAGGATGTGACAGGGACTCTTTTTTTGTTCACTTCTGTGTCTTCAGGGCCTAGAACAGTGGCTGGCACACCGCAGGTGCTCAATAAATGTTTGTGGCATGGAGGGATTGGTGGAAGGAGGAGGGGAGGGAAGAAAAGGGTGGGAGAGGGAACAGAAAGTCGGCAATTTCCCGGTGTGGGGCATTGATTCTGTTGCTCTGTATTTAATTCTCTTATCATATTGCCATGCATTGTTTTGGTTCATTGAAAAAAATGTGTCTTCAAGGAGAGCCAGCAACAGAGCGGGGAGGTGGCTTGCAAGCTGTGATGGTCTTACAGCTATGGCTGGCCCCAAGACACCCCCACCACGGCCTGCTAAGAGCTCCAGAGACCCGCCTCTCCGGGGCCAGGGCTGGCGGTGGCAGCTGTGCAGCCTGTGGGCAGCTAGAGAGGCGACAGGAAGCTCAGCAGGACAGGCTGTTCCCAGCCTACCAAGAACCTCAAGGCGAGAGGACAGGCTGTTCAGGGCTGAGATCTGAGTGCTCTCAGCCCCTCCCGCCCAGGGGAAGTGTCACCAGCATCCAGGGCGGGGACCTCTGCCCTGGCCTGGAGATCTTGTTGCTCTTCTGATCTCTACGAGGAACTTAGCCCGCTTGCTTTCCAGGAACGCCTCCTACAACCGGCGGGCAGAGGGTTCGCAGGGGAGGCCGGGGAGCCCAGCCCTGCCTGCCTCGCACCCTGTGCTGAGCTGCTTTGGTCATGCCACTCACCTCTCTGGGCCTCAGCTTCCCCACCTTCAAAACAGAGAAAATAGGGCAGCTCATGCAGGCATACTGTGAAGCCTCAGAGCAAAGTTCAACGATTTTTTTGTTTTACCATTAATTACTTTATTTATTTGTTTGTTTGCTTGGTTTTTATTTTTATTTTTTTGAGATGGAGTCTCACCTGTCGCCCAGGCTGGAGTTCAGTGGTGCCATCTTGGCTCACTGCAACCTCCACCTCCAGGGTTCAAACAATTCTCCTGCCTCAGCCTCCTGAGTAGCTGAAATTACAGGTGCATGTCACCACGCCTGGTTAATTTTTGTATTTTTAGTAGAGATGGGGTTCACCATGTTGGCCAGGCTGTTCTCAAACTCCTGACCTCAGGTGATCCGCCCACTTTGGCCTCCCAAAGTGCTGGGATTACAGGCGTGAGCTGCCGCACCCATCCCCATTAATTACTTTAAAACAAATGGTGGCAGCTAGGCGCAGCTACTCATGCCTGTAATACTAGCATTTTGCAAGGCTGAGGTGGGAGAATTGCTTCAGGTCAGAAGTTTGAGACCAGCCTAGTCAACATGGTGAAAC
Organism: Rhinopithecus roxellana; assembly: GCF_007565055.1. Lineage (NCBI taxonomy): Eukaryota > Metazoa > Chordata > Mammalia > Primates > Cercopithecidae > Rhinopithecus > Rhinopithecus roxellana. The sequence goes on along the minus strand of NC_044568.1, from coordinate 78,641,705 downwards.
CCCATCTCTACTAAAAACACAAAAATTAACTGGGTGTGGTGGCACACACCTGTAATTCCAACTACTCGGGAGGCTGAGGCGTGAGAATAGCTTGAACCTGGGAGGCAGAGGTTGCAGTGAGCCAAGATCGCGCCACTGCACTTCAGTCTGGGTGACAGAGCGAGACTCTGTCTCCAAAAGAGAAGGAAAGAAAAAAAAAAAGATGGTAAAATAGACATCACATAAAAATCACCAATTTAAAGTACAGTTAGTTAGGTAGCATTTAGTATATTCACAGTGTTATATAACCATCAGTCTAGTTCTAGAATGTTTTCACCACCCTAAAATACAACCCCATATTCATAGCAGTCACCCCCCATCCCCCTTGTCCCAGACCCTGGTAAACCCTAATCCACTTTCTTCCCCTATGGATTTGCCTCTTCCGGACATTTCATAAAAATGGAATCATACCGTATCATACACTAGGTGGTCTTTTGTGTCTGGTTTCTTTCACTCAACATAATATTTTCAAGTTCATCCACTTTATGTAGCATGAATCAGTCTTTTATTACCATGATTCCTACAATCCATTGATTACTTTTTTTTTTTTTAAAAAAAGGGGATTTCAAAAAGTGTTTATTGGCTGGGTGCAGTGGCTCATGCCTGTAATCCCAGCACTTTGGGAGGCCAAGACAGGAGGATCGCTTGAGTCTAGGAGTTTGAGACCAGCCTGGGTAATATAGCAAGACCCGTCTCTACTAAAAATACAAAAATTAACCGGGTATGGTGGTACCTGCCTGTAGTCCCAGCTACCAGGGAGGATGAGGTTGAAGGATCGTTTGAGCACAGGAGTTTGAGGCTGCAGTGGGCTATGATGGTGCCACTGCATTCCAGTCTGGGTGACAGAGGGAGACTCTGTGTCATAAAAAAGTGTTTATCAAGGGAAAACACAATCCCTTACATGCACACATCTGAGTGTCCAACTTGGTGAGTTTTGACATAGTTGTATGTCCACAGAGCCACCACCCAGGCTGAGGTCCAGCCTGGGCAACATAGTGAAACTCCATCTCTGCTAAAAATAATTTTAAAAATTAGCTGGTGTGCATCCTTAGTCCCAGCTACTCAGGAGGCCAAGCCAAAAGGATGGCTTGAGCCCAGGAGGTCAAGGCTGCAGTGAGCTATGACTGTGCCACTGTACTCCAGCCTGGGCAACAGAGTGAGATCCTGTCTCAAAACAAAATAAAACAAAAAACCAAACAGAAACTGAAGTACAGAAGAAGAGGTCACATGGGCTGCTAAGGTCACATGCCCAATAGAAAAAGCTTAGTCAGCCGAGCGTGGTGGCTCATGCCTGTAATCCCAGCACTTTGGGAGGCCAAGGCCGGCGGATCACGAGGTCAGGAGGTCAAGACCATTCTGGCTAACATGGTGAAATCCTGTCTCTACTAAAAATACAAAAAAAAACTAGCTGGGCGAGGTGGCGGGCGCCTGTAGTCCCAGCTACTCAGGAGGCTGAGGCAGGAGAATGGCGTGAATCCGGGAGGCGGAGCTTGCACTGAGTCGAGATTGCGCCACTGCACTCCAGCCTGGGTGACAGAGCGAGACTCCATCTCAAAAAAAAAAAAGAAAGACAAAGAGCTTAGTCTTGAGTTGAAGAACCTCAGCCCACCTGGGCCCCTGGTCCCGACTCTGCCCTGACACAGGGCCCAGCAGGCTGTGGTTTGGAGATTTCTCAAAAGGACCTTCTGGAGTGCTACATGAGAAGCACAGATGGAGAACCCGACTCTTACCCTGCAGCCCCTCTCACACTCACCACACCCATACACACTCAAGCACACGCACACTCACAAATGCATTCACACACACGCTACGCCCAAACACTTCACACCCTTGCAAACACACAGTATACATCTCATACACCACACACTCTTATACAATGTACATATGCCATGCATTCTCACACACACGCTTCCACACTCACACACATATCCTGCACGCATACATTCATGTGTTATCACACACCTACCATGAACATACACTCCACATTCCCTTACACTCAGCCTTTAGAAAACGCAAACTAGTCTGGAACACCTCTATACAAAAGGCAGTGGCAAGCTGGGTGCGGTGGCTCACTCCTGTAATCCCAGCACTTTGGGAGGTTGAGTTAGGAGGATCACTTGAGGTCAGGAGTTTGAGACCAGCCTGGCCAACATGGTGAAACCCCATCTCTACTAAAAACACAAAAAATAGCCAGGCGTGGTGGCACAGCCCTGTTATCCCAGCTATTCAGGAGGCTGAGGCAGGAGAATCGCTTGAACCTTGGAGGCGGAGGTTGCAGTGAGCTGAGATTGCGCCACTGCACTCCAGCCAGGGCGACAGAGCAAGACTCAGGCAAGAGGACATTACCTCAAAGCTAATTCCCCCATTCCTGCTCCCTCCTGTACTAAAATCTAAGAAAGTACCTATGGAAAATATCCCCCAGTGCGCAGCACTGGTGACTTCTGGAGGGCTGGAGATGTTCCACCAACAGCCCCACCAAGTCTGCAGTGCTTGTTACCCTGTGTCAGCCTGGGTACCGGCAGCCTTCTCTGGATTATCTCTCGACTGTCATCATAATGGGTCCATGAGATAGGATGTTATCCCCACTTTGCAGAGGAGGAAGTTGAGGCCCACAGCAGGAAGTCACTTGGCCTAAGACTTGCTCAATGTTGCATTTAGAGAGATAGGCTGCATTTGCCTCTGTGCTTTCATATCTGTTCTCTTGCTCAACTCCGTATGGTGAGAACCAACATATCCCAGGCCTCCTTGCCAACTGGCTCCCTACTGAGTTAAACAAAGAGGAAGCCTGGAGGGAGGCTGGAGGGTGAGAGGAAGGGTTAAAGCGTGGCATTTCTCCCTGTCCCTGCTTCAAGTGGCATCTTTGCAGCAGCAGGGACTTCTTTGTGGCTCCAGCGTCCCTGGCAAAGTCTAGCCTTTGGAACGGTTCAGTTGCCATTCCTGCATTTCAGATGGCCCCAGCTCCTGGGCTCTAGTAATACGGGGTCCTCTGGTTTTCCCTCTTGCATTCCGGGAGGTACTGGCTTCCTGCTGATGCTCATCTCTGATAGTCTCATCATTCATGTATCCATTTCCCTCTGTTTGAAATACCTGATGTGGTTTCTGTTTTCCTGAGTGGACCCTAATGGATATGCAACAAGGCAGGGATTTGAACTCAGATCTTGTGACTCCTGAGACTCAAGTGTAATCATTCTGTGACACTGTCTCTTAGTTAAGCCTTCCCTTGAAATTGTTTCCAGCACCAGAGATTGCCCCACGTACATGTGTCTCTCACCTCCCTTTTGTCTAATAGAGCTGAGTTGCAATACCACTCATCACCAGTAGGGAGAAACCCATTTGGCAGCAAGTGCTCTGGCAGAATTTCACGTTTAGAAACTTTCCTCCTAACTTGTTCCTCAGTTGGATCAGAAAGCAACAATTAATTTAAATGTAAAAGAAAGGTCTCCTCTTACTAAAGGGAATAATAGCTTCATTTGTTTGTTAATCAGCAGGATAGTTAACTGTAAGACCATCTGACCAGTTGAGATTCTCAATGAACAGAATTCTCGCCAACAGTGGAGAGTTTACATATTCCTCCCTGCCTACACAACATTGGCAGGAAGAATGGATGCACAATTTTCCAGCGGTTTTTGCCAAAAATAGCTCCCAGAGGACCCAGGCATGGAAATTCTGATCTAATTCAGTGTATTCTTTGGGTCTATAAATTTCTTATGGCTGAGCTTGAACGTTTGACACAATGAGTTGTTTCCCTCTTTCAGCAAGCAACCCATGTACAAGGGTGGGTCTGGAGCCAGAAAGACCCAAGTTAGCATCCAGGTCTTTCAGTCACCTGCTGTGACACCTTGGGTGAGCTGCTGAACCTGAGCCCTGCTCTTCTTCTCTGTAAAATGGGGTTGATAATACTTGCCCTGAGAGATTCTTGGAAGAATTAAATGAGCTAAAGTATATAAATGCTTGCTATACATTAAAACAAATGCTCATGTCCTTTATTCTAGCTTTTTATGGTTTATTTCTGTTCCATGAAGACTAACACCTCAGCTGGGGAGGGGGTCACTCAAAATGTCTGGAGACTACTTCACTTACATGCCTGGTATCTTTGTTGGCATGACTTGAAGGTTGGGTGTCACCGTCACTGGGAACAGAGACTGATGTGCTGACATGTGGCCTCTTCAAGTGTCTTGGGCTTCCTTCCAGCATGGCAGCTTCAGGAGTTAGACATCTTAAGTTGCAGGTAAGGGCTCCAAGAACAAGTCTTCCAGAAACAAGATAGAACTGTATGACCTTTTATGACCAAGTCTCAGACATTGCACGGCATCACTTCTGTAATACTCTCTTGGTTGAATTTATCAAAAGCCTAGTTTCAAGGGGAGGAGATATAGACTCCACTTCTTTTTTTCTTTTTCTTCCTTTCTTTCTTTTTTTTCCTTTTTTGAGACAGAGTCTGGCTCTGTCACCCAGGTTGGAGTGCAGTGACATGATCTTAGCTCACTGCAATTTCTGCCTCCTGGGTTTAAGTGATCCTCCCACCTCAGCCTCCCGAGTAGCTAGGACTACAGGTATGTGCCACCACAACCAGCTAATTTTTGTATTTTTGGTAGACATGGGGTTTCACCATGTGGTCCAGGCTAGTCTCAAACTCCTAAGCTCAAGCAACCCACCTGCCTCGACCTCCCAAAGTATTGGGATTATAGGCGTAATCCATGGCGTGTGGCCTAGACCCCACTTCTTAATCCAAGAAGTGGCAAAGACTTCACAGCTGTGTTTTCAAAGTACCACCCCTTTTGACTAAGCCAGTCCACCCCTGAGTATCACCCGATCAGATATGGGAAATAATGCCCCTGCAAATCAGATGGTCACTGCAGCCCTGATGGTAACAGCAAATGATCAGGAATAACCCAAAGGTCCATCAGTAGCGGGCTGGGTAAATACATCATGATGTTTCCACACAGTGGAATACTATGGAGTTAAAAAAAAAAAAAAGGCTGGGTGCAGTGGCTTACACCTGGAATCCTAATATTTTTTGGGAGGCTGAGACAGGAGGAGCACTTGGGTTCAGGAGTTCAAGACCAGCCTGGGCAATGTAGTGGGGCCCCATCTCCACAAAACATTTTTAAAAAATAATTAGCCAGGCATGGTGGTATGCACCTGTAGTCCCAGCTACTTGGGAGGCTGAGGCGGGAGGATCACTTGAGCCTGGAAGGTTGAGGCTGCAGTGAGTTGTGATCGTACCACTGTACTCCAGCCTAGGTGACAGAGTCAGACCCTGTCTCATATAAAAATAAATAAATAAACAAACAAACAAGGTTGTTCCATGTATATTGTTACAGAATCATTCTGAATACTACTGTGCAGTGAAAAAAGCAAGGTGCAGGACACTGTGTGTGCTAGGCAGCCTCCAGATGACACACAATAATTTTCACCTCCTGGAACCTAATGTGGTCCTCTCTCACATTAACTAAGGCTGACCTGTGTACTTAGGAGGATACAGTGGAAACATGTCTTCCAAGGCTAGGTCTAAATGATATTGCAGCTTCCACTCTGTTCCATCTTGGACCACTTGCCCTGACAGAAACCAGCTGCCATGTTGTGAGGACACTCAAGTAGCCCTATCGAGATATCTATGTGGTGAGGAGCTGAGACCTCCTGCCAAAAGCCACATAATGAGCCATCCAGAAAGTAGAGCCTCCAGCCCCAGTTGAGCCTTCAGATGACAGCAGCCCTGGCCAACTGCTTGATCACAGCCTCATGTGACACTGAGCCAGAATCACCTAGCTGAGTTGCTCCCAAATTCCTGCCCCTCAGAAACTGTGAGATAAAAAAGGTTTATTCATATTTCAAGCTGCCAAATTTTGGGCTAACTTGCTATGCAGCGATAGCAATAGATAATGAATACAGTATGTACATAGATTCATCCATTCTCACATTGCTCTAAAGAAATACCAGAGACTGAGTAATTTATAAAGAAAAGAGGTTTAGTTGGCTCACAGTTCTGCAGGCTGTACAGACAGCATGGTGCTGGCCTCTGCTCAGCTTCTGGAGAGGCCTCAGGAAACTTCCAATTATGGCAGAAGGCAAAGAGGGGGCAGGCATGTCACATAGTGGGAGAAGGAGCAAGAGAGAGATGGGGGAGGTGCTATACACTTGTAAATGACCAGATCTGATGAGAACTCACTCACTATCATAGGGATAGTACTAACAGGGATGGTGCTAAACCATTCATGAGAAATCCACTCCCATGATACAATCACCTACCACCAGGCCCCACCTCCAACATCAGGGGTTACAATTCAACATGAGATTTGGGTGGGGACACAGATCCAAATCATATCAGTATGGTAGTCTAACATTTGAGTAAATGTATTAAGTATTTCTGGAAGGAGGCCGGGTCTGGTGGCTCATACCTGTAATCCCAGGACTCTGTGAGGCCAAAGTGGGCAGATCACCTGAGGTCAGGAGATTGGGACCAGCCTGTCCAACATGGGGAAACTCCATCTCCACTGAAAATACAAAACTAGCTGGGCATGGTGGTAGCCACCTGTAATCCCAGCTACTCAGGGGGCTGAGGCAGGAGAATCACTTGAGCTCGAGAGGTGGAGGTTGCAGTGAGCCAAGAGTGCACCACTACATTCCAGCCTGGGCGACAAGAGCAAAACTCTGTCTCAAAAAAAAAAAAAAAAAAAAAAAAAAAAAAGGCTGGGCATGGGGGCTCATGCCTGTAATCCCAGGACTTTGGGAGGCCGAGGAGGGCAGATCATAAGGTCAGGAGTTTGAGACCATCCTGGCCTACATGGTGAATCTCCATCTCTACTAAAAATACAAAAATTAGCTGGGTGTGGTGGCGGGCGCCTGTAGTCCCAGCTACTTGGGAGGCTGAGGCAGGAGAATCACTCGAACCCGGGAGGTGGAGGTTGCAGTGAGCCGAGATCATGCCACTGCACTCCAGCCTGGCAAAAGAGCAAGACTCCACTTCAAAAATAAAAGGTATTTCTGGAAAGAAATAGAAGATACTGGCATCAGAAAGGGAACTGGGGTGGCTGGGGGGGCGAGGGCAGCCAGCGGGGAAAGACACCCTCTTATCTCTTTTGCATTTTGAACCATCTTTTAAAAAAATGAACTGCCTGTCAAATCAATAAATAGAAACAAAGTGCTGTTATTTGTTTGTTTGTTTGTTTGTTTTGTTTTTTTGAGAAGGAGTTTCACTCTGTCGCCCAGGCCAGAGTGCAGTGGTGCAATCTTGGCTCGCTGCAAGCTCCGCCTCCCGGGTTCAAGTGATCCTCCTGCTTCAGTCTCCTGCGTAACTGGGACTACAGGGGCCCGCCACCACGTCCGGCTAATTTTTTTTTTTTTTGTATTTTTTAGTAGAGACGGGGTTTCACCGTGTTAGCCAGAATGGTGTTGATCTCCTGACCTTGTGATCTGCCCACCTCGGCCTCCCAAAGTGCTGGGATTACAGCCGTGAACCACTGCACCTGGCCCAAAGTGCTGTTTTTAGGCAGCCCCTGGTAAGTAACAGCTGTGATTATTCATGTCACAAATATTTCTCAAGCTGCCAGAAGCTTCCCGTGTGTATATGTTGGATAGACCTGCAACCTTCATGGGTTTATGAAGAATGAGGTAGGCCCGGGGCTAAGAGGTACATAGAAGCCCCACCACGTACTAGCTGTGTGCTGGGGGTGGGCCACTTAACCTCTCTGAGCTTCCATTTCCTACCTAAAAAACAGGGATTGTGGGCATAGTCATATGGGCCACGTGTTCAGCTATAGGCCAAGCATGAGGTAAACACTTAATAGATTTGACTTTTGTTATTGTACTTTTTTATTTTTATTCTTTTTGTGAGATAGGGTCTCCCTCATCTGGAGTGCAGTGGCATAATCGTAGCTCACTGCTGCCTCAAACTCTTGGGCACAAGCAAGCAATCCTCTCCTGCCTCACCCTCCCAAGTAGCTGGAAGCACGCCACCATGATTGGCTAATTTTTAATTTTTTTGTAGAGACAGAGTCTCGCCATGTTGCCCAGGCTGCTCTCAAACTCCAGGCCTCAAGTGATCCTCCTGCCTTGACCTCCCAAAGTGCTGGGATTACAGGTGTGAGCCACTGCACCAGCCAGATTTGGCTGGTTTTATTAATAAGGGCCAAAGATCCTGCCTTGGGCAAGGAGAAGGGAGGAACACACTGAGCCCATTGTCGCCACCTGAGGAGGAGGGCTGGAGTAGGTGGCCCACGAAGGAGCAAAGCTTCCCAGGATAGAAGATGGGCAAGGGGTTATGAAGGCACCAAAGAGAGAAAGGGAGACTCCACCTGTGTACCCAGCACCCCTACCCCTCATCCTTCCCCGTGCAAGATGGTGGGAGGGCAGCCCTGACTGCAGGGAAATCCACACCTGCATCCCTTCCCCCACCACCTGGCCTGATAGGCAAGTGCAGAGCAGGAGGCAGCTCATACTCCAGAAGGAAGAGGCACACCCTCTCCCAGGGCCCCGGGTGTGTGCTGGGTGCCATACAGCCCTGTGTTCCAGCTCCCCACGAAGGACCCATGCTAGGACAGGGCAGGATAGGGACCCACCAACCATGAGGCAGCACCTGGAGGAGTGGGAGGGTGAAGGGGTGCAGGAGGAGCTGGGGGTCATTGAGGTCGGGGGCTGCCTTCGGTGCTTGGCTCTCTCCTCCTGCCGTGCCAGAAAGGGTGCTTGGGTGACAGGCACCCACATGCCTCCAGATTATAGGGTGCCAGGGCATGGTGGCAGGGTGGGCCTGGGGAATTCCCACATAGCAAACCTGGGCATCAGCCTGATAGGGCAGAAGGGGTGTCAGGAAGCCAGGCTGTGGCTCCATGTCACTGCATGACCTCGGCAGGTTGCTTCTCCCCCTGTGCCTGGCTTTCCCGAGCTGTCGAGTGAGGCGTGGCCTTTGGGCCCCGAGGGGTTTACGGGTTGTCTGGGAGCAAGACAGAGATGAGAGGACAAGTTAGCAAGCCTGCCTGACTCTAAGGATGACCGGAGATGGTACCCCTCTGGGGCAGTCCCTGGGGAGGCACCTCCTGGCCTGGCCAGGGATGTGGGGGGTCCTCTGCTCATGACTCATACTTTCTGGGACTGACATTGTCCCCTGGGAGGCGCTTGCCAGGAAGGGCCTGATCTGGCCCTTTCGGCCCTGTGCAGATGTCTCAGCCTTCGCTGCCCAGGCCAGGAAAACGCTGTCCAGCTCCGCCCCACAGCAGGGAGGGGGCGGGACTGAGATACTGGGGGCCTTTCTTCTGGACAGTGAACAGCATCTGTGCTCAGCTTGGTCACTGCCCTGGTGATTTTTGGCAACACGAAACCCTTGTCCTCAAGGACACTGCACCCTGAAGCCCCCCTCGATCTGAGTCAGGGATCCCTGTCCCATGTGTCCCGTCTCAGGACTGGCCGCCCTTGCACAAGCCAAAACCTTGTGCTCTTTTCTTCTTCTCTGAAGTCATTGTCCTTAGTGCGGGTTCCCTACAAGCTGACCCTACACAGGGGTTTGGTGACCTTGATATAGTGCTGGGTCACCCCTTAGGGGTCCTGATCAGGGGAAAGGGAACTGGAATTTTATGCCCACCACATGTGACTGGTTAAGGGAGCCCCCCACTTCCGCCCTCTGGGCAGTGCATGAATTCCTGGGAGCTTCTGCTTCTCCAGGGGTTGCAGGCAAAGCTAATTCCAGCAGCGCCAGATGGCGCCTGACTAGGAAATGTAGGTACCTACTGTGGGCAGAGAAAGTTCCCTGGGGGGAGGGGTAAAGAGAAGGGAGCTGGGGAGGAATCTGGGAGGGGCATGGGCAGCGCCTGCGACAGCAGCCGAATGCTCTCCATTTGACCTCTATTTCTGGAAAACATGTGCTTCTCTCCCTTCCCACAGCCTCCCTTATCTGTCACCAGGACACCCAGGAGCCTCCTAACTAAACTCCCTGCAGCTCCACTAACTACTGCCCACCCAGCAGCAGACGGACTTTCTAAATGCCTATCTGAGCCAATTCTCTACATCGAGCTGATTTTCTAAATGCCAGTCTAGCCACTCTAACCCCCTGCCCTCCGGTGGGCTCCCCCAGCCCGTGGAGGTCACAGACTCAGCTACCCCCAGGCACAGGGAGGTGCCATGAATGAATGAACCCAGGGTGGCCACTGCAAACCCACAGGCCTCCCCAGATACCTGTTTGATGGAGACAGCAGTTGAGAAATGCGCCTCACCTCTGAGAAGATGACATTGTAAGTGTGATGATGGATTGGTGTGGCACAGCGATAGAGGAGTAAAGGGTACAGGTCCCATCCGAAGGAGGCAGCCTCCACTCAGCTCCAGCAGATGGTTCTTGCAGGGCTGAGGGACAGCATGTGCGAAGGTCCTAGGGCAGGAGCGGGGCACAAACACGGGAGATGCAAAGGAAGGCTAGTGGGGCTGGAACACTGGGGAGGGGTTGGGAGGTAGGGGTAAAGGAGGGGTGAGGGGCCTGGACCCTGCACTGACAGCAAGCCAGGTGGGTTGGGGGGCACAGCAGTGTGATTCATGCCAGAGGAGATCAGGAGATCACCTCTGGTGTGGGCAGAGTTGGGATCATTGAGGAGGGGCCAGGAGACCAGGTGGGAGGTTTCTGCCATGGACGGTCCAGGCAGGAGATGAGGTGGTGTGGACCTGGGCGGTGGCCTTAGGGAGGAGGGGATGAACAGGCCCAGGATGTGGTGAGGAGGCCTTGCTGAAGGGCCAAGTGTGGAGCTGGGAATGGCTGTGGCTGCATCTCAGTGGACTGGAAGCCTGGAGGTTCAGAGAGGGAGCCATCTACTCCAGAGTGCATCTCACTGCTGCTTCTAGGAGCCCTCAGGGCACCTGGGCAAAGACTGTCCTGGAGGGTCCTAGAGCCCCCTGGGGAGGGTAGGAAGGGCACCTGGGCTCCCGCCCTGTCCATGAGGTCAGATCAGCCCCATATAAGTTCTGGGGAAGGGAGACGAAAGAGGAAAAGGACCCAGGAAGCACTGCACAATCCAAGAAGGGGCTGGGCACATTGGCTCCTGCCTGTAACCCTAACACCTTGGGAGGCTGTGGTGGGAGGATCACTTGCAGCCAGGAGTTCAAGAACAGCCTGGGGGACATGGTGAGACCCCCCATGTCTATAAAAAGTTTAAAGGTTTTTTTTTTTTTTTTTTTTTTTTTTTTTTTAATAGAAAAGCTCCAAGAAGGGGCAGAATCCCTAAAACATCTCCCACGCTGCACACCAGGTGCTGGTGCCGGGTCTGCTCACTCACCTGCAAGGTGGTGTGAAGGGGGCTAGAGTCTGCCATTGCAGGCTGAGGACTCAGAAGCTTGGAGAGGGAAAGGCCCTGCCCAAGGCCACCCAGCTAGAGGGGGAGAGTGTCATTCCCAGGGCAGCCATGATGCCCCATCTCTTCTTGCTCTTAAAGCCATTCAGAGGCCGCCTGCCCCCATCACCAGCCCCCTGTCCTCCTGTCTTCAGCAAGCCCTGGCCAGAGTCGTGACTTGCCTGGGACTTTCCCTGTCCTGGCCTTGCAGGGTTTGGTTCTGATTCTCAAAGCAAAATGGCCTCCTCTGTTGCTAAACTGTCTTCCTGGAGGATGGCGGGTTCCCAGACAGGCTGTTGTCGGCAGTAGGGGAGGAAGGAATATGCAGGGGGTGTCCCGAGGAGCTGCTTATCATCTTCCAGGCTCTCTGCTGAAGGCCGTGCGTGTTCTCCATTTTTTTTTTTTTGAAATGGAATCTCCCTCTGTCGCCCAGGCTGGAGTGCAGTGGCGTGATCTCAGCTCACTGCAACCTCTGCCTCCTGGGTTCAAACGATACTCCTGCTTCAGCCTCCTGAGTAGCTGGGATTATAGGTGCCTGCCACCACACCCGGCTAAGTTTTGTATTTTTAGTAGAGATGGGGTTTCACCATATTGGCCAGGCTGGTCTTGAACTCCTGACCTCAAGTGATCCACCCATCTCGGCCTCCCAAAGTTTTTTTTTGAGATGAGTCTCGCTCTGTTGCCCAGGCTGGAATGCAGCAGTGACCTTGGCTCACTGCAACCTATGTCTCCCAGGCTCGAGCAATATTCTTGCCTCACCCTGAGTAGCTGGGATTACAGGCACCCACCACCACGACCAACTAATTTTTAGTAGAGATGGGGTTTCACCATGTTGACCAGGCTAGTCTCGAACTCCTGACCTCCGGTGATCTCCCTGCCTTGACCTCCCAAATTGTTGGGATTGCAGGCGTGAGCCACTGAGCCCAGCCCTGTTTTCCATTTCTGAATCACATCTGCAAGTCTGTGTCAGCTTAGCTGGGAGGCGCCAGAAAGTCAGCCCTGGCGTGAAAACCCTGAGAACGAATCAGGGCTGTCCGAGTGTGAGGCAAGTGACATGTCCAAGCAGTCACGAAATTCCAACCCCACTTCCTCTTTTTTTTTTTTTTTTTTTTTTTTTTTGAGAGAGGATCTCACTCTGTTGACCACACTAGAGCACAGCAACACAGCCTTGGCTCACTGTAGCCTCAAACTCCTGGGCTCACGGGATTCACCTGCCTCAGCCTCCTGAGTAGCTGGGACTACCAGTGTGTACACCACCACACCCAGCTAATATGTTAGCTTTTGTAGAAACAGGGTCTCATTATGTTGCCCAGGCTGGTCTCAAACTCCTGGGCTCAAGCGATCCCTCCACCTCAGCCTCCCAAAGTACCACCAGGATTACAGGCATGAACCACCATGCTTGGCTCAACCCCACTTTCTTATGACCATGGCAGGTCACCCAAGTCTTCAATGGCTCCCCAGGGCCAGTCACACTAAATCCCAGCTCTGCCCTTGCTCATTGCCACTGCCTTGATCTTCTTTCTGGCCTCCAGGACTGTCTGCTGGGACCATTACAGTAGTCTCTTGCTTGGTCTCCTGCTCTCCCAGTCTTGCCCCATCTGGTCTAGCTTTTCCCCCTAGCAGCAGACTGAGCTTTCTAGAACCCAAATCTGACCACATCCCGCCTCCACTTAGAGTATGTCACTGGGTCCCACTGCCCCCAAGCTGGTATCCAAGCTTGCTCTCAGCGTGGCATTCAGGATCAGCTGCCTTGGATCTGCCCCCTGCCAACACCTCCCCACCAAACCCCACACTCTGACCCAGATGAGCTATCATCCCCATCACTCCCTCTCGTGTCCCTCAAGCCTGACCTTGACCCTGGTCAGCTGTTTCCCACACCCCGAATGCACTTGCTGTCCTTCTCATCAACACCAGCTCTTCCTTCAAGGTTGGTCCCAGTGGTTGTCCCCAAGAGGGGTCTCCAGGATTCTTAGTGACAAGTGACAGAATCCAACTGTGGCTCACTTAAGCAGAAGAAAACGTATTAAACAGATATTGGGGTATAAAAACTCCCAGGAAGGCAGGAGGATCCCATGGAAAAGGGAAGGCAAGACATCACCCCTCTTCCTACCACAGAGCCAACCTGGTGAAGTCCTCCTTCTTCACAGCCACCAGGAACTCTACGTGGCCCAGGCTCCCTCCAGAAAGAGTCCTGGACAGGACAAGCCTGCAACTCAAACTCCAGAGCAGGTGTCTCTGATTGGCAGAGTCCAGTCACATGCCATGCCCTAGCTGCAAGGGAGGCAGGAAAAGTGGGTGTGGACTATTTGGGCTCCTCCCATGGAAGTGGGCTCTGCTTGCCCATTGTCCTATGTGGGAGGAGTTTCCTAACTGGGGGTGGGAGTTCAGAGAGTGGGGGCTCATAGACTAAGGCTCTGTACCTCCCCAAACCTCAGCATTCCCCATCTCAAGAGAGGCACAGTCAAATATCTGATCACTCAGTCCTTGACACAGCCCTCTGCTGTATCCCAAGTCCACAGGTTCAACTTCCTGTGCTTGTCTTGTACCCATGGGCATTTCCACATCTCTTCCTCCTTCTCTGTGCAAGCTTCCCTGATAAGCCTCCCATCCAGTAGAGGAGACAGGCACTGAAATGATGAGGACAGTCCAGTGTGATACATGCTGTGAAGGGGATATGCAGGGAGCCTAGAGGAGGCACCTGGTCCAGCTGGGGGCATCTGGGAAGGCTTCCTGGAGGTGGCACCGCTGAGTGTTGGAGAATAAATAGGAGTTATAGAAACAAAGGTGTTAGGCCAGGTGCAGTGGCTCACACCTGTAATCCTAGCACTCTGGGAGGCCAAGGCGGGCAGATCACGAGGTCAGGTGTTCAAGACCAACCTGGCCAACATGGCGAGACCCCATCTCTACTAAAAATACAAAAATTAGCTGGGCGTGGTGTCACATGCCTGTAATCCCAGCTACTCAGGAAGCTGAAACACAAGAATTGCTTGAACCTGGGAGGCAGAGGCTGTAGTGAACTGAGATCATGCCACTGCACTCCAGCCTGGGTGACAGAGTGAGACTTGGTCTCAGAAAAAAAAAAAAAAGAAGAGAGAGAAAAAAAGGTGTTGGAGGCCGGGTGCGGTGGCTCACGCCTGTAATCCCAGCACTTTGGGAGGCCAAGGCAGGCAGATCACGAGGTCAGGAGATCAAGACCATCCATCCTGGCTAACATGGGGAAACCCTGTCTCTATTAAAAATATAAAAAATTAGCTGGGCGTGGTGGTGGGTGCCTGTAGTCCCAGCTACTCAGGAGGCAGAGGCAGGAGAATGGCGTGAACCCAGGAGGCAGAACTTGCAGTGAGTCGAGATTGTGCCACTGCACTCCAGCCTGGGAGACAGATCGAGACTTTGTCTCAAAAAAAGAAAAGAAAGAAACAAGGAGAGAAAGAAAGGTGTTGGAGACATTATTCCAGGCGGAGGCAACAGCTTTGCACAGCCACAGAGGTGCAAGGGGGAATTCCAAGGAGTTCTGGCATCACCAGGAGTAGTGTGTGAGGCAGAGCTGTCAAGAGATGAGACCACTCAGGGTGGAAGGTACCCAATCTCTGCTGGCTTATGGGGCCTGGCTTTCAGTGAGAGCTGGGTGCCAGGGCAGGGGAGTGGCATGGTCAGATGTGAGCTGAGAATGACCCCTTGGAGAGCCTGACCTGGGGACCAGCCAGGGGTGTGGCAGGACTGTGGGGCCCAGGAGAGCGACTCGACTCGAAAGACTCAGCTGGCTTCTGGTGGCAAGCAGAAGTTCGCCACTGCTGCTGGGGCATGTCTGGGCAAGGCAGAGAGACATGGGCAAGTCCCTGGCCCAGTCGGGTGTCCTCAGTTTCCTTATGTGTAAAGAGAAGGGTGTAGTGATCTCCAGGCCAGGGGCTGAGAGCCAGTGAGGCCACCTACTTCCTGTTCCTGTCCGCCCCACTCCCACAATGTACCAGGCGCTGGGGATGCAGTGACGAGAAGTGGAGGCCACAGCCCAGCTCTCACGGGCAGTGGGTCCAGGAGTGGACACACAGTGATGACCTAGGTCTGGGCTGAAGAGGCTTTTCCCAGCAGTGTGTGGACCAGCATGCAGGAGAGATGCGCCAGGAAAGGGATCTTAGCCGTTGACAACTGCCCTCCTGTGACAGCCCCACTGGGGCCAGATTTCTTGGGACAATTGACGCCATCATTCTGGGAAGCCTACCCCAGGAGAGGCCCTGATTTCCCCCCATTTGCATAGCCACAGTAACAGGAAACAGGACTTACATTGCCTCATCAGCGCGGGCTGGGCCAGGCCAGGCCAGCCCAGGGCTCAGCTTGGATGTCCCAGCCTGGGTGCCTCCTGGACAGCTGGCAGAAGCCCCATCTGGGTACTCCATCCTGTGGTGGCCAGACAGTTGGTCTGAGAGCTCCAAGGCTGTTTCCAGGCCCACCTGGATGTCCAACATGAAGGCTCCAAGCAGCTCAGTTGCATCCCCCGGGGAGGAAAGGGGGCTGTCAGTGTGAGAGCTGGGTGCTCCACCGGGGTCAAAGTGCGCCGTGTTACTGCCAAGCTATCCTGGTTCCCAGAAGGGATGTGTAGAACTTCCTCCTGCAAGGAGTGTGCCTATCTGCTACCTGGCCCCGCTCCATCCTCTCCCAGTTTCCCCCAGCTCCCTTCCAGAAAGCTGGGCTTTTAGCAGGAAGTGTTTCTCAGATGCTGTTCACTGGGTGCTGGGTGTGACCCAAGGCCCCACGTGCTGAGCTGGGTCCAGAAACCAGGAGTTTGGGGTGCAGAGAAGGGGCAAGCCTGGGTTTACCTCATCAGAGCCAGGTGCCCCTGAAGCCCTGGACCTCCTGGGCCTCAATCCTCCCACATCTGCCATGGGGATACTTGTGACTACCTCTCAGCGTTGACAGGAGGCACTAAAAGGGAAGGCGCTGTAGCAGTGCTGGTGGCTGTGATCCTAGCGCTCATGTCTGCCTTAGTCGCAATGCTCCAGCCGCGTTGGGGCAGCTATTGAAAGAGAAGCCAGATTTTAACATTACATGAAGAGGCAACGTGGTAGAAGGTCAGCCCTGTCCAAGATACCCTGTGGACACTGCCTGACCTGGGTTCGGATCTTGGCTGTGCCACTTGCTGGCCGTATGACCCAGGGTGAGCGCCTCAGCTTTCCTGAAGCTCAGTTTCTGCATCTGCAGAATGGGAATGAATAGCGATGCCCATCCTTTAGGGCTATGGTGAAGAGTCAGTGAGACACCGCATGAAAGGGACCCACTAAAAGGGAAGGTGCCGTGACGAGGGGGCTGTGAGCCCACTAAGAGGATGTAAAGCTCAACCCTATAGCAGCTCCTGTGGCAGAGGCTGGGGTTATGGAAATGAGCCCCCGTGGCTGTGTTAAATAACCCCCCCAGAGAAGTCAGAGGCAGTGAGGAGGCAGGAAGCACTCAGTCCTAGACTAGGGATCCAGAGAAGGACTGAGGAAGGCACATGCCTGGCCAGGGACATCTGAGGAGGCTACCTGGAGGAGGGGATGTCTAAGCTAGTGTCAAGGACGGACAGGTTTGGCCCCCAAGGTGAAATGTTGCATCCCAGGAGATTAGCCAGCCTGGGCAAAGGCAGTGTGACTAATGTTTCTCTGCAGGTGTGGAAAGGACAAGCCACGTGCTTGAGGGATCACCCACTGCTCCCCTACAGCCCCTGACTCCACCTCTCAGAGCCTTGAGCCTCCAGTCATTGGCACATTCTCTCTCTCACTCCAGGTCTTCAGACCCCTAGCATTGGGGATGCCCCCTTTCCCGGCATCACAGGAAAAGCAGGACAGTGGTGGCACATACCTGGTAGTATGGACCCTGTCCTCCTCCATGGGCCCCTGCTCTTCCTCCTCAGCATCATCTTTGCCAACACTGTAATTTGTAACTGTTTTCTGGTCATTTTTCTATGCAAATAAATTCTGAATGAACAAAAATGGGGTTATGGCTTCCAAACTCTTACAACTTGCTTTTTTTTTTTTTTTTTTTGAGACAGAGTCTCACTCTGTCGCCTGGGCTGGAGTGCAGTGGCCAGAGCTCAGCTCACTGCAAGCTCCGCCTCCCGGGTTCACGCCATTCTCCTGCCTCAGCCTCCCGAGTAGCTGGGACTACAGGCGCCCGCCACCTCGCCCGGCTAGTTTTTTGTAGTTTTTAGTAGAGACGGGGTTTCACAATGTTAGCCAGGATGGTCTCGATCTCCTGACCTCGTGATCCGCCCGTCTTGGCCTCCCAACTCGCTTTTTCCACTAAGGATACACATGCCATGAGCATTTTCCCAGTGAAGCAATACTCCAAATCACCATTTCATTTTATTTATTTTGAGATGAAGTCTCGTTCTGTCGCCCAGGCTGGAGTGCAGTGGTGGCAAGATCTCAGCTCACTGCAACCTCTGCCTCTCAGGTTCAAGTGATCCTCCAGCCTCAGCCTCCCGAGTAGCTGGGATTACAGGGGTGTGCCACCACACCCAGCTAATTTTTGTGTGTTTAGTAGACATGGGGTTTTCCCACGTTGGCCATGCTGGTCTCCAACTCCTGACCTCAGATGATCTGCCCGCCTTGGCCTCCCAAAGTTCTGGGATTACAGGTGTGAGCCATCACGCCTGGCCTCCACATCACCATTTTAATGGCTGGGGGCAGGGGGTGGGGGATGGGATGCCCCGTGGCATAGATGGACCGTCATGAATTTAACCAAGTCTGTAATCTCAGCAAACGTTTCTTCAGGAGGGTAAGATGTGTGCAGCCAAGAGTACAAGTGTCCAGAGTCCTTTGGTTTTGTTTCTGACTCCACTTTTTTGTGTTTAAAGAGATGGGGTCTCTCTATGTTGCCCAGGCTGACCTTGAACTCCTGGGCTCAACTGATCCTCCTATCTTGGCCTCTGGAGTAGGTGACTGTACTTCTTAGAGCCGTGTGACTCTGGGCAAGTTACTCAACCTCTCTGTTTTTTCTTGGTTTCCTGAAAGATGAGAAACAGAGGAGCCCCTGCAGATGCCTAGTCATGAGACTCCCTTGAGATCTTGTGTGTGTGGTGCTTAATTAAGCACAGCGTCCTATAGGCGACAGGAGGTGCCACGTGGATGGGGCAAGGGGTATTGTTGCTGTTTGTTGTTGCTATTTGGGCCAGGTGTTGATTTCATAGTCCGGAGAGTGAAGGGCTCATGCCAAGTGGCATGAATGTTCAGAGTGACTATGAGGGTTCAGTGAGACCTTGGTGCCTCTTCCCCTCCCTGCCTTCCGCAGAAAGCATCTGAGTCCCTTGCAGGGGGCAGGTCTCCAAATTCCCAGAACCGTCTGGGGCTGGTTGGCCTCACAGGCCAATTACACCGGTGTCCCAGGAGTCTAGAAAGACGTTCTAGAAAGATATTGTCTGGGGAGAAAACCATACTGAAGTCTGCCCTAAATGCCACCATCACCCACCCCCTTCCTCTGGGTTCAGCACGGCTCTCTCCCCGGGTTCCCCATTGCATGTTAAATTAATGCCCCAGAGAAGCTCTGCAGACGACCCCAGTGACAGCCACCACTGGAGAGAGAGACTCCCTGGATGGATGGACAGATGGATGCATCCCCAACCCCCCTACTCCCCTGGGGCCCCAGCCAGAGGGCAAGAAAGCCCCTACTCAGCCTCCAACTGCTCAAAATCCCCAGCACCAAATTCCCCTGGCCTGGGGATCGCCAGGAGGGAGCCCTGCGTCCCCATTGTTGGCCCCACCTCCCTTCCCCAGGGGGTCAGATGCAGCCTAGCTTTGTTCTAGCGTCCCCTGGGCACCTCTGTTCCCAGACCAGGAGCCTCCCTCGGCCCCAAGCCTGGACACCCCAAGGCTCTCCCAGGCTTGGGTGGCAGCATCCCTGGCTCTCCTGTCCAGGCTGCTCAGCCTCTCTGAGCCGTGGTTTTCTGCAAAATAGGAATAATGGGACTATTAGATCGAATGACACATGAGATTGCCATTTTTGCGGGTCAAGATCAGACAGGCAATCAGCAATTTCCTATGGTTTCAGCAGATGGCTGCCTCTGGTAGGGAGCTGAGGACTAAATGAAGAAATGAATGAGCAGCCCTGGGCACGGAATTTGGCCCAACAAACTTTTCATTGTCATTCCTATTATTTATTGTGGTGGATGGGGCTATCCCTCTCCTACTTCAACGATCACCAAGCCCTGCCACTTGGACAAGGCTCCCTCTGAGGCCAGGAGGGTGCCAGGGGGCCCTCCCCGAGTCCTGCCCATAGCCTCTGACTCTCCAGGCTGGACACTCCTTGCTGAGTCTTTTAACTGTCATTTCCCCCGAAAAGCCCTTAATCACCCTCTGCACAGCCAGGGGGAGGAACTGGGAGCTGCAGGAGCTGCAGGCTGGCCTGCAGGAAGATGACTCAGGGGAATCCTTCGAGCCCCTTGGCATGATGTGGGGGAGTGATTAAGGGGGGCGTCACAGGTGTGCGCCATGTGTCGTCACCTGACCTCTGACCTTTTTCTGAGCTGGAGTTACTGGAAGCTGACTCAGGGGGTGGGCCTCTCCTGCCCTCCCTCCCCTCCCCAGGGCCAGGCCCCCTCTCTGTGGTGCTGGGAGGCAGGCCCTGAGCATTTCATTCATTGATTCATTTCTCTCATTTGTCCATTCATCGTATCAGATCGATCATTCGTGGCTCACTTGTGTGACTCATCTGTGGGTCCGGCCCTTCATTCATTAGTAATAAACTCCACGACCATTCGCCCAGCCTGTCCTCCGGGCCAGCTGCCCCGTCAAGCTCGTTTTCTCATTCAGTCCTCTCAGTGCTCAGGTGGAAGAGCTATTATTACCCCCATTACATGGAGAGGAAAACTAAGGCACAGGAAAACTCAGCAATGCCCTTTGCTGGAGTCCGGATTCAAATCCAGGCCCGCCGCTGTCTCTAGAAAAGAAGTCACTGTCCCCCAAGGCTGTGCCTCCTCTTCTGTGTTCCTGTAGCCACGTGGCCGGGTAAAAGTTATTCAGGGCAGCCTCACCCCAGACTGTGACCCATGATGGCAGGGACCTCAGCTCACTACCTGGGTCCAGCACATGCCCTGGGAGAGTCAAGTGTCTCTTTAGGCTATGTAAGAGCCCCCAAATCTGAGTTCCATCCCCTGTGGAAAGCCAAGCTTCCCCCTACAGATCTCAGAGAATTTCCAGGGACTTACATCCTCACAGCCTCTTCAGCCCCAGGCTCCCAATGCACAGAAATGGACCGGTTTTCCGATAGTCCCACCTCTACACATGGGCTGTCTCTGCTCCTCAGTCCGGTGGACCCCAGCAGAAATGTCAGCTCTTTCCTGCATCCCTCAAAACAAAATCCATGCTCCCATGAGGCATGTGTGAGAAGCAGTGGTGACTGAGGATTTGGGGGTATAAACGGGGAGGGGGTTTTGCAGCTGCAGAGCTGTGATTTCATATTGACATCAGATCTATAAGCCACTCCCGCACAGACCACCCAGATGGACCTGCTGTGCCTGACGTTCTGTCTGTGGATTCTCCTGCGTGGTGGATTTTTCTGGTGGTTTCTAAGCTTTTTTTGTGAGCTCATCTTCAGCAGGGAGATTTGCTGTGTGTGCCTGTGCACGTTCAGGCTCCCACACACCTCAGGATGCACGTTTCCCAAAAGGGATGCGTTGACTTTGAGTAACACTCCAGGGATTTCACCAGCTGGGGACCTGCATTCACACTGAATTCCCGGCATGAGATTCCAGTAACCCAGAGCAGAATCAACCCAGACCTCAGTCTCCCCTGCCCTGCCCCACCCCCACACTCCCTGAAATGCTCAGGGCCTGCCTCCCAGCACCACAGATAGGGGGCCTGGCCCTGGGGAGGGGAGGGAGGGCAGTAGAGGCCCACCCCGAGTCAGCTTCCAGTAGCTCCAGCTCAGAAAAAGGTCAGAGGTCAGGCTTAGATTTTCAATTTCTTAGACTTCCAGCTATCCAGTCTTGGCCTGTTCCTAGGCTGGGCACAGGGTGATGTACCCTCCCATGGGATGGGGGAAACCCCTCATTGTCCTGCCTTCATACTGGGGTTTCTGTTCCTGCTCCCACAAAAGTCATCACCAGGGATCAAGTCCAATGTGAGTCCCTTTCCCCTTCCCCACCCCACCCTTGCACCTTGAGTTCCATTTTTTATTTATTTTTATTTATTTATTTATTTATTTATTTATTTATTTTTTGAGATGGAGTCTCGCTCTGTTACCCAAGCTGGAGTGCAGTGGCGCAATCTTGGCTCACTGCAACCTCCGCCTCCGGGGTTCATGCCATTCTCCTGCCTCAGCCTCCTGAGTAGCTGGGACTACAGGCACCCGCCACAGCGCCCAGCTAATTTTTTGTATTTTTAATAGAGATGGGTTTTCACCGTGGTCTCGATCTCCTGACCTTGTGATCCATCCACCTCGGCCTCCCAAAGTGCTGGGATTATAGGCGTGAGCCACCATGCCCGGCCAAGTTCCATTTTTATTATTGACCCCTGAATTTGCTTTTCTTTGAGTTATTTTTTACTTATTTTATTTCTGAGGCAGAGTCTCACTCTGTCACCCAGGCTGGAGTGAAGTGGCGCGATCTCGGCTCACTGCAATCTCCGCCTCCTAGGCTCAAGGGATTCTCATGCTTCAGCCTCCTGAGTAGCTGGGATTACAGATGTGCACCACTGTGCCTGGCTAATTTTTTGTATTTTTAGTAGAGATGGGTTTTTACCACGTTGGCCACGTTGGGTTTGAACTCCTGACCTCAGGTGATCCGCCGGCCTTAGCCTCCCAAAATGCTGGGATTACAGGTGTGAGCAACTGTACCTCACCTCTTTTGAGCTTTTTAAAAACATTTGTGGCCGGGCGTGGTGGCTCACACCTGTAATCCCAGCACTTTGGGAGGCCGAGGCAGGTGGATCATGAGGTCAGGAGTTCAAGACCAGCCTGGCCAAGATGGTGAAACCCTGCCTCTATCAAAAATACAAAAATTAGCTGGGTGTGGTGGCACGCGTCTGTAATCCCAGCTACTTGGGAGGCTCAGGCAGAGAACTGCTTAAACCTGGGAGGCGGAGGTTGCAGTGAGCCAAGGTTGGCAACAAAGTGAGACTCCATCTCAAAATAAATAAATAAATAAATTGCAATTATTTATTTAATTTTTAGAGACAGGGCCTTGCTCTGTTGTCCAGGCTGGAGTACAGTGGCACAATCACAGTTCACTGCAGCCTCAACCTCCGAGGCTCAAGTGATCTGTCTGCTTCAGCCTCCTGAGTAGCTGGGACCACAGGTGTGTGCCACCATACCTGTGGTTTTTTTGGATAGAGATGGGGTCTCGCTATGTTGCCCAGGCTGGTCTTAAACTCCTGAAATCAAGCCATCCTCCCAACTTGGTCTCCCAAAGTGCTGGGATTACAGGCATGAGGCACCAGACCCAGTGGGGGCTTATCAATAGATATTTTAAAATCAGTTTCATTGATCCTGCATTAGCTAGCTCCCTGGAAATCTCACCAGGGCTTCCCACTGCCCTCAGGATCAAACCCCGGCTCCTTGGAGCCCTAGAGGCCCCACACATGACTTCATCGTTTAATTTGCATAATGCCAGGAAGGAAGTATTACTGTATCCGAGGTGTGGATGAGGAAACTGAGGCATGGAGAAGGTGGTGATGTCGAGGAGGGGCAGAGGAGCCCTGTCTGATGCAGGATGGGGAAAGGAGACCTCAGAATCCAGGCCTCCTGCTCAGTCCACCCCCCTGGGTGCCAGTCCCCAAGCTGCCTGCTACAGCCAAGAGGGTTGGGACACACAGGAGCCACTGCCTGAGTCTGCCTAACCACTCCCTCCCTTCCCCAGAAGGAGACACATGGTGGGACACACCCAGCCACTGGCACCTGTGCCTGGCGAGTCAATACTGGGTGTGACTCTTCCTTCTAGGAATGAGCTCCCTGGAGGTTTCCTTCACGGAAGTGGGCAAGGTCCTGCTAGTCACAGTCTGTCCCCGGGCCAGACAAAGGGCTCCATGCTTGGTGTCAGCACTCCCTAAGCCCACATGGGACCCTGTCGTGGAGCTCCTCTGTATGCCCAGGCTGTGCAGGCATCCAGGTTTGGGCAGTGAGGATGGAGGGTCAGCGATTGAGAGCCTGAGCTCTGAGGTCAGACGGACTGAGTACTAAGCATCTCTGGGATCTTGGGCACTTTGCTTTCTCTCTCTGGCCCTCGGTTTCACCACCTGTACAACTGAGCCAATGATAGCACCCACTTCATGGGGCACAGTGGGAGAGACAGAAACTGTAGGAAAAGCACTTGGTCCCTCTCTTCTCTTTTTTCCCCTCCCCTTCCCTTCCCTCCCCTCCCTTTTCCTTTTTCCTTCCTTCCCTCCCTCTCTCTCTCCCTCCCTCCCTCCCTCCCTTCCTTCCTCCCTCCCTCCCTCCCTTCCTCCCTCCCTCCCTCCCTTCCTTCCTCCCTTCCCTCCCTTCCTCTCTCCCTCCCTCCCTTCCTTCCTTCCTCCCTCCCTCCCTCCCTTCCTTCCTCCCTTCCCTCCCTTCCTGTCTCCCTCCCTCCCTCCCTTCCTTCCTTCCTCCCTCCCTCCCTCCCTTCCTTCCTCCCTCCCTCTCTCCCTCCTTCCCTCCCTTCCTTCCTCCCTCCCTCCCTCTCTCCCTCCCTCCCTTCCTTCCTCCCTCCCTCCCTCCCTTCCTTCCTCCCTCCCTCCCTCTCTCCCTCCTTCCCTCCCTTCCTCCCTCCCTCCCTCTCTCCCTCCCTCCCTCCCTTCCTTCCTCCCTCCCTCCCTTCCTTCCTCCCTCCCTTCCTTCCCTCCCTCCCCTCCCTTTTCCTTTTTCCTTCCTTCCCTCCCTCCCTCTCTCCCTCCCTCCCTCCCTCCCTTCCTTCCTCCCTCCCTTCCCTCCCTTCCTTCTCTTCCTTTCCTTCCTTCCTCTCTTCTGCCCTTTTTTTAAAAAAGACAGGGTCTTGCTCTGTTGCCCAGGCTGGAGTGCAGCAGTGCGATCACAGCTCACTGCAGTCTCTAACTCCTGGGCTTAAGTAATCCTCCTACCTCAGCCTGCTCAGTAGCTGAGAATACAGGCACATGCCACCCTGCCTGGTGAATTTTTGTACTTTTTGTAGAGATGGTTTTTTTTTTTTTTTTGGCGGGGCGGGGTTTGCCCAGGTTGGTCTCAAACTCCTGCGCTCAAGCGATCTGCCCATCTGGGCGTATTCTTATGCTAACCTGCCTGGGTCTTGGCTTCTTCCTTTGTGAAGTGGGGGAACAACAAAGCCTGCTCCTAGGGTCAGAGGGCAGAAAGAGCTGATGGGTGGGGAATGCATGGAGCAGGGCCCACTGGCGTGGGGCTGTGCAGGGCAGCGTCATCGTTTCTCTTCTCTCCCGACGCCCATTCGTGCTAATGGCTGGAACCCTGCCCTTGTCACTTGAAGGTCTCTTATCCTTTCACGTAGTCTCTTTCTGGGTTCACTCTTTCGATTCAGGGCTCCTGTTTTTGGTTTCTTCCCACCCCATCCCTTTCCCTAGGGGTAGCGTCCTAATGGGAGAGGGGACTTCTGAGCCTCTGGTTGGCTCTGGGGCTGTGCCTGACCTTGGGTGTCCTGGAGTGGAACCTGTCTGGCTGTGGCTGGTCACACTGTGGCATTTATTCTGGGCAGCATGGTCCTCGGGTCTGGGGCCTTCTGGAGTGTGAAAGACATTGCTAGATCCCCCAAAGTGTTCAGTTCTCTCCTCCTGGGCGTGTAACCCCTTGCAGATCAGTGGGGTCCTGGGCCTTGCTTTGCGGAGCAAAATGTGAGCAGAAGCAACCTGTGTCTTCCTGGGGTGTCATTTCAGAGCTGGTGGCTCCCTCCAGGCTCCTTCCACTGTGGGAAGCCCTGAAGCCTCATGTTGACGCGGCAGCATTGTAAGTGTATGAGGCCTCCATCGGCCTGGGAACCTGAGTGACTATAACGATCCCTGCCACCCCATGCGGGACACGTGGTGGGTCCAGAACCACACTCCAGCTATGCTGAGCCACTTGAGTTGAGGTTTGACACTGCAGCACAACCTAGGCTGCCCTAACCAAGACACACAGATGCCCAGGCCTCTCGCTGGTTCTGGGATTCCCAGGACCTGGGTGCAGGCGGACTTCTGGTCTTTTCTACATGCCTCTCACAGGCCGTGGGTGCTGGGTGGGCACAGTCTCAGGTCCACTCTCAGCCTGTGTGTCCATGGGTCGCCCCCAGTCCCACCAAGAAGCAGCTCACAGGCTCCTCTGATTTCCACTGCCCCTGCCCACTCCCATCCTCTGTGGGTTTTCACAGCCCACACACCCAGGGTCCAGCCAGGGCTGCTGTCTTCCTTTCTTTACCTCCCCAGAATGTGCACTTCCCAATACTCCCTACCTGGTATGACAATGATCTTTGGCCAAGCGCGGTAGCTCAAGCCTGTAATTTGGGAAGCTGAGACGGGTAGATCACCTGCGGTCAGGAGTTTGAGACCAGCCTGGCCAACATGGTGAAACCCCGTCCCTACTAAAAATACAAAAATTAGCAGGGCGTGGTGGCAGGCACTCTATTCCCAGCTACTCGGGAGGCTAAGATAGGAGAATCTCTTGAACCCAGGAGGCAGAGGCTGCAGTGAGCCAAGATTATGCCACTGCACTCCAGCCTGGGTGACAGACAGAGACCCCATCTCAAAAAAAAAAAAAAAAAAAAAAGATCTGCAAGTCTGTTCTCCTTTCTGGACTCAATGTTCCTCCAGGATTGTCCCACTTACCAGCTGTGTGACCTTGGGCAAGTTAACAAACCTCTCTGTACCTCACTGTCTTCATCTGGAAAGACATAAAACATTGTTGGGAGAATTCAATACATTAATACACATAAGGCATTTAGTAAAGCAGTGCCACTTACTTGCGTTGCTTATCTACTGCCACATAACAAATTACCCCCAAAATTTAATAGCGTAAAATAATAAACATTCACAATTTTACACTGCTTCTGAGGGTCAGAAGTCAGGGAGTGGTTTCTCCAGCCAGTTCTGGCTCAGCCTCTCCCATGAGGCTGCAGTTAGGATATGGGCAGGGGCTGCATCATCTGAAGGTTTGGCTGGGGCTGGAGGCTCTGCTTCTGAGATGGTTCACTCACCTGGCTGTTGGCTGGAGGCCTCAGCTCCTTGTCACATGGGACTTCCCCCAGGGCTGTTTGAATGTCCTCATGACATGACCTGACTTCCCCCAGGGAAAGTGACCTGAGAGAGAGCAAAGAGGAGGCTGCAATGCCTTTTATATCCTAATCTTGGATGTTACACATCATTGCTTCTACATCTGTTCATTAGAAGTGGGTGCAGCCTACACAAAGAGGGAGGACAGTTAAGCTCTATCTTTTGAAGGCAGGAGTGTCAAAGAATTTGCGGACGTATTTTAAAACCACCAAGTTGGCCACGTGTGGTGGCCCACACCTATAGGTCCAGCACTTTGGGAGATGGGAGGTGGGAGGATTGCTTGAGCTCAGGAGTTTGAGACCAGCCTGGGCAACATAGCGAGACCTCTTCTCTACTTAAAATAAAAAATATTAGGCAGGTGTGGTAGTGCATGCCTGTAGTCCTAGCTATCCGGGAGGCTACGGTGGGAGGACCATTTGAGCCCAGGAGGTCAAGGCTGCAGAGAGCCATGATCGTGCCCCAGCACTCTAGTCTGGGTGACAGAGTGGGATCCTGTCTCAAAATAAAAATAAAAATAAAACCGCCAAGCTGCTGAATCCACATGGGTTGTTGTCATCCCTGCTAATCCTCTTGCTCCTTCCAAGGGGCTTGAACACAGTAAGTACATAATGAATGCTTATTGAAAGTATAAGTGGGCTGGGCATGGTGGCTCACATCTGTAATCTGAACAGTTTGGGAGGCTGAGGCGAGTGGATCACTGGAGGTCAGGAGTTTGAGACCAGCCTGGGAAACATGGTGAAACCCTATCTCTACTAAAAAATACAAAAATTTGCCGGGCATGGTGGTGCGCACTTGTAATCCCAGCTACTCAGGGGGCTGAGTCAGGAGAATTGCTTACACTCAGGAAGTGGAAGCTACAGTGAGCCGAGATCATGCCACTGCACTCCAGCCTGGGTGAAAGAGCAACACTCTGTCTGGGAGGGCGGGGGGAAGGAAAGAATAAAAAGAAAAAGAAAGTATGAGTGCATGAATGGATGTGCGAGTGAAAAACATGAGCTAGAAGAGGAAGGAGAGGAGGCAGAAGGGAGGAGATGGTGTGAGGGGGAGGAGGGGCCGTGGGTTGTGCCCTCTGTGTTTGAGGCTTCAGGTCCTGTCCCTCCCTTGGCCTGGGGTCTGCCTACCCATCACCCTCTCCCAGCCTGACTCCCAGGCTCCTGACCCTCTAAGCCTCTGCCCTCCACCTGCCCCTTTGAGCTTGCTTTGGCACAAGACAGCCCATGTTCTTGCTGTGGCTTCTGTGCCTCATGGTTCTAACATGGCTGCCTCAGCCCCATACATCACCTCCTTAGGAGAATAGATCCTGAAGGGGGGAAAAGATCTTTCTCTTCCAGGATCTTTACTTTGTCAGGGAGGAAAATCTTTTCAGGAAGCTCTCCCCTCTCCATCCAAAATTCCCCTACTCCTTATATCTCACTGGGTAAAAGAAGGTCACATGCTAACCCCCTGGACCCATCACTGGAAGGAAAAGAGGATGGTGACGATTTCTCCCCTGGTGCTGGGCTCAGTGCCTGGTGTATAGAACGGGGCTCTGTGGGCAGAGACATGCATGTGGCTGCTGGACAGGCACTGAGGGTGACTGCCCCCAAAAATCACAAACAAAGGGCTACAGGGGGCAGAGCTGAGGAGCTCTCAACAACCCACAGAAGCCTGGACCTGCTTCCCTGGGGAGCTGAGACTTGAGCAGGGCTTTGAAGGATGCATGATTTCACCAGGCCCAAGAAATCACCTGAAAAGGCTCTGAAGCACAAAATAGCAAACGTCAAGGTAATGAAGAGCCTCTTGGAGGCTAAGATAGTTGAAAAGTAAATCAACAGTCCAGTGATTAGACTGCTAGACTAACGGGCTCAGGTCTAACTTGTAGGCCATCCTTTTTCTAATTCAAGTCTTTAAAGTGTCACTTCTGTGGTTTAACCATGGCGGAGCATCATTATTTAACAATTTATTTAAAACTCAACACTTTTAAAAGGTAATTTCAACTTAAAAGTACATCCTAGAATACTCTACAAGCAGAACACCAGTCCAGCTTGCCACAAATAGCAGGTAACTAAATACATGCAATGAAAATAAAACAAGGCCAGTGTGGTGACTCATACCTCTAATCCCAGCACTTTGGGAGGCCAAGGTGGGAGGACTGCTTGAGGCCAGGAGTTTGAGACCTGCCTGGGCAACGTGGTGAGACCCTGTCTGTACAAAAAAAATGCAAAAGTTAGCCAGATGTGATGGTGTGCACTTCTGGTCCCAGTTACTTGGGAGGCTGAGGTGGGAGAATCCCTTGAGCCTGGAAGGCAGTGGTTACAGTGAGCTGAGATTGCACCACTGCACTCCAGTCTTGGTGACAGAGTGAGATCCCATCTCCAAAAAGAAGAGGAGGAAGAAGAAGGAAGAAGGAAGGAGGAGGAGGAGGAGAAAAGGAAGAGGAGGAAGAAGAGGAGGAGGGGAGGAAGAAGAAGAAAGAGAAGGAGGAGGAGGAGGAAGAGGGAGGCAAAGAAGGAAAAGATGAGGAGGAGGAAGAGGAGGAGGATGAAGAGGAGAAAAAGATGATCATGATGATAATGATTGATGATGAAGATGATGAAGAGAAAGAAGAAGAGGAAGAGGATGAAGAGGAAGGGGAAGAGAGGAAGAGGAGAAAGAAAAGTTATGATGCAGATGGGCCAGGCACCATGGTTCACACCTGTAATCCCAGCACTTTGAGAGACTGAGGCAGGTGGATCACCTGAGGTCAAGAGTTTGAGACCAGCCTGACCAACATGATGAACCCCTATCTCTACTAAAAATACAAAAAATTAGCCAGTCATGGTGGCACTTGCCTGTAATCCCAGCTACTCAGGAGGCTGAGGCAGGAGAATCACGTGAACCTGGGAGGTGGAGGTTGCAGTGAGCCGAAATCACGCCACTACACTCCAGCCTAGTCAACAGAGTCAGACTCCATCTCAAAAAAAAAAAAAAAAAAAAAAAAAAAAAAAAAAAAAAAAAAAAAAAAAAAAAGATGAAAAAGATGATGCCAGGGAAGACAAAATGATGATGGTGATTTATGCTTGCAGAATAACAAAGGGTAGGCTTGGCTTTCAGAAAGTGTTTCTCACAATCACCTTCTCACAGCTGAAAAGCACGAGAGGAGGCTCTGTGAGTAGTCACTGAGCCTGGAGCATCCTAGGTGGGTGGCTGGACCCTGCAATGGGGCTGCCTATGGGGCTGCTTATGGGGCTGCCTGTCCAGATACTGCCGCTCCCTACAGGCAGTGGTAGCTTCTGCAGCCCCCTGCCCAGCCTGGGACAATCCTGCCCAGAGGCTCATGGGTCTGGAAGGCACCTCCCAGGAGCCACTCCCTGAAGCCAGAGACAAGGGCAACTGGTTTATTCACCAATCCTGTGGCATGTCAAGGAGAAAAGGGTCACTGTAAGAGTGCCTGCTGGGGGCCAGCCACTCATGACCCCTCTTGGTGAAGCTTGTGTGCAGACTTTGCACACAGGCACTCTGGGAAGAACGTGTCTGAACTTCCATCTTGCAGGAGGGGAAACTGAAGTTCAGAGATGTCAAGTCACTTGCTCTTGGTCACACAGAAAGTTGGCTGTAGAGTCAGGAGTTAAAACCATGCTCATCTAGCCTCAGGGTCTCTCCGTACATGTGTGTTTATATGGGTACACATGTGCATTACGCACATGTGTATGTGTGCATGTGTGTGTGTACATGTGTCTTGGAGAACTCCCCTGTGAGACTGGTAAGCTGGACTTTTGGCAGCCACCTCTTCGCTGACCTCCTGGCCTCCACCCTCGCCCTACCCCAGGGAATTCTCCAAGCAGAGGTCTGAGTGGTTCTGTTAAAACCTAGGTCATGCCATGACCTAGACAGGACTCTCCTCCCAGTCCTCCAGGGCTCCCCATCCTTCTCAAAGGAGAGGCCAACATATCCTCAGTGGCCTCCCAGGTCTTCCCTATCATTGCTCTGACACCTCTACCCTTACTCTCCTTAGCTCCTCTCCAGCCACGCCAGCACTTGCAGCTCCTCCAGGGTGCTCCAGGGTCTTTGCACGGGCCTTTCCCTCTGCCTGGGGTGCTGTCACCCCTGACATCCATGAGGTTCCCTCACTCACCTGCTTCAATCTCTGCTCAAAGTCCTTTCTCAGAACAACCTTCCCTGACCTCCTGGTTTAAAATGGTAGCTCCTTTCTTCCACTTACTGGCCTGCTGATCCCCCTTCCTTGGCTGTATTTTTATAGAATTTACTTATTTTTAATTTTCTTTGTTTCCTGTGTCCCTGCTGGGAGGTCCTTCCCTCCCTTGTCTGAGTCATTCGTTGCTGCTTCCCTAGTGACCTCCACTGTGTCACAGTGTCTGGTACACAGTAGGTGCTCAGTCAAGGTTTTTTTTTTTTTCAGACAAAGGGTCACTCTATCACTCAAACTGGAGTGCAGTGGCATGATCTCAGCTCACTGCAACCTCTGCCTCCTGCGTTCAGGTGATTCTCATGCCTCAGCCACCTGAGTAGCTGGGACTACAGGTGCCTGCCACCACACCCAGCTAATTTTCGTATTTTTAGTAGAGATGGGTTTTCGCCATGTTGGTCAGGCTGATCTCAAACTCCTGGGCTCAAGTGATTCTCCCACCTCAGTCTCCCAAAAGTGCTGGGATTATAGACGTGAGCCACTGCGCCCAGATAAGTTTTGCTGGATAAATATTCAAGTCCTGGGGCAAGCCAAGCCTTCCCTCTCCACCCGCTGAAGCCTCCTGGGGAGGGTCGCGAGGATGGGGCTTTCCAGTTCCCACCTCCTGTGACAGATGCCATTAAGGCCCAGGCAGATGGTGCACTGTGCCCGTGGATTTTGGCAGCAGTTACCCTGAAAGGGCTGTTCCCACTCGGGCAGATTGGCAGGAAAAGCCCCAAGTCAATAAAGTGTGGGAGATAAGCGGGTTCGAGAGAAGACACTGAGATTGGGTGTGCTCCAAGCAGTTCCTGCGAATCTGCAGGGCAACCGAAGGTGGGGGTGGGGGGCGGGCGGGTGCTCTGCTGTGGCACCTGGAGCTGGCACAGGCCTGCTCTGGCGCTGGTCACGGTGTGGCGTGGGGCTTCTTCTGTCTTTGGCTGCCTGTCTCTGCTCTCTGAGAGGCAAACGATGCCACGCCCAGGGCATTGGACCAGGCTCGGGGACTCCTGCTTGAGGCACTGCCAACTTGGGATTTTAGACCCAAGTCCCAGGCTCTGTCGCTTCTGAGCCAGGTGGCCCTGGTTCAATGATTTATCATCTGTAAAATGGGGATAATAATAGTACCAGCACGGCAAGGTTACTGGGAGGATGAACTGAGATGAGGCGTAGAAACCTCTTAGCTAAGCCTGGCCTGGAGGAAGTGCCCATTAAGTGGGAGTTTTTGTTGCTATTTTAGTTGCAGCAACAGTACCTCATAGCTGTGTGACCCAGGATCACTCAGCCTCCCTCGTCTGGGTCTCAGTTGCTGTTCTGTAAAAGAACATGATACTAGAAGGCTTCCCAGTATCTACAAGAGACTCAAAATATGCAGGCTGATTGGAGCTGGGAAGCCGGTGGGGGCCTCACCTGGGTCAGAGGAGACTCCAGCCCTGGAACATCAGACTTCCAGCTGGGATGGACTAGGGACAAGTGGAGGGAGGGGGGCCGCTGGCTGTGGGAATGTCGAGGATGGAGAGGGGAAATCTGAGGAGGCTTCTCAGAGGAGGTGAACTCTGAGCTGGGCTGTAAATCGGGAAAGATTTAACATGCACAACATTTGTCGGTGGGGAGACTGTGGTGAGATGGGCACTTGTGTATATCGCTGGTGAGAGTGTCAGTGGTCCAATATTTTTGGAAAGCAATCTGTCAATTTGTAGCCAGTGTCTTAAGATGGTTTACCTTTCTATGATCTGGTAATTCCCATGCTCAGGACTTCTTCTAGGGAGGTAAAAAAAGGGGACAGACAAAGAGGGTGCATAGCTAGCCACAGGGATACATTCCCTGCAGCAGAACTTGTTACATACTTCAGAAATGGAGTTTCCATGGCCAGGCTCAGTGGCTTGTACCTGTAATCCCAGCACTTTGGGAGGCTGGGGTGGGCAAACTGCTTGAGCCCAGGAGTTTGAGACCAGTCTGGGCAACATGTGGAAACCCCATCTCTACTAAAAATACAAAAATTAGCCGGGCATGCAGGCGTGCACCTATAATCCCAGCTACTCTGGACGCTGAGGCAGGAAAATCACTTGAACCCAGGAGGCGGAGGTTGCAGTGAGCCTAGATGGCACCACTGCACTCCAGCCTAGGCAACAGAGTGAGACTCCACCTCAAAAAAAAAAAAAAAAAAAAAAAAAAAAGAGTTTTCAGTATCATGGAGAAATGATGAGCCATATCATGTCATGCTGGGTCAAAAGCACGACATGAAATGACACCCACTGCGTTATTTCAATTCTAAAATGCACAGAAAAAAGACCAGAAAGAAATCTGCCAGGGTGTCCACAAGGGTTGTCCTTTAATGGTGAGATTATGGGAAATACTGTTTTTCTAGACTTTGCCAAATTGCCGGCAGAGCTGTGCAGTCCTTTTGGCAATCAGTGGCAGCAACACAGCAAAAGAGAAAAATGAAATCCGGGAAAGGAAGAGGTGATGGCAGCTCAGGTACACACCGGGCACATGGATGGTTTGTTTGGACACTTACTGAGCTGCCAGCCTGGCCACAGACCAAGAGCTGTCCTTTACCTGCCCTCTCCTTTGTGGCCAATCCAACCAAACCTGTCAATTTTACCTGCTGAACATGTTGCAGGTCACCCACTTCAGCTGTGACCCATCCCCACTGCCATGGGCTCCTCTTGACCGCTCCTCACCTGCAGCTCTGGTCATCTTCTTGCCAACCACGTCCAGCCATGCCATTTCTTTGCCTAAAACACTTCAGAGTGTGCCACTGCCCTCGGCCCCTTGGCCAAGCTCTCCAGTGCAGCTTTGAAGGCCTCTGGGGGCTGCCCAGGCAGGCCCTCTGGGTATGGCACTGTCACACTGCATTCCCATCTTTCTATCTGGCTTCTTTACCATCTTCCATCTATGCCACGCCCAGCCTGACCCAGGAGCTAGTGCTGCAGAGTGAAGCCACAGAACAAACATGGGGATTGAATGAACAAGCGGGGTGGTTCCTACTCTCCCCTGGGGCGTGCAAATGGGGAGAGGGAACCCAGGGAGTGACCCATTTTCCAGATAAGGAAATGGAGGCCTAAGAAGTTAGTTTCTGTGCCCTGTGTGCAGGTGCCATGGCTGGGAAGTCATGGTCTGCCTGTTGTTAGATCCTGTCCTTTGTGAGGGCAATGGCTGTGTTCAGGTCACATCTGTGTCCCCAGGATGCAGCCCAGGCAGGCACACGGGCGGAGGTGGAAAGAGAGAGAGAGGAGGCCCTGGGTCTCAGCCCATAGGGCAGCAACTTGAATATTTTAGCTGCCTTCTTGGGGAGGGGACATGCGGGTAGCAGTGGGGAGCACTCAGGAGGGTGGCCTCAGTTGACCCAGAGGGGCTGGGCTAATCAAATATTGAGCTACCTGCACCTGACCCAGGGGTTGGGAAGGGCTACTGGAGGTGAAGGGGCCAGGGTAAGGAGAAAATACTGTACCAGCCACCGATCACCAGTCTGCCCCTAGGCCCAGGTGCTGCAGGAGCCGACAGGGTGGGGAGCCCACACCTGCCCCAAAACTGGTCAGTACTTCTATCCAGGGGGATATGGGCCCAAGATCTTCAGATCTGATTTTTAAAGAGAAACCAGGAATCCAGATATTTGTACCAGATTCCCAACATTTAAAATCTCGGCTCAATGTTTCTTTAAAAAGCCTTTGATGGCCAAACAGAACACACTGGGAGGCTGCACTGGGCCCAGGGCTGCCCATTTGTAACCTCTGGTTTGGGGGTGTGGCTACTGTGTTGGGGTCTGGTAGCGCCTCCCTGCAGCCACTCCAGGTCCCCAGGCCCCCATCAGTCTTCCAGTTTATGCGCCTGTTGAGTCTCTAAGTTTCTGTCCAAAGGAGGAGCTCACTCAGGAGCTGTCTTGGCTCCAGGAGAGACAGCTGGGAGGAAGCAGGACGTTCATGGCATGGGACAGTCCTCAGCCAACAGGGTATGAGAGCTGGGGGATAAATGCCTGACCTCCTGCCCCTCCCAGGACCAGTCCCAAGGCTCATCTACACAGCTGTGCAGAGGGGCTCCAGAGAGGCTGAGTACCAAGCTCCCCCAGCAGTGTCTGGTGGTGACCAGGCCAGCTGTGCCCTGTCTACTGGCCTCCTGCCCTTCTTTCCCAGCTCCCACTCCAGCTTCCTGGGGCTACTGCCCAAATAAACAAGCTGCACCATGTCCTCCTTTCAGGCCTCTGCTCTCAGTGGTTCCTCAAACGAAAACCATGAGATTTTGCTCATGGCAAAGCAATAAAAATCCTGTGACGTGTGACAAACGCCAGGAAAGAAATGGGTGGCAGCTGCTGATAGAGGAAAGCAGGGGTCTGACATCAGAATAGGCCCTGGAAGTAACACTGATTCTGTGGACAGAGGATGGGTGCAGGTGCAGGGGTGGGGGAGGGGGCTAGAGGGAGGAAAGGCAGGTGCCAAGGTCCTGGCAGGGGAATCAGTTGAGGGTCTTCCAGGACAGGGCAGAGGGCTCATGTGCTGCAAGTGGTGGGGTGTGGCCACGGTGGGCTGCAGAGGTGGCCCAGGCTGGCTTATTTTGGGTGCTGTATCAGTCAGGATTCTTCAGAGAAACAGAACCAACAGGAGATACACATAGGTAGATAGGTAGGTAGCTATAGATATATAGATTTATAGGCTGGGCACGGTGGTTCACGCCTGTAATCCCAGCACTTTGGGGGCCTGAGGCAGGACGATCACTTGAGGCCAGGAGTTCAAGATCAGCCTGGGCAACATAGTGAGACAAAATAATAATAATAAATTCAGGGGTGCTAGCCCACGCCTGTAGTCCCAGCTGTTCGGGAGGCTGAAGCTGTAGGATCACTTGAGCCTGGTAGTTCGAGGCTGCAGTGAGCTTTGATGGCAACACTGCACTCCAGCCTGGGTGACAGAGTGAGACCCTGTCTAAAATAAAATGAAATTAAAAATGAGATTTACAGATGCCCCTCAATTGACAATGAGACTACATCTCAGTAAACCCATCCTAAGTTGAAAACAACTTTAGTACCTCGATAAACCTGTCATAAAGTTGAAAAATCGTCAGGTGAACCCTTAAAAGTTGGGGACCATCTGTATTATGGGAATTGGCTCATGCAATTCTGGAAGCCAAGGAGTCCTAGAGTCTGCTGTCTGCAAGCTGGGAAGCCCAGGAAAGCCAGTGTTGTTCCAGTCCAAGCTGGAAGGCCTTAGAGCCAGGGCCACTGATGTCCAAGGGCAGGAAGAGATGGATGTCCTGGATCAAGCAGAAAGCAAATTTGCCCTTTTTCCTCCTTGTTTTATTCGGGCCCTCAATGGATTGAATGGTGGCCGCCCACAGTGGTGAGGGCGATCTGTTTCACTCAGTCTACTCATTCAAATGCTACTCTCTCCCTTTTTTTTTTTTTTGAGACTGAGTCTGGCTCTGTTGCCCAGGCTGGAGTGCCAGTGGCACGATCGTGGCTCACTGCAAGCTCCACCTCCTGGGTTCACACCATTCTCCTGCCTCAACTTCCCGAGTAGCTGGGACTACAGGTGCCCGCCACCATGACTGGCTAATTTTTTGTATTTTTAGTAGAGACGGGGTTTCACCATGTTAGTCAGGATGGTCTTGATCTCCTGACCTCGTGATCTGCCTGCCTCGGCCTCCCAAAGTGCTGGGATTACAGGCGTGAGTCACCACGCCTGGCCTTCTTTTCTTTTCTTTTCTTTTTTTTTTTTTTTTTTGTGATAGGGTCTCACTCTGTCACCCAGGCTGGAGTGCAGTGGCCAATCTCAGCTCACTGCAGACCTCTGCCTCCTGGGTTCAAATGATTCTCGTGCCTCAGCCTCCTGAGTAGCTGGGACTTCAGGTGCCCGCCATCAGGCCCAGCTAATTTTTGTATTTTCGGTAGAGACAGGGTTTCACCATGTTGTTGGCCAGGCTGGTCTTGAACTCCTGACCTCAAGTGATCCACCCACCTCAGCCTCCCAAAGTGCTGGAATTACAGGCGTGAGCCACCACACCCTGCCTCAAATTCTACTCTTACAGAAACACTCTCCCAGTCACACTTGGAAATCATGTCATGCCCACTATCTGGGCACTCCTTAGCCCAGTCAGGCCGACACATAAACTGAACCATCACAGTTGCCCCTGAGGATCAGCTGGGGACTTAAAAAATTTCCAGGACTCAGCTGTACCCAACAGGTGCTGGCTCCATGTACCTGAGGGGTCCTGGGTTGCAGGTATTTCTTGAAGCCCCTCTGTTTTTCTGGCTGGGCTGTTGGTGAGACCCCCGGGCTGAAATTGCACGCGCCAGGCTGGGTCCTGGTGCTTGATTTACCTGCCTCCACTTCATCTACACAAGCAAGGACCCTGCCAGAAAGGTTCCCATTTTACAGATGAGGAAATTGAGTCTTGTGCAGTTTCACCACATACTCAAGGCCACAGGGATGAGGAGTGTTGGTGCAGGGACTTGAACCTCGTCAGCTGCTGCAAAGCCTGCACTGCCACCTACTCCACCCTGCCTGAGGTCTCGCTGGTCACTTGAGACACCAGCAGCAGCTCGGTCTCAGCTCAGATACCTGTGGAGGGTTGGGGGACACAGAATTTCTGATGATGGCAGAGGAGAGCGCTCAAACACTTGTGCCCTTGGTAACCTGGCCCTGGCAAATTCTCCTGATCTTTGGCTGGTCCTGGTAAGGCCTGGAAGACACCAGAGTAAGCACACATAGGGAGAGGCTGAAGGTTAGAGCACGCGCATGAAGGACTGAATGGAATTCAGGCTTTAAGAATCTGGAACTGTATCCAAGAATGACTCCATCCATCCATCCAACATACATGCACAGAGAGCCCGTGGGCCAGAGCCTGCACCCAGCTCCCAGAGAACAGGTGAAAATAAGACACAGTCTTTGCCTGTGGGTGAGTCTATTGGAGAGGGAGAACTGAAATAAGAATGGCAAGGCTGGGCGCTGTGGCTCACGTCTCTCGTCTTAGTGCTTTGGGAGGCTGAGGCGAGAGGACTGCTTGAGCCCAGGACTTTGAGATCAGCCTGCGCAAGGGAGACGTTCTCTCTATGAAAAAATTAATAAATTAGCCGGGTGTGGCGTGTACCTGTGGTCCCAGCTATGTGGGAGGCTGGAGAAGGAGGATCGTCTGAGTCCAGAAGGTTGAGGCTGCAGCAAACTATGATTGCACCACTGCTCTCCACCCTGAGTGACAGAACGTGATCCTGTCTCAAAAAAAGAAGAGTTCCACACTCCACAACACACTGTGACCTGTGATGTGTGTGTGTCATAGTGGCATCTCTGATCTGGGATGACATTTAGGGGTACAAGGACTCAGACATAAATACCCTAGTCCCACAGTGAGCTGGTTCTTTTCTTCTGTTTTTTTTTTTTTTTTTTTGAGACAGGGTCTCACTCTGTTGCCTAGGCTGGTGGTGTGCAACAGTGCGATCTCAGCTCACCACAACCTCCACCTCCTGGGTTCAAGCAATTCTCCTGCCTCAGCCTCCTGAATAGCTGGGACCACAGGCCTGGTTAATGTTTGTATTTTTAGTAGAGATGGGGTTTCACCATGTTGGCCAGGCTGGTCTCGAACTCCTGACCTCAAGTGATCTGCCCACCTCGGCCTCCCAAAGTGCTGGGGTTACAGGCGTGAGCCACCATGCCCGGCCTGTTAGCTCTTCTGATCCTATCACTGAGAAAATCTTGGTTAGGTGCCAATAGGCCTCCCCTATTAACAGGGAGCAGGCAAGGCTGGGCCTAGAGCCTGTGGCAGGTGCTAGGACCTGGCTAAAAATTTAGTGATACGGATTTGCTAGTACTGCATTTGTTTTTATATCTTTAATTTCTGGCAAGGGTAATGGGTCGAACAGTGAGCCCCTCTAAAAAGATGTCCATGTCCTGAACCTGGTCCCTGTGAATGTGACGTTATTTGGAAATAGGGTTTTTGCAGAGGAAATGAAGGATCTTGAGTTAAGATCACCGTTGATCAGGGCAGGCCCTAAATCCAGTGACTGCTGTCCTTACAAGAGAAAGGTGAGGGGGATTTGACACAGACACGGGGAAGAAGGTGGTGTGGGGAGAGGCAGGGACTGGAGTGATTCACTCATGGGGTGAGGAACGCCAGGTACTGGAGCCACCAGGGCCGGGAGAGAGGCAGGAGGCAGCGTCTCCCTCTAAGCCTCCAGGAGGAGCAGCCCAACTGGCAGCTTGATTTTAGACTGTGGCCTGCAGAACTGTGGGAGAATAAATATCTATTGTTTTAAGCTGCCCTGTTGCTGATCATCTGTCATGGCGGCCCTAGGAAATGAATGCAGCATTGGTGCTGGTTTTCTGTTTCCAGTGAAAAGTCTTCGTCTTAAATAAATTGAAGTTAAAAGGCAAACGTTTTAGAGTCAAGGAAGCAAGGCCAGGTGTGGTGGCACTTGCTTGTAGGCCTAGCTACTCAGGAGACTGAGTTAGGAGGATTGCTTGAGTCTGGGAGATCCAGGCTGCAGTGAGCTGGGACCACACCAGTGCACTCCGGCCTGAGCAACATAGCAAGACCCCATCTCAAAAAAGAAGAAAAAAAAAAAAATGGCAAGGAAGCGACAGTGCGACCGTGGAGGTGACAGGCCGGCGTGTGTTCAGGGACACATGCTGCCCTCTGGGAGGAAGTCAGACTGAGCCAGGCAGTGTCAGGACTGCAGGGACCAGGCAGAGCAGGGTGGGCCCCAGGGCAGGTGCACAGCCTGGAAGCCCAGGTGGCTGGTCTCTAAGTGGGGTGGGTAGACCCAGGGCTGGAGCAGGGCCAGGAGCCCTGGGGCCTGTGGAGGATAGGGAAGCTTCACATTGTCCATCGGGCAGCCTTGAGTGAATCCCCAGGAAGCCCCTTCACCCCATGGGTGATTCAGAACCAACTTTCTTTTGGAGAACAGCTCTTTAGAGGTTAAGGGTTTTTTCCCAACGCCATGAAGTGCCACAGAGCAGCAGGAGGTGGGGGAAGGGGGTTTCCAGCAGCTGGCTGGCCAGCAATTGGTCTTCCCCTAGAGGTCACCGGCAGGTAGGGCACTACCACCTGCCCTTGCCGGCTCCTCCCTCCGGCTACCGTCAGGATGCTCCAGGCCTGTTAGGCATATCCACTGGACCCTGTGAGGCTTCGCGTCATGGCTGCCGAGTGGCACCCTCCCGAGGCCCTGGGGAAAATACTGACAGCAGCCGGTCTACGCAAGTCACTTCCAACCGCTGAGCAGGGGATATACAGACATGCTCTGGGGGCACCAGAGACGCGGCCTCAGCCTCTTAACCAGCCCCAGGCGACCCCTGGGTTTGAACCTGGGCTGGGAATGCAAGGAGGGAGGAGCTGTCACCCAGCAGGTCTCAGACATGTAAATGCCCACAAGGCCTGAGACCCAGGTGAGGCAGGGGCATGGGAGGACAGCTCTGCCCTGGGCACTGGCTTTCTCCTGTTGGCATAGCCCCAACCCTTGGCATGCGGTGAGGGAAGGGGGTTCCTTGTTCATTCTTTCTTGACTCAACTTGGTTTTCCTCTCAAGACCCAGAAGTTCCTGGCCATTTCTGGGTAGGGTTTAAGCCAGATGGTCAGATTTTGAGAACCTGTGATCCCGTTTCCAGGGATTTCTGGGTTTCACGCTGGTGGACGTTGGTGTTTCCGAGTCATGCTCAACCCAACACTTCACCTGACTCTGTCCTCGGTGGGGAGTCTTCCTGCTTCCCTTGGCCTAGCCTGGCAACAATGCGGCTGCTCGCTACGCTTGTCCTGCGAGGTAGGGCTTGGCTGTCCCACTCCACGGATGCAGAGCCTGAGGCCTGGATGGGCAGCCACCTGCCCAACAGGGAAAAGATGCAGAATGTGGACCACGCTCCCTGCACCCAGCAGAGGTAGGGCGGGGACACTTCCTGATGGGGCCGACTGCCCCTGAGCAGTTATTCCCAGTCTCCGGTTAGTATAAGCCCCGACAACCTTTTAGGAACCCAGGGATGGGAGGGAACTTGGCGCAGGGAGGAGGGAGAGGGAGGGGCTCCAGCCACCACACCCCCGCCAAGCGGCTGCACCGGGATGAGGGGTCATTGGCTGGGAACCTTCCCCTGTACCAGGCCACGGCCTCCTGCCACAGCCCCCAGGAGCAGCACGCTACATTCTTGGTAACTTTTTTTCTTTTATTGCCAAGTTTAAATTTACAAGGAAGTTCCAGTTTTCATTTCCACCCTCGTGTTCAGTACCCATGAAGCATGAGTCACACTGGCGAAAGGAGGTACTTCCCTAGAGCGGTCCCGAGGCTCAGAGGCATTGAGGTTTTCCAACCCTCGGTCCTCACTGAGACAAAAATTATTTACATATTTTCAGCTCAAGGAAACATAAGGAACTCGTACAGTGTATGCCCAATGTCAAGATGACTACATGAAATGCTTCAGATTTATTTATTGCATCTAGACAAGAAGATCAAAATCAGTTCACCCCACGCCTTTTTAAAAAACGGTGTATCTCAGAGACCTTAGAGGAATCCAGCGCATGTCTGGCAGCGCTGTTCTTCACCTGCCCCTTGGGTTGCTTGTGAACACCAGTGCTTGGGTCATGGGAGGCTGCCAAGGCTGGGGGAGAGGGACCAGGGTGGGAGGGTGGCAGAGGAGGGGCTGCTCACGGAGGCCTCTCCTCCCAACCCTAGGCCATGGAGGAGGCTGGCCCTTCTGCCTGGGGGAGCACCTCAGCTGGCCTCATCTGACCTGCTGGGACAGGTACCTCCCACGTCCAGAAAGGGATGAGCACACCTCCACAGCAACATTCAAAGCCAAGGTTTGGGAGTTCCTGCGGCCTGCCCTGCTCCCTGACTTGGCAAACCAAGCCAGATGGTGCACAGGGGAAGGGTGGACCAGGGCCCGGGCCATAACTCTAAGTGCTCTCTGCATGGACTTGGGGGGCGGGCCAGATGGATCTGTGGGGGCTGACCTCAGACCTCTGAGGCTATGACCTGAGTGTCAGAAGCCACAGCCCCCACTGTGGGCCTTCTCACCCTCCTGGTTCTTCCTCCGGATGCCAGGGACCCAGCATGTCTCATCTGGACTGGCCTGTCTGGGAGCGCCCCAGCTATGAGGTTTGCAGGGAGCTCCTGAAGACATAGCTGTGCCCACTGCCGCTGAGACCCGGGTGAGGTGGGGTCCTTTGGAGCCAAAATGGCTGGTGGCCTCCAATGGGCTCCCAGACCTCCTTACATAAGAAAAGCTTCTGGGAGCCCTGGGAATCCTCACCCCACATACCTGGAGGTGTCCCCCAGAGGCAAGTCGCCAGCCCCAGCTGAAAGAGGCCCCTGAGAGTGACCCTGCAAGCCTGCACAGGGGACTGCCCTGTCCTTGGCCAGGGACGCAGGGTAGAAGCCCTGCCCTGAGCAGTGTCTTTTATCCTCTGCTGCTCCTCCCGGGCATGCTGTCCAGCCCTGGCCAAGACCTCTCTCCTTCAGTGCTCAGTGTTCACAAGGCCAGCTGGAGCCCAGAGACTTCTGATGGCAGGCTGGTGGCCCACCCGTGTGGCACGGAGTGAGCTGCAGGCTGTTCCTCCCGGTCACGCCTTGGGGCGGGGCAATTACTTGCCTTCTCTAGTTTCTGCTGCTCCATAGACAGAATCATTTCAAAACCAGAAGTGCATGTCTCAGGGGCTAGCCAGCTTCAGCCAGGGCCAGCTTGATCCTCTCCACCCCTCTTGCTCTTACAAAATTAAGCAACACACAGGTTGCCTGCTGGGCATGGGGTATCCCGTCTCCTGATGCTGTGGTCCTTCTCCCCATGATGGTCTTCCCCCGCCCTACTCTGCCTTCCTTCTCTTCCAGGGACTCTGCACATGGCCACGGTGGTCACAGTTTGTCCTTCCTTGGGGTTTCTGCCCACGTGGCCCCCTTTCTGAGCTGTGTCTTTTCTCTATTGAAGCAAAGGTCCTTGTACCTGCAGCCATGAAGGCTGGGTGGGCACAGCTACCCAGAGGGCTTCTGATGACCCATGAAGACTGGGTGGGCACAGCCTCCCAGAAGGCTTCTGATGATCCATGAAGGCTGGGTGGGCATGGCTACCCGGAGGGCTTCTGATGACCCATGAAGGCTGAAGGCTGGTTGGGCACAGCTACTCGGATGGCTTCTGAAGACTGAGGCCTGCCCCCATGGGCACCACTCCCCCTCCTTGGCAGGACTGTGTTTCCTTCAGGAGGCTGAAAACTGCCCTCGGCAGGCCTTGCCGGGACAGCTGGCTTGGCGGAGGAGATAGAGACTGTGTTCCTCTAAAACGCAGGTGGCAAAAGATCTCAGCGCGGCTCCCCAGGCTACCCTATGGCCAGGCTCCGGCGGACACCTAACGCCCCTGGTGGGCACATATGCGGGCAGGTCTGGAGGAAAGTTGTGGAAGGTCTCACCAGTGACTAGAGAGGTGAGGGGCCGCTGGCCCTGGTGGACCTGGGGAGGGTGGATCACAACCCGGGCCATGAGTGCTGTGTCCGGCTCCCAAGCTGGCCGAGTAGAAAGGAACATTTTGGGAGCTGTGTCTGATGCATCTGGGTCCTTGCCTGTACACACCCAGCCCGAATGGGGAAGGGAACCATGGGGTTTTAATTTTCAGACCAGCAGCAGTAGCAGAGAGGGACAGTGGCAGACTCAGAGCTCTGGGGACACCACGCCCTTGCAGCTGGAGGGGAACTGGCTCTGGGCCATCTCTCGGCACACGTGGGCACACACAGTCGAG
Organism: Rhinopithecus roxellana; assembly: GCF_007565055.1. NCBI lineage: Eukaryota > Metazoa > Chordata > Mammalia > Primates > Cercopithecidae > Rhinopithecus > Rhinopithecus roxellana. The sequence continues at coordinate 78,598,363 of NC_044568.1, read as the reverse complement.
TGGCAGGTGACGCTGAGGGTGGCTTCCTTTGATTTCCATCATGGCCACAGGGTCTGGAGTCTTCACGGTCCCAAGTGGTTCCTTCTTAGAGATGGCAACACTGAAGAAGATGCTGGAAGCTGTCTGTGTTTGGTTTTGGTGAAGAGAAATGAGGAAGCGTCCTGAGTGGGGAGCTGGCTACATTCTTTCTTTTCCTGGAGAACTCTTTCCATGATGGGAGGCCTCTCGGCTGCTACGGCAGAAAACCGTCCAGCCCTCTCAGCTCTGTGTATACCTGAGAATACATGTATCTCCCTTGTTTTTGTTTAAAAAATAACCTAAACTTTCCAGGAAGGTACTTCATTATTCCACAGGTTTGCAGAGTTAGTGAGTAACAAAGAATCACTTAAGTAAATGGAAAAAGCCACACTAAGAACTCTAAGACATCAGGAAAGGTCCAGTGAAAATGATAATGAAATCTTAACTGTATTATTACACTTTTCAAATGACATCAAACCGTAGTGCTGATGTTTTTGGACTCTTTTTTTAACTAGAAGTTTTAAAAATAAATGTTCACCTGCTGCCAAAAGCGGAAATAAATATCCAAAGGAGATGTTTATCTAAGTCTGCTTTTCTATAAATTTCTACGTACAGTGACCTGGTCCAATTCTTCTGTGCACACTGGGGCTGGTGACAGAGGAGCCATATGACAGAGGAAGCAAGAGGTGCCAGTGGGTCCTGCCACCGGGGCTCAGAGACACGGAGCCCAGGCAGCTCCCTGAGGTGGCCCATGCAGTCATCTACATTCGCCGGGGTGTCTCCGCTGGTCCCAGCCTGCATGTGAAGAGATGCAAAGTGAAAAAGGAATTCAGGGGCAACATGGCCTTCTTCCCATTCAGGGGAGCACAGGGATAGGTGGCTGAGATGGCTGCTGGGGGCCGCAGAGAACGATGGGTGCTCCCAGCATGTCTTGCCAGTCAGCGGCACTGGGGTCCCTACCAGCAGGGCCACACACACAAAGGGAGGCCCCGGCACTGATTCAGTCCTCAGCGGGGCCCACAGGCTCAGCACATGCAGCCTCTTCGCCCAGGGACTCCGTGCAGGCGGCGGATGGTGTGGATAGTGGGGGGATGCCGGTGAGGCTGCGAAGGCTGTGGGGGTCAACTGGGGGGACGAGGGTCAGCGACTCGACGCTCAGCGTGTCAGCCGTGTCCTCGCAGAGCAGGGAAATGGTGGGCTGCTGGGCAGGGACGAGGCTGGGGGATAGGCTGGCTGTCTCCACGGCTGTGCTCCTGGCCATGTTCTTGCTGGGCTTGGAGTCTGCTTCCGTTTCGTTGACGATTACCAACTGGTCAGGAAGGTGAGGCTTAGGCAGCTCTGGAGTCATGGGGGCATCTGGATTGGGGGAGAAAAACCAGAAACACACTGAGCCCTTGAGACATCCCGTTGCGCTGTGCCCTCTGCTCCCATCCTGAACTGCGTCCCTGGTGAGCTAGGTGGGAGGTGGCTGGCTGGTGTGAGGGCTCAGCATGGCTCCACTCACTCCTTTTGGGGACACAGAACCTGCAAAATCCAGTCTGACCTAGGCCTGGGGAAAATGCAGCAGGGCCTAGGGTTACCCTGACTTGTGATATGAGGGGAAAATTCAGGGCCTGTGCAAAATCAGCATGTGGGTTATGAAAGCACAGTTCCTGGGTGCAGACATCTGGCTGACAGGATTTATGTGTGGGCAAATCTCAGGCCTGCCTGATAATAAATACTTGTTTAGAAAGTAAATGGGCTTGGGTGTGCTCGTAATGTCAGGCCATTTCCAGAGCATACATTTGATGACATTTACCCAAGAGGAAACCCACTGCAATATTTAAAAGAAAAAAAGAATGGAAAAAAGGAAATTCTGTAGAACTTTTCAGCTTGCAAAACCAAAACAAAACCTTGGCCTGCCTCCTCCTCCTCCTCAAAGTGCTGAGCCAGCACCCACCAAGGGGCTGCTGTGGTTACTCAGGCCATTACTGTCCCGAGCTTCCCGGCGGCGGCCACTGAGAAACCACGCCAGGACGAAGGCAGGCGAGGTTCCACCCAATGCAGTTATTCTTAGGGCAGCAATTTCTTTTCTTGGTGCTTTTTTTTTTGGCGGAGTCTCACTCTGTTGCCCAGGCTGGAGTGCAGTGGCGTGATCTTGGCTCAATGCAACCTCCACCTCCCGGGGTCAAGTGATTCTCGTGCGTCAGCCTCCCGAGTAGTTGTGACAACAGCCGTCTGCTGCCACATCCGGCTAATTTTTGTATTTTTGTAGAGATGAGGTTTCACCATGTTGGCCAGGATGGTTTCAAACTCCTGACCTCAAGTGATCCGCCCACCTCGGCCTCCCAAAGTGCTGGGATTACAGGCATAAGCCACCATGCCCAGCCCTTGGTGCTTCTCAAAATCCTGCAGACACACGCTGGCCCATTTACCTTCCAATGATGAACCTGCCTGAACAGAAACACCAGATGCAGCTGGAATTCATTGTGGAAAACATCTTCCAGCACTTCAGATGCCGGGTGTTTAAAAACATTGAGAAGACAAGAGTGGGCATCCTGCTTGGAGAGCAAATTCTCATTTGCACAGAGCTGGGGGTCCCCAAGCCACGGCAGGAGGTGCTCACGATGCCATATCAAGCTAAGAGTCTGACAGCAGCCTGGGGCCCGGGAAGCATGGTATAATTTTTTGTTGTTGTTGTTCAACGTGATTCCAGTTTAGTTTTTTATTTTCTAAGTCAGGCCAAAATAAAACAGAACAGCAAACGGAACATAAAGCAAAATAATGGAAAAACAAAGAACGAAATAAAAGCAGGCAGCATATAGAAAGGGAAGAGGGAGAGGAAGAGAGCTCTCATCACGGAGCGAAAGCACGACAGACAGACTGGATCTCAAAGCACACACCAGCATTTCTCCCCACAAGACTCCGGGCAAGATGAACTCTAAAAGGTTCCAATTCATTTCTTTTGTCTGAGACGGGGTCTCACTCTGTCACCCAGGCTGGAGTGCAGTGGCATGATCATAGCTCACTGCAGCCTCAACCTTCTGGGCTCATGCAGTCCTTCAGTACTTACTGCCTCAGCCTCTTGAGTAGCTGGGACTACAAGCCCGTGACACCACACCTGGCTAATTTTTAAAATTTTCTGTAGAGACGGGATCTTGTTACGTTGCCCAGGTTGGTCTGGAATTTCTGGGCTCAGGCAGTCCTTCTGCCTTGGCTTCTCAAAGTGCAGGGATGTGCACAGGTGTGAGCCACCGTGCCCAGCCCAGTTAGATTCTTCCTAAGGCTGTTTAAAAAGAGAGAGAGAGAAGATCTAGAGGAAACCATTGCATGAGGCTTTGGTCCTCGCTCTGGGAGGGTGGCAATGGGTATCAGTGAACACTAGTGGAAAAAGTGATTTGAGGTGTGATCTGAGCCCAGAAATGCTGAGTAAACACTACATGCGAATTCTGGTTTCTTTGAATTTCAACTAATTTGCTCCATTCAGTAAGGAGGCTTGCGGTGCTGGGCTGGTTTCAGCTCAGGCGTGCGCCCTGACCTAGCACAATCTGCCTGCTATTCCTTAGAACCTGTGGTTCTCTGAGCAGGGCTCACCTGCTCTGGTGGCCTCTGCCCTTGCTTCAAATGGGCATGAGCAGATCTATGATGAACTCACACACATGTGGATCCACACATAAGTTCCGCTGTTGAGGAGGCAGTTTAGAAATGACTAATTCCCCAAATGGTACCGTCCTACCATCTGGAGACTGAGTAGCCAAACGTTTCCTTCATGTTTTCTTAAAATTTCTATGTAAGTGTTTTCCCTCTTTGCTGAAGTCTGCATTTGCATGCAGATATTCAAAATGCTGGCCAACTTCGTTCTCTGCTCCTTAATGGGGTATTTGGTGATGAGAATAATCAGGGATGTGGAAACCTTGTAGGCAAATACATCAAAAAGAGGAAACCAATTAACAAACAACAGCACACGCACAGAACTGTTTCTTCTTCAGGAAAAGGACCAACAATTTTTATTAAAAGGGTTGGTTTTCCCCCTAAAGGTAGCCTACCTCTTTTTTAATAGGAAGAAAATAACCCCTTCTTACCCACTGCCTACGACACGGCCTTGTTGTTGTTGAAGAACTGCTTCCTGAACTTGATCTACACATGTATCCAACTAAGGGAGGTGAAAAAGGAGAACTCTGCCAGGTTTTCACTGGGGGGAAAACTACTCAGTGAGGACACTTTTTGTTTCCAGTCAAGCGCTGAGCTGCAAAAGTTACTGGTGAAGCCCTGGTTTCGTGCTTGCTGGTGTTTTTGAACTCGAGGGCCACAAGTTGAGGCCAGGCCCAGGAAATGAGGGATTTGGAGAAAAGTCTGACTTTCTGGCCATGGGCTGGGGAGACAGAGCCGAGGGGGTAATGGGACGTCCAGGAAGGCCATGTTTCCATGAGCAGTGGACAGACCTCCTGTGGCTGTGGCCTGTGAGGACACCAAGGCAGCAGGTCCCCCACATGCCTGGCCAGCACCTCTGAAACTGATCTGCAGGTCTAGGGTGGGGCCTTAACATATCCTTGTCAAGCAAGTGGTGACTTCCAGCAAAAACTTGGATTTGTTGTGCTGGGCTGGGAAAAGGTGGGGCTGAGTGTTGTGGGGAAGAAAAGGATGGTACCTATAGAACAAGTGCAGGGCAAAGCTCAGAGAAAATAGGATTTCAACACAAAAGAAGGCAAATGCTCCCAGCAGACAAGCGCAACGGCCAATGGAGAAAAGCGCATCAGAAACCAGAGAAGCAGCGTCACCGGGGAGGCAGCAGGGATGGCCCCAACAGCGACCCAGGCTGCTGGGTGGTGGCCCACGGAATAGCCTCATCGCTGTGTGGATGCTACTCAGAAAGGGATATGGGGGGACCACATCCATCCATGTGTCTATGAGGGAAATGGCTCTTGGCCTTTGGTCAAAACAGGACTGAATTTGCCACTTATCTTAGAGCAAGGCCAGGGGAAGAAAGGAAAAAAGAAACGAGACTTCTTGGTTGCTTTCTACAAATTCTCACTTCGCCAGCCAACTGCCGCCCAACCCCCATGGCCTAAACTGCGGGGACCCCTGGAGAACTTGGTGGGAGCATCTGCTTCTGGCCCGGGCTGAGCCTGACGCTGCTGCACACTTCACAGAGGACAGCGTTTCCAGGCTGTACAGGTATGGCTCAGAAGGACCGCCGTGAAGGTCAAGGGCTGGGGATCTGGTTTTCACATGAGGTGAGGCCAGAAAGGGAGCAGGGAGAGCCAACTTTGGGGGAAACTGGGGAAGTGCCGCCTTGGCAAATGGCTCTGTGCTCAGGCCCAGCTTGGCCCACCTTGCCAGCGTGGACCCTGCCGACTGTGGAAATGCAGCATGGCGAGTGGACGTCGCGGCCCGAGCGGCTCCCAGGGGAGACCTGCCTGAATTGACTGTGCGTGAGGTGTCGTGGCAGCCGCCGTTCGGAGCACTAAACCCAGTGGCCGCCATGACTGTCGGCCTCCGACAGGCTGAACACTCGCCGGCGTCCTTTCCTGCCACTCCTGACTAGAGGGAAAACACAGCGACAGATCATAGAAAGCCTTTAACAATGGGATGGCAGAGGCGACATGGAGGGGACACAGAGCAGCAGTGGACGCTGAGCACTGACGGGGTGGGGGTCGTGGGGCAGTGCCCAGCATGGGCTTGTTGCCACTGGAGCATGGGGCACTGGCTCCCCATGCAGAGAAGACACCCCCCACGCAACCCCCAGGACGAGGCAGGGTCAGGATCACTCAGAACCAAGTTGTTCACTCGTGCATCTTAATCGGGTTGGGGCAGAGAAGGTGGGGTCCTGTTGGAAAGGAAAGACGGGTTCATCCGCAACATCTAGTCTCGGTCGGAAGCCTCAGGGGACGGAAGAACAGAATCACCTGTCAGTTTGAGACGTGGCCCAGGAGTTAGGACACGAAAACCCTGCATCCTCAGGACAGTGTGAGGAGGGCAGGGTGTGTGGCTGGAGGACTGGTGTCAGACCAGCTAAGTGAATCAAGCAGATTTCTGACCCCAAGTGAGGAGGTTCTTGGTGTTACACGCTGACGCCAACAGCACAGCTCCGAGTCCTGGGAAAGCTCAGATGCTCGAGGCGCTCCACGAGCCTCTCCCTCAGACACCTATCTGGGCAGCGACTTAGTGACCCGTGCCTTTGAAAATCAAGACTGAACCACAGCAGGAGAGCTGAGACCAGGTGCCAGGTGGCCGAGTGGGGCTTCTAATTGGCTGAAATAAAAACGTCAGGAGCATCTCACTGCGAAGGGAGAAACCACACTCTCAGAGACAAAGGCAGGTGAACACACAGCTTGAAAGTGACATCATTGAGCACTACAGTGTGAAGGTCCTTAGATACCACTGGACTATACACTGAAAAATGGCGAAAATGGTAAAGTTTATGTTATCCGTATGTTACCACAATAAAAAAAGATGATGCCACAGAGAAAACTGAGGAGAAAAGGGAACATATCTTACTTGGGGTTTCTGTCCTTAAAACTCCAGCAGGACAGTGGTGACTGAGTTCAGTGGTATGCGGGTGGGTTTCAGGCCATATGACTCTCAGTTGGCCCAAATGGGAGGTGTCGTGGGGTAAAGGGGGCTCATGTGGACACAGGCACAGGGGTGGGTCCAGATGGGAGGGAAGCCAGGAAAGCTCCCTGCACTGGGCTGTCAACAGCAGCCAGACCCGTCTTTCTTTCTATAAAACCTCAGGGGACAATCGAGGTGGCCATGACTCATAACCCAATGTGGTTTTGTTTGTTTGTTTGTTTGTTTGGAGACAGAGTCTTGCTCGCTGGAGTGCAGTGGCATGATCTCGGCTCACTGCAACCTCTGCCTCCCAGGTTCAAGCAATTCTGCCTCAATCTTCTGAGTAGCTGGGATTACAGAACGCCTGCCACCATGCCTGGCTAATTTTTGTATTTTTAGTAGAGATGGGGGTTCACCAAGTTGGCCAGGCTGATCTCGAACTCCTGACCTCACATGATCCACCCGCCTTGGCCTCCCAAAGTGCTGCAATTACATGAACCACCACACTCGGCCCTTTGTGTTTTTAAAAAATGAATGTTTAATTACACCTACTACGTGCTCCCCCAAATTAAAAATAAATAAGCAGACTGACATTCACGCTGTTGTCAGTTTTGAACAAACGATTTTCTGTCTTCCCAATGTAGCTCACATGGAATGTATGTGAACTCCAACTAATCTGGAGCTCAGAGGTGAGAGTGGGTTGTTAAAGAAACTCACTGTAGGCCAGAGTTCTTATCTGAGGAGATGGTTTTCCTATCAGCATCTCACCCAGAGAGTGAGTGTGTGTATGTGACTAGGTGCATGTGTGTGGTACATACATTTGTATGTGTGTGACTCTATGCATGTACGTGAATGTGGCTGTGTATTTATGTGTGACTATGTAAGTCTATTTGTATATCTGTGACTGCGTAAGCATGTGCAGTTGCACATGTGTGAATGTGTACGTGTGTGTGACTATGCATGCACATTTGTATATGTGAGTATGTGCAGTGGCATGTGTATGACTATGTGTGTGTGACTATGCGCATGTATGTGTGGGAGTGTGACTATGCATGCACATTTGTAGGTGTGAGTATGTGTACTGGCATGTGTGTGTGTATGTGTGTGTGACTATGCATGCACATTTGTATATGTGTGTATGTGCAGTGGCATGTGTGTGACTGTGTATGTGTGTGACTATGCACATGTATATATGTGTGAAAGTGTGACTATGCATGCACATTTGTAAGTGTGAGTGTGTATGTGCCCTGGTATGTGTGTGACAATGTGTGGGAGTGTGACTATGCATGCACATTTGTATGTGTGAATGTGTATGTGTACTGGCATGTGTGTGACTGTGCGTGACTATGCATGCACATTTGTATGTGTGAATGTGTATGTGTACTGGCATGTGTGTGACTGTGCGTGACTATACATGCACATTTGTATGTGTGAGTGTGTATATGTACTGGCATGTGTGTGTGTGGGAGTGTGACTACGCATGCACATTTGTAAGTGTGGCTGTATGAACATGCGCATTGGCATGTGTGACTGTGTGTGTGCAGAAGTGTTACTGTGTGGGTGCACAGTGGTATCCCAGAAGATATTTCTAATGTTTTCCTGTGGCCCTACATGTGGTTCTAAAATTGGGTAGTTTTTCACTTTCCCGCTGTATATTCTTTGCAAGTTCAGCTTCTCAAAACCATAAAATGTTTAAGGGGAAAAAATGCTGATTCCAACCCTGCAATTTTCTCACTAGGGGCTGGCTGAGGCCTGCCAGGCTAGCTCTGCTGGATGTGTGGGTGACAAGACGCCTGGCTCCTGGACATGTCGTGGGGAGGGTGTGGGGCTCTCCCCACAGAGCACTGGAGGATCTCACCGCACTTCTCGAAAGGACTGGCCATTAAAGTGCCCTGGGGCACAGTTACTTGGGTCATCAGGGAGTTCAGTGTCGACTCTCCCTTTGGTCTGGGGCCAGCACTGAAAGAGCCACTCCAGGGCACCCATAGCTCTGCCTCTGGTGTGCGAAGGAGGCTCAGAGGCAGGTGCTGCACACAGAGGGAGCCTCCGGGTGACCAGGGAGCCAGTGACCCCTTGGGGCTGTCCCCTTCCGGCTGAGAGTCCCTCGCCTGTGCTGGGCTTGAAGCTACCACTGGGCCATAGGCTATGGCCCTGATGGGCATGGGGACTATTCCTCAAAGGTGTCCTTCCCCTGCCCATAGCCCGTCTGCATTTGGGAAGACAGAAAGTACAGGCAGACCCCAGGGAGATGGGCAAAAGGAATCCACTGGTCTCCAGGAGATTGTGGTTTCGGGCCCTGGTGGACTCATATGAGACCCAAAGGCCACTTTCCTCATGGACCAGGGCCTTGCCAATCCCTCGTCCCCCGGCTGTCATCTCCAGCGATGCCACCTCTGGGAGCCTCCTGCAGCTGTTCTGTGTCAGCTGTCGGAACCTACTGCACCTTTCCTTTGTCACAGTTTGTAACTGCACGTGCTTCTGGGTGGCCACCTGATAGGCCTCAGCCACCCCGCCTGCCTGCAAGATCATGCTTTTTGCCACATTGTATCCCGAATGCTGTGCACAGTAGGGACTTATCCTAATCCTGTTTGCTTAGAAAAAAATAGTTCAGTGAGACAGGGAGTGGAATGCCCAAACCCAGGGAAGATAAGATCCAGGGAGATGAGCCACTAAGAGGATGGAAGGCCACGTGTGGGCCGGTGGGTGGAGAGACCTCTTGGATCAGGTCTCAAGTCCACAAAACCAAGAGGACAGCCTGAGCCTAAATCCTGGGAGCGAGGCTGAGGTCCCCACAGGAAGGTGAGAACATGTTTGGGATAAATGTGGGGAGTTTTCAACCCCAGGCAGGAAACCTAAAGTCCCCTGAGCTAGACACAGGGTGGAGGCAGAAAACCCAATTGAGCATCAGCTTGTTTCACTGCCTCATGTGGGATGAACCCATGTGGGCTCCCTGGGTTCCACTTTGCTACTGATTTTAAGAAAGCCCCAAGCCTTCCTCCCACAGGGGTTCACACCACCCAGCCTTCTACGGCTGGGACTGCACATGTTAGCAGGCCTTCACGAGTGGGGCTGTGACTTTTCACTTGGGCCCTAGAGCGGCCATCCATGTTGGAAGGAGAAACACATTTCATGGGCTGCCTCCAACCAGGATCCAGACTGGAGCCTGGGTCTCTGGGACACCCTGGAGGTGCCTGAGACAGTCTTGGAAACCGCATCAGATATTCTGCTAGCTGTTTCAGAAGGTGGGCATGGGCTTTAGGGTTGCCAAGGCTAGGCTTCAGATCCTGGCTCCTCTGCTGGCTAGCTGCATCCTCTGGGCCAAGTTGCACAGCCTTTCCGGGCCCCTGTGTTTTCTACTGTACAGTGTGAGGTGGAGCGTGGCAGGATTTAACAAGGGGACATCTGTGAAGTGCCTACAAGCACGGTGTCTGGCATAAGGGGGCTCAATTTCAGGAGTGTCCACCTGGGATGCCACATAGCAGGTGCACACTGAGAAGGCCCTGCTGTGGCTACAGCAGGAGCCCATGCTGACTGGTGGGTGCCTGGGCCACACCAACTGTCAAAACAGCATGAAGGTCACTCCCAGCTTTCAACAACTTGCTTGAACAATTCAAGTGTTCAAAACCGTGGGTTGGAACTATGGAAAACTGGGCCTGTCTCATCACTCGGGGGATGGCATATCTTGTGTACTTTCCGAACCAAACACCTGGCCATGCAAAGTGTGCTTTCAATGGCAAAGGAGGGCCAAGTGTGATGGCTCATGCCTGTAATCCCAGCACTTTGGGAGGCCGAGGTGGGTGGATCACTCGAGGTCAGTAGTTCAAGACCAGCCTGGCCAACATGGTGAAACCCCATCTGTACTAAAAACGCAAAAATTAGTTGGGCATGGTGGTGCGCATCTGTAATCCCAGCGACTCAGGAGGCTGAGGTGAGAGAATTGCTTGAATCTGGGAGGTGGAGGTTGCAGTGAGCCAAGATTGCGACACTGCATTTCAGCCTGGGCAACTGAGCAAGACTCTGTCTCAAAAAAACAAAAAAAAAAAAATGAAAAAACAAATCAATGGCAAAGAAGCCACTGGGGTTTGCTAGTTCTGACTTCAGAGGGTCTGGCAGCCGCTCTCTACAAGAGGGAGCTTCCCGGACTCTGGGAGGCTCCATAATCACAGAGATGGGAACGCTTCTGACTTAGCACTGTGCCCTCAAAAACCACTTTGAGGACAAGCTGCCCCTTGTGGGGGCTGCAGCTGTCTTCTGCTGTCTAGGCTGATGGCAGTGGGCGGTTAGGATGAATGAGCTTGGAGGAGAGGTCCTGGCCCACCCCGCTGCCTGGCTGGCCCTTCAAGGATGTCATCCCTGGTGGATCAGGGCCAGGTCTCTGGTGGGTGGAAAATAGGGTGAGTGAGCCATGCAGGGCGACCTTCTCTCATCAGAAGCCTGAATGCTGGGCCGCACTCTGAGCCGATGTCAAATCAGGCAACTGGCAGAAGGGCTCCCATCCCAACAAAGCTGTCTCCCTTCTCCTGCCCTTGGCTTTCTCTCCTCTGTGTCTTGGTGGAACAGCAGGCAGATGTTGGAACCATCTGGTTAGACCCATTCCTACAAGGAACATGGAAAGTCCATATGCTTTGTTCTGGGTGGACTGGGAGGGAGATTGCAGGCTGGCCTGGAAGTCTGGCCTCAAGACAGGGAGGAGCTTGTGGGCTCTGATGTGCTCTCCTGCCAGGGATCAATAGCTGCGTCCTGAGGCATCCATAAGAGTAAAGCCCAGGCTGCCCGCCGGGCCTGGCCCTTCATCAGGTGAGTTATCTCAGTGTCTGCAGAGCCGGACAGGCAGGCTGGGCCTTAGGCTTTTACTGTCATGCTGCATAAAGAATGGGGACCTACACACGCGTCTCCGCAGGCCTGCTGGGGACGCACCAAATGGGAGCAGACACCTCGGAGGTCCTGACTCTCACTTACCGACTGGGACTGACTGGCCACCTGACAGCCAGGGTAAGAGCCACTGGATTTCTGAGATGAGAAGACACGGCGCTGGTACCACGCAGGGGATGGTGGGGGTAGGGACAGAGGGGATGACGGAGGCCAAGAAAAAAGAAACTAGCACATGCTGCAGACACCAGGCCCTGGGAAAGTGCAGAGTTGAAGCCTCAGGGGTCACATTCAGGTGGGCATCCATATACAGAAGGTCCATTTTTGATCATTTTTGATACTGTGGGTCTTTGCTTGTTTTAACTTTAGGCAAAGAAGTGTATGGCTCTTTGCTCACTTAGCTGTTGGCTGTACGTTCTTAAAAATGACAGAAAGGTGACTACAGCTACAAGGTGAAGGAAGCTTTCATTCCCAGTGCAATGGTAAATACGTGCGTTGGGGTGCCCATGCAGACACAGAAGTGCGCACACGCAGGCAGGGGGTGGATGCGCACACAGGCACATGAACACACAACCCTGCACGCCCACCCCTGAGCAAGCATGAAACCGGGATCAAGAGGGCTACTGAGGACGCGCCTTAGTTTCTGAAAGAAGCTCTGCCGGAATCTCCCAGCTACAAGCCTGGCAACAGTGGTGGCATCTGCTTGGATGTGCAGCCAACCTTAAATTGGGCTCAGAAATAGCCACAAGGGGTGGTCATATCCTAGAGCAGGTGCCGAGTGGAAGAGGATCTCTCAGTAAGGTGGCTGTGGGGTGACCTTCCTGCCTGGGCCTTGTAAAGTCAATAGGAAATGGAGGTAACGTTGTGTGTGGATGGGAGAGACACAGGTGGGTTGGGGTACTCTGAGCCACAGCATGAACTGGAAAGGCAAAAGCTGGAAGTGCCAGAGAGAGACAGGTGTAGGTGCCCAGGGAGATCTTGGCTCCTGGTGCTGAGAGGATGGTGACCAAGGGCCCTCGACCTCCCTGGCTCTGCAGTGGCCCGTGTCCTCCTGCCATGATCCATCAATCCAGAACTTAATGAGAGTTGTGCCAGGTGCCCCTGAAATATGATGAGTGAGGGCTCTGGAGGGGAACTTGCAGCAACAATGAAGGATACTGAGGGTCCCCAGTCAGAGGTGCAGGCAGTTGGTGTGACCCCCTAGACCCATGGTGGCGGGATGCTCCTGGGGCACAGAACATCCCGCTGGCTCAAGGCCATGGATGCTCATCTCTGCTCCTCTGGCTACAATTTGGGGCCATGTTGTTCCAGAGGCCTGGTGTCTGTACTCCCCCACATTTCATGCAGTGAATAGCTCACGGCAGCCGAGAACGAGGAGCCGGGGCATGTCCCATTCCAGGCTGACTCCAGGGGCTCCCATTCACTCCCGGTTTCCCTCTGTGCCATGTCTGAAGTGGAGTAAGTTGAAGGATGGCAGGATACGACTCCATCACATCCTACCAAAGAGTGGCAAAGTGCATGCCTACTCGGACAACCGGACCGCGCTACATTTAAGGACAAAACTGGTATGTTACACAGGAAAAAAAAAAAAAAATTAGCAGAAACACGATTCTTTTCCCAGACTGCAAACAATCCCCTCGGGAGACCCCTCCTTGTGACACCTAAGACTGTGAAGGTGGTGATGGGGTGGGTTTAGGTGCAGCAGGCCTGCTGCCCATCAGCTCTGCAGTCAGTGACAGCTTCGGTGGGGACCGGCCTGAAAAAGGAGCAATTCTTCCCCATCTGGGAGCTGACCCAGCCCGGGAGGGAACATCAAGTTAGAGGAGTCTCTAGAGGCTTCAGGTACAGATCACCTCAGTGGCAGCATCCTTCAAGTGCTGTGACAAGGAGGACCTGGAGGTCAGGGGTTTTGGTCATGGCGAGGGATCGCGGGGTTCTCCCAGTGTCCCCATATCACTGAGTCACATGGCCAGTACCTGCTGGGCTCTGGGCTGTGGAGGGGGTGGAGGACGAGCTGGTGCCTCCCGAGTCGCAGTGGCTGGTGCTCCCGCTGCCGCTGGGGCTCCCGCTGGCAGACGGTGGCGACTGCGAGGACAGGGACGGGGAGCTGTGCTGGTTTATGCACTGGGCCACGGCGAAGCCTGCAAGACAAAGTACCAGGTGACCAAGTGGAAGCAAAGAGCAGGCCTGGGGGCCTCCATGTCACGGTTCCACTGAACAGCTCAACCTCAGTTCCTTGAAAGTCCTGCTCTGTTCCCTGGAACAGGATGACCTCACTGGTCATGGCCCTGACCCAGCCACATTTTGAATCTATTTCAAAGAAAAGTTTATTTCAAGGAAAAGAGTATAACCAGCCACAGAGCTGAGTGTGGGGCTGTGAGTCGTAAATCCGAGTGCCTGATACAGGCTCAGCAGCGTGCCAGCTGTGCCTCTGAAGAGGGACATGCAGCCTCGTGGCAAGTTCACCCAGGGATGCTACAAGCCCTCCCGGTAGAGTCTCAGGTCTCTGCTGATGGTGCTCAAGGAAGGGCACTGGACCTATGCTCTGAAGTCATATCCGGGCAGGAGGAGAGTGCCCTGGACTCTCCTTCCAGAGAATTTGCACTGCCCTTCAGGTTCTGGGGAAGTCAGGATCAGGAACAATGAAAGCTCTGACAAACAGCTAGTGATGACGGTCTCAAATGGCCCTCAGCATCTCCGGGACCTGGAGGTGGAGTGTGCCCGCATGTTTCTGCGGTAAACTGACCCAGCGGGGATGGACAAGCCTCATTTGGAGACACTCAGACCTGGGTGCACCCCTGTTTCCCACACAGAAGCACCAGACACATGAACAGCTACAGTGTTTCTTTTGAGTCTTCCCCAGCCACAACCTGGAGGTAACATTACCTACTCCCACTATTGTGGGAATAAAATGAGAGAACTATTATCACACTCCAGCACAGGGTGTGGCACATGGTGACAGCTCAGTATACATGTTTGTTCTTTATGTTTTTTTGAGATAGGGTTTCACCCTGTTGCCCAGCCTGTAGTGCAGTGGTGTGATCTCAGCTTGCTGCAGCCTTGAGCTCCCAGGCTCAAGTGATCTTCCCGCCTCAGCCTCCCGAGCGGCTGGGACTACAGGGATGTGCCACCACGCCCAACTAATTTTTTTTTCTGTAGAGATGGGGGTCCCACTATATTGCCCAGACTGGTCTTGAACTTCTGGACTCAAGTGATCTTCCTGCTTCGGCCTCCTGAATCTCTGGGATTATAGGTGTGAGCCACCACACTTGGCTCATGTGTTCTTTACGATCAATCAAAGCCCCTTTTACCCGGCCCAGGAGCCCCTCTTCTGGTGGACATTTGCTTTTCTGCAGGCCACGACTTCAGCCCTTAGGAGCTGAGCAGGACCCATGGTGATGGTGCTTCGTAGTACAGAAGCAACCCCAGACTGCGGTGGAGATATGCGGGGTGGGGTGGGGTCGGGGGCGAGTCCTTCTTCCAGCTGAGAGAGAGGATCTCAACCCTCCTGGTCATTCCCGCAAGACTAGCCACTCCTCAAGCGAATGCATTCACCACAGCCAGCCCTGGACCCCATTCATACCACCCGCCCTGCCTTAACCTTGCACAGTCCAGCTCTCCACTGACACCACTTCCAGAAGGCCCTCCTGGCCCTGACCTCACCTTTCTCGAAACTCAGGAAGGCTGCAGGGTGTTAGCAGGAGTTGGCATCCTACAACCTGCTGCCTGCTTAATAAGAAAAGTTTTACTGGAACAAGCCACGGTCCTTTGTTTACACAGACTATGGCTGTCTTCTCCATCAGAGGCAGAGTTGACCAGCTGCCATAGCG
Organism: Rhinopithecus roxellana; assembly: GCF_007565055.1. Classification (NCBI taxonomy): domain Eukaryota; kingdom Metazoa; phylum Chordata; class Mammalia; order Primates; family Cercopithecidae; genus Rhinopithecus; species Rhinopithecus roxellana. The sequence goes on along the minus strand of NC_044568.1, from coordinate 78,583,115 downwards.
ACCACATGGCCTGCAAAGCCTAAAAGGCTTTTTTGCCAGGTTACCTGGCTCTGGACAGAAGCAGTGTGCCCATCTGGTGCGCGGGATGACATCCAGGTTATGGCACCAGGGAAGTCTGGTATTTAACCCTCCTCTGCTCACTTTCCACCTGTGGGACCTTGGGCAAGTCCCTGACGTCCCTCAGCCTCCTTCCTTTCAGCTACAGATGGGACCTGTGGCTCTGTCTCCCCAGCTTAGGGCTTAGCAGGACTCTTCTCCTGGCCATCAGGGAGGGGCTATTTGCACTCAGGTTCATGTGAAGCTGTTTTCATCTAAAGATCAGCTCCTTAAAAGGCAGGGGCCCTATTTATACCCCTAGTTGGGTTTTGGGGGTGACGTAACAAGCACTGACTATAATGGCAAGTGGATGGGGCCCAGTGGGAGCAGGGTATGTCTCCAACCGAGGCGGCCATCCTGAGCACCAGCTCCTCTTGCATGGAGGGTATTTCCTGCCCGCACCTACCGCAGAGGTCTGCTTGTGGAGAGAAAGGCAGGATGAATGTAGCTTGAGTTCTCAGGAAGAGGCACAATGTGATATATTGTGTGTGTGTGTCGGGGGCCCGCTCAGATGAACTACGGCAAACATCCAGCAAATCCAAACACTGGGCAGGAAGATTCCTTGGGGACACTCAGCCGCAGCCTCGTGGAACCAGTTTTATAGCTGCTCACTTCTTAATCACTTAGAGCGGTAAACCCCCCCAGTTTACAAGCTGTTTACTTGCCTCGAAAATGAATTACCCCTTAACAAATCAAAATGTCAAGATGGCTTTTCCCGAGCCACCTATTTATCACAGCCATGAACAGAGGACCAGCCAGGGTCGTAACAGAGTTGGGATTACACCTTGGATGCTCCCGACAACGGCCCCGGCCGGAATGGATCAACGACACGGCTGTTGCCAAAGTGGTCAAAGGCCCATTCGAAGAAGACACGTCTTTTCTCCTGCCCTCTTTAAAGCCATGGTTTATCACAGCATCATACACCTGGTTTATTATCAAAAGACATCTGCAGTGGGACATGTAGGGTAGCAGATGAGAAGCTGGCACTGCAGTCAGGATGCTTAAATTCTTTTATTTTGGGAATGGGTTGGGATCAAGTTATAGCTTGGCAGTAAAATCTGCATGCACTGAGTTAAACAGAAAAAAAAAAAAAAAAATCACCAACCTCTGATCCCACCCATTTGCAAGGTCTAGCTGAGCAGAGGTAACTGAACACATCTCTCCCTCACCTGCTGCTACTACAAATTCCACTTCCCTCCTTTCCACTCTCTCTCCCTTTGCCAGCGGCACTGAGACCAGAAAGCCACAGTGAGTTTTGTCTTTTTTTTTCTTTATTTTGCTGGATGCCCAAGGCCCCCTCACCTGCAATTTCAAGGGGCTTTTCCCCAAATCAAGGTGGCAACACATCAGAGAATCAGGAGGGCACTGGGCAGAATTTAGGATGGACGCCCATGGCCAGAGCGCCCTGTCCTCTGGTTCCCGCTTCACCCCAGCCAAGCAGTTCTTGATGAACTAGTTTTGGCGGAGGTGCCAGAGGCTTTTGGTACATGAATCAAACACACATGGGCTGCCAAGTAAGTGCAAACACACAGACAAGCCAGAGATCGTGCAACAAGGGTGCAGGCAAACAGGTCTCCCTGAGATCCTCTCCAGTGATAACAGTCTTGGTTCTCTCTGGGTATGCTTCAACGACAGCCTGCAAAACGTGTATCAGAGGCTGTATGGACTTTCACAGCATCTGACCAATTCCACACCTGCAGCATGGTTTTCCATGCTGCAGACGACACTGGGTGGAACCACATGCATTTCTACAAGGATATTCTACAAGGATATTCAGCATATTGGTGTGTACAACAGAGGACAGAAGACAGCTGGTATGTCCAACAATTGGGGAAAGGCTAAGTGAATTCTAATCCATCCAGATGATGAAATTTCCTGCTGCCAACCAAGATGCTGGTAAGAGAAGATTAGGCGTCGGGGGAAATGCTCAAGATGGAGTCAATGAAAAAAGGTTAGAAAAAGCATGCCCCATATGTTCCCGCTCTTGTAAAAAAATTCATGCTCTCTTTCTCCCTTGTCCAGAGCAGAGAAAGCAGACTGGAAGGATTGAAGCTGACGCAGTGAGAGAACCAGGTAGTCATATTGCAGCGAATTGTTATTTTTTGTGCTTGCCTGAATTTTTCAAGACTCCTATTATAAACCTTATTTTAAACCAAAAAGAAAAAAAAAAAAAAAAGGGAGGATGATGGAACAAACACAAGCTGCCTGGGAACTGGACAGACTCAAGTTCCCGATCCTATCATCCTCCTGAGATGTGTTCTGCTCTCTGAAGCTCTCTCCCCTGGACTCAACAAGAGTAGGGCCAGGCAGGCCACTCCGACAGCAGGGGGACCTATGCCTACGGTGAGACACATCCCCCACTTCCCAGGAGCCCCCAAGTTTCATGGGGGGCAGCCCAGAGTCTTCCTGTTGCCCTCTGGCTGTGTTCTACCAGTTATTCTGGGAAGATGAACTAATGAATAACGCTCTGGCATTTGTGAAGCACTAAAATACCACAAAAAGGTCAGTCTTCTATTTTTAGGCCCACTGATAGAAGGAAAGCTGGGCTTGCAGTCAGAACCCCAGGTTTGAGTCCAAGCTCTGTCCAAACTGACATTGAGACCTTGGACACGCCCCTCTCCTCCTCTTCTATGGGTCTTTAAGCTTTCCCCACCAATAATCACTTTACCATGTGATTCAAGATTCAGAGCCGGCCAGCGGCAGCCCAGGGTCTTGCACACGAGTTTTGCTTTGCTTATTTACGTTATATGTGTGTTTGTTGGAGGTACCACCATGGACACGTTGGGAGCTTTTACGCACAGACCTGGATTTCTGGTTTCTTAAAAAATGAAAAGATCTGGCTTTATGGGGCCCCATTCCTGCAGGACTGCACCGGTAGGGAGACCAGCAGAGCTGGTTCCCTGCTCTTGCAACTTGCCTGGCCGTGTGGGCATTTGAGTTGATAATCTCTGCTTTTTATGCCTAGATTGTTGGTCAAATCCACAGGACTCAGAGAAGTTGGAACCCCCAGAGACCTTTTGAGTCAAGGCCCTCCTACATCCCCAGAATCACTGGGTGCGTGTAGGGGGAGTGGGGATGTAGAAATATGGTTATCTGCCTCCAGCAGCCTAGCTTGGTCCTCAGATCTCCTAACACGAACCACTTGCTTTCAACCTTTATTAGGTTGTTTCCTCAGTCTGGAGTTCTCTTTTGCTTCTTTTCTGTCTTTACAAACCTCTGCCCCATTCTTCACAGCTCACACAGCTCAGCATTAGCCTGGGAGGAGTCTTTGCATAGGGTGGAGTTAACTGTTCTCTCCCCCGTGCTTCTGCAGCAGCTCTCTCCAGCCTTGGGGCCTTGATGGGTGTGTAGGAGTTGGCCTACCTAAGCAGGGCATAAGAAATGTGACTGCAAAGATGTTTAGGTATTTAGCGTGATGATGATCATTACATTAATAGCTAGCACCTGGAATCCTCTGGGTTAAGAGGGTTTTGTTCACTTTGTTGGGAAGGCTTAAAAAAAATGAAAAAGAAGAAGGTTTTGGACAGGGTTCTTTTTTTTTTTTTTTTTTTTGAGACGGAGTCTCGCTCTGTCGCCCAGGCTGGAGTGCAGTGGCGTGATCTCGGCTCACTGCAAGCTCCGCCTCCCGGGTTTACGCCATTCTCCTGCCTCAGCCTCCCGAGTAGCTGGGACTACAGGCGGCCGCCATCTCGCCCGGCTAGTTTTTTGTATTTTTTAATAGAGACGGGGTTTCACCGTGTAGACCAGGATGGTCTCGATCTCCTGACCTCGTGATCCACCCGTCTCGGCCTCCCAAAGTGCTGGGATTACAGGCTTGAGCCACCGCGCCCGGCCGACAGGGTTCTTGATATTGTTAGCTGTCTCTCAATAACCATTCTCCCTTTCGGCTGCAATTACAGAAGCCAGAAGCTAGGCGTGGTCAAGTGACTAAGTTGTGACCAGTGAGATAGAAATGAATGTGGCATGTGGGATTTCCTGGAAAGCTCTTCAAAAGGAAAGGGGGTATACCCTCCTCCATTCTGCTTCCTGGAAAATGGATGTGATGGCTGGAACTCCAGCAGCTACCCTGAGCTATGAGGATGAATCACACATAAGGGACAGCAGAACATTGAAAAGGAAGGGGCTTGGGTCCCTGACGCCTTTGTGTAGCTCTTGACTACAAGGCTTCTTTTACCTAAGAGGGAAATTAACTTCCCTTTGAATTTATCTTTACTATGTCGTTGAACTTCATCTTAACTGATACAGCTAGGGAAAAAACTTTGTTAATGCAGGGATGTGAGTTAAGTCCCCTAGGGACAAGGGGACGGGCTAGCTCCTAGGGTTTCTGGTACAGAGAAAGCTGCCCTATACCTGCTGGGTGAAATCTAGGTGTGGTGGGTTGAAGGGAAAAAGGGAAAGGGGCAAGTGAGGTGGGGAGGTGACCCGTTCCATGACCCCTCAAATCTTTAGGAAACACTTGGTCAACTCTTTCCCATGTGGTGCAAGTGGACTTTTTGGGTAGAAACCAGAGATGGGACTGAGTTTTTGTCTGGGTTCATACCTGGCCACAGAGATTACACACAACGGTTAAGATTCAGAAAGAGCCAGGCCCAAGAAAGACTAAAGGGTGGGAAGGGCTTGGATGTGTGCAGGCACAAAAACTAGTGGGCTTGCTCCAAAGGTTTTCTGAATCCCCAAGGGAGCATGGAGGCCCCCCCCCCCCCCCCGACCTCTGTGGCCTGCCTGGAGTTGGTGCTGCTTCATGTATGGTAATTACTCTGAGGATATTGGCCATGTGACTAAAGTGCAACTATTTCAGGCTTAAAAAAAAAATCTACCCTTGGAAGATGTGAAAACTACCTGAGCTTACAGGGGATTCCACAGGGACCTTTCAGGGAACTGAAAGGGAAGGAACCCAGTCGGCTCTGAATTCAATTTGGGGATTCTCCACTCTACTCAAAAGCACTAACCTCACCCTGCAGTCTCATCCCCTACAGATGTACTTACATACTATCTGTTTCCAGGAAGGGTTTGAGATGGCTTATATTTTAAAACCCAAGCCTAAATGCCATAGATACTAAATACTGAAAGCTACTAAAACAAAAAGTAAATAAGAGCTGAACAATAAAGGATGAAAAGTTATATCAGAAAGACTTCAAGCTACGGGAAGCTAATGTCACCATTTAACTCTGAGCTTCCTAGGAGCTAAGACCACAGGCAAAAAAACAGGTGACCTACATGACACACCAATTCACCCGCAGGTTTCTGTCCCATGAAACCCTCCTGGGGCATGTCTTTAAAAGCAGCTTCCTGGGAGATACACCTGCCTGACTGCAGATGGAACCTCATTCTGCAAAGATAATGCCCTATGACAGCCCTTTTCAAACATTTTTTCTAAATAGTGAAACTCCAATTTATACATGAGATGAAAATGGAACTGCCCAGGCCGGCATGGTGCCTTACCAAGGAGGAGCTTCCCCTCCCCTTTCTAGACACTTCCGTGGATCCCACTTTTGAAAATCACAGACAGGGCAAGGCTGGCCAGCCGGGTAATGTAATGAGGGGCTGGAAGTAAAACGCTGGTGGTCCTATCTGTCATCTGTTTCCCCTTATTTAATAGACACATGCACACTGAGAAACCATTCTCTTCTATTAAAATAACAGTGCAGGCATGCTAATACATGCAGTCCATGGGACATTCAGCTTTTGTGTCAGGGAGATGGCAGGGACTGGTACAGACTGGGGCAAACCAGAAAGCGCAGATCCCAGCTTCTAACTGCTGTTGCATGAGAACATGGACCTCAGTATGGTCATAGTCTCCAGTTCTTCAAGAGAAGCTGGGTATCTGGATTTTGACATAACGCCTCCTGATTTTGAAAATGTTGACAGCTTCATTCATACTCCTTTTGAAAATTAAGAAGTGGGTAACCCCAAGCCAGCCAAGCCAATCCGTTTGTATGCAACCAGAGGGGTCTCCAGCCTTTTTTTTTTTTTTTTTTTTTCTGAGCTCTGTCATCTCATGTATAAATTGGAGTTTCACTATTTAGTCTCGCCCTGTCACCCAGGCTGGAGTGCAGTGGCACAATCTTGGATCCCTGTAACCTCCGCCTCCCAGGTTCAAGCGATTCTCCTGTCTCAGCCTCCCGGGTAGCTGGGACTACAGGCGTGCACCATCATGACCAGCTAATTTTTGTATTTTTAGTAGAGACGGGCCACCATGTTGGCCAGGCTGGCCTCGAACTCTTGACAAGTGATCCTCTTCCCTCAGCCTCCCAAAGTTCTGGGATTATAGGCGTGAGCCACTGCACCCGGTCTCCAGCCTCTGTTTTTAAACCCACGGTGTCTGTCATACCTTGGGGCCTCCTTGACCAAACTCTGGAGATGGGTGGCTTTTGAGTCTGAGGTGTGAGACTAAGACATTTAAGTCTCAGTTAGAGGTGTGTCAAAGAAGTCCAGTTTTCAATAGACCTCTTTTAGGAAAAAGCTCTAAGATTTGGACAGGAGAGCTGCCTGCCCTAAGGAAAACCTACACTTATTTATGGTTGTTGCAGATTGCAAAGCATAACATAAAACCCGCTGAGGGCTGATTCAGGAGAAGCAACCCATGCATTTTCCACAGTCTCTGCCGTGAATGAGGACCATGAGGCATGGGTGCCCTGAGCTTGCCTTTCATTAGCAAATTCATTCCGAGGCTGTGGCTCAGGTTTCTGACGATGCAGTGTTCATATTTTCTCACCACCCATCATGATGCTGGGAAACAGTAAAAAAAATCAATCGGCCCCGTGACCTCGCACACAAACTGAAGACAGCAAAAGTGTGCATGGCCTTATTTCTCCCCTCGCCAGCTCCTTCCTTGGATCTGCCCTTTCACCTCTCAGTGCAGCCTGCCAGGTCCCTGGGGCGAGAGATGGGGGGCTGGGAGGTGACTAAGTCTGGGACTTCAGCTGCTGGTGGCTCTGGACAGACTGCGGCTTACTAGAAAGATCTGCAGGTGACATAGAACCTTCTTGTTCGTGCTTTTGACTTAAGAAGTGGCTCTGGATCCTACCCCCAGCAAGATGACAGCAATGCCCGAGCGCAGGCGGGGGCTAAGAGCTACTCACTAGAGGGCTACCCTAGGAAGGCCACCTTAGGAAGACAGGGCACAGGGCCCAAACTACCCACGGCTGCTCAAAGAGCACGTGTTGGGGGCTGAGGAAGCAGGGTTCAGATTCAGGTCTAGCAACAGCACACCCACATGGGCCAGGTGAGGCCTGGGTCCTTGCCCGGGTTTCCTCTTAAGAATCTACACAAAAACAAAAGCATCTACTGACATGTGGGCAGGGTTCAGATGGCGGTGACTCCAAGGGCCTGCAGGAGACTTGGGGGCTCCCAGAGGTTTCCTCCCTCACTGCTAGGACCCTGAAGTTTGGGAAAGCTTCAGGTATTTCAGAGACCCCCTTTTCAGTATCCCTTTAATAAGTCTCAAATGATTTACTGTTTTAGTGCACAAAACTCTGTGCTTTCGGGGCAATGAAGGACTTGCCCCCAAATGGTGATATCTGATTTTCTTCCTGTGCAATGGTGCTGAAGAAGCCACTTCCTGTCCAGCCCAGGGGGCATGTCTACACATCAGGCACCTGGGGAAGGGACGTTCCTACAGCCTCTCTGGGCCAAGCCCGTGCCGCCACCACGGGCGACCCCCACATCACTGACTGGGCTGCACCTCACAATGCTTAAAGACTTTTTATTTCTGGTTGCTTTTCAAGAGATAACATGTCCAACATACAAAAATAGCTGGGAAATTGCAGAATCTTTTAGCCTATAGCTCTTTATCCATGGATAAATCCTCTCAGATTTTAAGCACTATCCTTGAAAACCTGCAGAAAAGAAAAAATGGTCTTTCAGTATCTTGCTTTCTCTCTGTGTCATTTGTGTCCTAATTGTGCCCTTAGAAATGTTTTAGCTATGGGTGAAGGTCTGTCTGTGCAGGCTGCCACCCACAGGGAGCGCCAAGTCTTAATGCCTCTTTTGCTACCCAGGAGGGGGGCATCTGAGCTGTGTGAATGTGAGGAATGCGTGCATCTTACATGAGTACCTATCCAGGCCACTGAGGGTCGGCTGGCACATGAGGGACACAGGTGGACCAGATCTTGGAATCTCTCGCAGTGGTGCAACCTTGGTTTGGATTTCTAGAACTGAAGGTCGCCAGGGCTGGGCTTGATTCCCAAGGACCCAGTCCCTGCCTCGCCCGGCCCCTGCCCTCTTCCACTGGTATTACCGTCTGTAAATTAGCAAGCAAAGAGCTCCACAACAGTCTCTCAGCCAAGGCACTAGCAAGCTTGGGAGCGGCCATCTGGGCTGCCTCTCTACAGAGGCAGTCAGCAGGGCTGAAACGGCAGCAGGAGGAAGGTGGGTTAGACAACGCCCAGGAGACTCCCAGGCACAGACGCTCACTGGAGTGGAATCAGGAATGCACCAGGAGCGGTGTGGGTCACTATGGCCCTGCTTGCAAAGGATGGCCCCCCAAGGTTCTGGCTGGCCAAGGAGCGCCAGATTAGGTTTTTTTTATATTTATTGTTTTTTGAGATAGAGTCTCGCTCTGTCACCCAGGCTGGAGTGCAGTGGCGCAATCCGGCTCACTGCAACCTCTACCTCCCGGGTTCAAGTGATTCTCCTGCCTCAGCCTCCCAAGTAGCTGGGACTGCAGGCATGTGTCACCATGCTCGACTAATTTTTTTGTATTTTTAGTAGAGACGGGGTTTCACCATGTTGACTAGGTTGGTCTTGAACTCCTGACCTCAGGTGATCCACCCGCCTTGGCCTCCCAAAGTGCTGGGATTACAGGCGTGAGCCATCGTGCCCGGCCAGGAGTGCTAGATTCTTCCCTAGCAAGTCTCTTATCCCATTAGCCCTGTTTTGACCTTTTCGGCCAGAAGCAGGGAGGCCGTGCGGTGTGTATCCTACACTGACATGTTCGGCCTGCTCCACGTGTTCTAGGAGGTGGCGCTGTACAAAGAGGCCAGGGAATTAGACTTGATTCTCTGCAAAAGGCACGTGTAGTTGACACATACTTAGTATGCGCCCAAGGCAGACAGCAGCATTCCTGAGGTCCTATGCCATTTGCTTGTGTTCGCCAGGACTCTGATTTTGCAGGGTGGGGTGGTTAACTTCTGCAGCTGGGCCACCTCACCAAAGTCTCTCCTACCATGTGTTTTAACAGATTGGGGCTAGGCCAGACCGACAGATGATGACGTTCTATGACACATTATCTACAACGAGAACTGAAGATACTATCTGGAACTATGTGAGTCAGATAGAATCAGGGAGTATGTGCAGAGCCACAGAAAGGCCGCAATGGATATCAGTACAGAGCAAGCTTCAAAAGCCCACAGCTGCAGTTAAGTGGACAGGGCTCTGTCGACGTCTGCCCTGGCAGAGCTGTGGGACATGGCCGACCAGATGGCTGGACACGATACTTCTGCTATTTGCAGGGGAGAAACCTTAAGAACAGCTCCTTGGCTTTAGGCCTGTCACTTTTACTCTGGCTACAAGATACAGTGGTGAGGAGAGTACCACGGGTCTGGGCATGTGACAGCAGGGGACCTGCTGACCCCACGAGCCTGTGTCCTCTAAAGCACTGTTGTCACTCTAAAGCAGACAGACAATGCCACACTTTACAGGGTTTGTGAGGATGAAAGCATTAATGCAATCTACATGTTCAGGCAGCATCACTCTAAAGCAGACAGACAATGCCACACTTTACAGGGTTTGTGGGGATGAAAGCATTAATGCAATCTACATGTTCAGGCAGCATCACTCTAAAGCAGACAGACAATGCCACACTTTACAGGGTTTGTGGGGATGAAAGCATTAATGCAATCTACATGTTCAGGCAGCATCACTCTAAAGCAGACAGACAATGCCACACTTTACAGGGTTTGTGGGGATGAAAGCATTAATGCAATCTACATGTTCAGGCAGCATCACTCTAAAGCAGACAAACAATGTCACACTTTACAGGGTTTGTGAGGATGAAAGCATTAATGCAATCTACATGTTCAGGCAGCATCACTCTAAAGCAGACAGACAACGCCACACTTTACAGGGTTTGTGGGGATGAAAGCATTAATGCAATCTACATGTTCAGGCAGCATCACTCTAAAGCAGACAGACAATGCCACACTTTACAGGGTTTGTGGGGATGAAAGCATTAATGCAATCTACATGTTCAGGCAGCATCACTCTAAAGCAGACAGACAATGCCACACTTTACAGGGTTTGTGAGGATGAAAGCATTAATGCAATCTACATGTTCAGGCAGCATCACTCTAAAGCAGACAGACAATGCCACACTTTACAGGGTTTGTGGGGATGAAAGCATTAATGCAATCTACATGTTCAGGCAGCATCACTCTAAAGCAGACAGACAATGCCACACTTTACAGGGTTTGTGGGGATGAAAGCATTAATGCAATCTACATGTTCAGGTAGCATCACTCTAAAGCAGACAGACAATGCCACACTTTACAGGGTTTGTGGGGATGAAAGCATTAATGCAATCTACATGTTCAGGCAGCATCACTCTAAAGCAGACAGACAATGCCACACTTTACAGGGTTTGTGGGGATGAAAGCATTAATGCAATCTACATGTTCAGGCAGCATCACTCTAAAGCAGACAGACAATGCCACACTTTACAGGGTTTGTGGGGATGAAAGCATTAATGCAATCTACATGTTCAGGCAGCACTTGCTGTTTTGATTCCTTGGCTGGAATGTATGGTGCCTGGAACTTGGGCCCAGTGAGGCAATCACTGGGATTTTCTTCTTTTTTTTCGGAGACAGGGTTTTACTCTGTCGCCAAGGCTGGAGTGCGGTGGCATGATCCCGGCTCACTGCAGCCTCTTGACCTCTCCAGGCTCCGGTGATCCTCCCACCTCAGCCTCCCAAGTAGCTGAGACTACAGGTACACACCACCATGCCTGGCTGATTTTTCTATTATCTGTAGCAGTGGGTTTTTTTTTTTTTTTTTCCTTTTTTTTGAGATGGAGTCCCGCTCTGTCACCCTGACTGGAGTGCAATGGCACGAGCTCAGCTCACTATAACCTCCAACTCCCGGGTTCAAGCGATTCTCTTACCTCAGCCTCCCAAGCAGCTGGGATTATAGGCAACTGTCACCACACCTGGCTAATTTTTTTTGTATTTTTAGTAGAAACGGGATTTCACCATGTTGGCCAGGCTGGTATTGAACTCCTGACGTCAAGTGATCCGCCTGCCTCGGCCTCCCAAAGTGCTGGGATTACAGGTGTGAGCCCCCAAGCCTGTCCTGAGATTTTCATTTTTATAAGTGTCTTTAGAGAAAGGGGTATGTAGCAAAAGAAATGGCCCGGTTCTTTGGAGAAAAGAATGCGACACAAAACAAAAGTCTTCTCACATTAGCTGTTATGACTGAAGGTTTTAGGAGTTAACAAAGTGAGACACGAGAGAGCGTTTCTAAAGGAACTTTAAATATCTAGGTTTAAGGGATTTATATGAAAATTGTTTATGAGAAAAACAAAGTTATTTTCATCTAGATTCTTAAAACACCTCATATTACATTGCATTCAAGACACATGACTGTTCTGTTTGCATTTCTTTGATAGAGAGTTGAATGGATGAGCTTGAACCATATGCAACTGCCAATATGCAACTAACCTGAGCTACAGAAACAGCCATTTCATACGGTTAAATCTACTCTAAGTCCAACCCTCTCAAAGATCTCTACTAGAACAATTCATGGAGGATGGGGACAGAGGTAACAGTCAGTAGTGTATTCAAACAAATAAATGGCTTTCCCCAGTTCTCCATTTCTCTTTGCCCTGTCTGCGCTTGTGTGTGCGGGAGTGTGCGTGTGTACACACCTGTGTGTGTTCCTTCCTCCAGCTACATTCATCCTTTCATTTCCAAAATCAGTAGTTTCAACAAAATGCTTGGACATAAGGTTGGCACTTATGGGGAGGTGTGTGTCTTCTTGACAGAAAACCCACAAAAAGGGACTTACTAGGAACTGAAAGCACTTCTCAAATGGGTTAGGTTTGCTTTCTTTTCCCTTTGTTCCTCCTTACAGATGCTAAGCTAATGTGTCCAACATTAAAAATCACCCTGGCTGTTCTGCATTTGTAGTTTTGCCTTATTTTTTTAGTATTATTAATATTTTATCATAAAAGTATTGATTTCCTTTAACTAAGAGACTTCAAAGTTTGCTGCATTCTTAAGCATGATTTTATTATGTCTCGGGGCCAAATGTTTTTCCCTCCCCCCAAAGGAATGCTTTTCCTTTTCTATAATGTGTGTCAAGAAGAAAAGAGGAATTGATTCACAGAATTCTGCATTATAGGCAACTTTTAAGGAACGTATCTAGTATGTATACTTAGAGCGATGTTTCTTAAACACAACTGTATGTTTCATTGTTTAGCCTTTTTCATCTGTTAGAGGTAAGAACCCAAGCACAACGTTTAACCCAAGCACAACGTTTATGTTAAAATACAAGACAGTTTCAAAGAAGCAAACCTGGGAAAATGAAGGCAACTCTGGACATGACCCTAAAGCTGTCAACTCCTCACAAGTGCTCCAGGGGTCATAAAAACCTTAGTTTCTACATTGTCATCCTCTTCCTTCAAGAAAGGCAACAGAGGCCGGGCGCGGTGGCTCAAGCCTGTAATCCCAGCACTTTGGGAGGCCGAGACGGGCGGATCATGAGGTCAGGAGATCGAGACCATCCTGGCTAATATGGTGAAACCCCGTCTCTACTAAAAAATACAAAAAACTAGCCGGGCGACGAGGCGGGCGCCTGTAGTCCCAGCTACTCGGGAGGCTAAGACAGGAGAATGGCTTGAACCCGGGAGGCAGAGCTTGCAGTGAGCTGAGATCTGGCCACTGCACTCCAGCCTGGGCGGCAGAGCAAGACTCCGTCTCAAAAAAAAAAAAAAAAAAAAAAAAAGAAAGGCAACAGAAAACGAGAAGGAGTCCTGCTGGCGAGGTGGGGGCTACCTAGAAAAGGCATCATTTCCCTTTCTATGTAAATCGCCGGTGTCAGATGCCAATTGCAGAGTTGGGGAAGGAAGGCTCCATTTTACAGAACCCATCCAGGAAGCAGGCGGGGGGCAGTAACTGGCAAACCAACACAGCGCTCTGCAATGTTTAAATATTGAACATCCTTTCTCCTTCCTCTACATTTATTATTAACTTGGACCCACATCACTATGTGCATTGACTTCATTTCTTCCCAAGAATCCAAGACACAGTGGACAACGCTCAGAGGCTGCGGGGTGGGGGTGGAGTGGAGATTTGGGTTTCTTGCTTCATACCCTCGCTGGAGATCCTTTCCGGTCAGCCTCACAGTTTTAGAGCCATGAATTCCTGGAAGCGTCTCAGCCTTTCAATGACCCCAGGCGCCCGAATGCAGATGATTAGTGCCCCAAATATTGACAGGCTGGACTTTCTTCCCCTTTCACACAGGGGAGCAGCGTCAGAGGGAGGCTGCAGGAAAGATGCTGTCACCACCTGATGGGCAAGATTGTGGGAACGTCATGACAGGTGTTCTATATTGTTTGGGAACACAGTGGTGCCCTTAGCTTTGACCAGGTAGAAACAATGCTCAGGATGCTGTGTGAATGCTACAGGAGACCTGGTTAAAAACAAACAAACAACCCTATCTACAGACACCAGTAATTGATGTCTTTTGCTCAGTTTCTAGACAACAGAGAAGGGGCTGGCACTGGCCTTGCTCTGACAGATACAACCCATCAGATGTCAGTGTCCTGGATCAGCAGCCAAGCAAATGCAGAGTTTGGGCCCCCCCGTCATTCCTCATAAAGATGAACATTTGAGATCAGAAATAGAAACCTCAAATCTCTCCAGAAAATAAGGCAGCACTTTTCTTGGGAACAGGTAAGGGTGGCAGGGTGGACCATCCATCAGGCCCATGCAGACACCAGCTGCCCTCCTGCAGAAGGAAGATCCTGCGGGTAGGCTAGCAGGATGAGCTGGTTATGAGCATTCGTTTTTCCTGGGCTTTTAGCTGTTCAAGTAAAATTGTCCCAAATGACTGGCCTAAGGCTTCCACTTTCTTTTAAAAGACAGCACTACATTTGAGATCGATGTTTTCCCCTGAAACGTAGGCTAAATTTATCCTTCCGTGCATCCTGCTCTCTAGTCTCTGTGCTAAGCCGGTCCTTGCCATGCTGAGTTAGGCATCTGCTGTTCAATGCTGGTTCCTAGCCGGCAGTACTCAAGCACCGAGTTGTATCCTTTTGCTCATCACACACACAAAACCCTCTGGTTCTCGGAGAGATTCCTCTGCTGCCTCTTTCTCTGTAGTTCCGTTAATTAAGCTCTTCCTTCTCAGGTTCCTTACCTGTCTCCAGCTCTCAGAACTACCCTAAAAAGCTATCAAGTTGGCTCCATTTGAACGGTTCCAGAGAGCCCCTTCCCCAGTCAGCCCCCGCCCCCCGAAAGTGGCTGAGTACTCATTATTTGACTGCCTTTCGCAGTAGTGGGCTGGTGCAGGCTGCCATGGGCTTAACGGACTGAACTAAATCCGAGAACTCACTACTTTCTCTTGGGCTTGCTTGGCAAGCTGCCCTGTGAGTGAAATTGCACTGATTGATTTAATGCCTGAGGCCCAGAGGGCCCAGTATTTCTGAAATCTCTATTCATCTATACAGATGCAAGAGAACACGCCCTAAACAGACATTTTGAGCTATGGTTTCTACTTTGCTGTTAACCCGCAGACTTGCTCTCCTTTTGGCAGGAATGAGAAATAAAAAAGTGACTTGATAGAAAGAACGCCCGGGCACATGCAGGAAGAGGCGCACACATGTGTGCAGAGGACTTCAGCATGGAGCACGGGGCAGGAGTCATTTGACAGCCCCGGTGAATGAAGACAAGGGGCCCAGGTGTGGCCAGGTGGGCATCCCTCTACTCTGCTTTCTGGAAGGCAACTTGGCAAGGTGCCACTCAGAGCCTGACAAATGGACAGTCCCTTTGACTCTAAGGAATGGTTTCTGGACGAACAATTGAAAATGCAGACCAAGATTTCTTAATAAGGATGTTCGTCATAGGGTGATTCATAATGTACTAGAAACAACCTAAGTGGCCAGTATAAGCGGATTAAATAAAATCTGGCAAATTCAAACTGTTTCGGCTTCACTGGGTCCCCTTCAAATTCTTAGGTTGAAGTCCTAACCTCTAGTACCTCAGACTCAGAACGTGATCTGGTTTGGAAATGGGGTCATTTTCCAGATGCAGTTAGTTAAGATGAGGTCATTAGGTTTGGTCCAAATTCAGTATGACTGTCTCCTAAAAAGTGAAAATTTGGACACAGATTTTTCACACAGATAGAACATCGTGTGAAGATGAAGGGAAGACTGGAATGATGCCTCTACAAGCCAAAAAGTAGTAACGATTGCCAGCAAAACACCAGAAGCCGAGGAGGGAGGCCTGGACCAGAGTCTTCCTCACACCCCTCAGAGGAAACCAGCCCTGCCAATACCTTGATTTTGCACTTCTACCCTCCAGAACTGAGACGATCAATTTCTGCTGTTTATGCCACCCAGTTTGTGGGACTTTGTTAGGGCCACCTCAGGAAACTAACACTCAGACAATGCACTATTATGCAGCCATCAAGAATGAAGTTTAGAAGAGGCATTTTACAGTACAGGGAAGTGCTTCTGACATTTGGGCAATGTTGTTAAAACAAAACCTTGCAACTCAGCAGTTCTGCTTCTTGTACTGCTCGTGCACACAGAGAGAGGTGTGGCCAAGGATGCCCACTGCAACACTGCCTGCGATAGAAAAAGACTAAGATGACTGAATCACTCAGCCAAAGAAACGCAAGTAGCCAAGCTTTGGAATACTATGCAGCCATGAAAAGGAATGTGTGAAATCTGTAAGTGCTAACACAGATTCCTGATTTACAGTGGTGTCTGAAAAGAGCAAGGTGCAGCAAGGTATACAGAATTATGATTTTATTTAAGGGAAGCCCAAACCTTAAGACAATTACAGATCCACACATAACTCCTTAACCTAAACCTCTGTGGCCAGATATGTCTTGGAATTTAGAATCTTTAGGAGGTAAAAGGCCATGTAGGGCACATATAGGTATTATGTTACACTGTTAGCTGGGTCTTGAGCAGCTAAAACCAAACACTGAATTTTTGCAGAAACAAAAACATAAACTCACAATAACTGGCATCAATGACTCTTATAAACCCGCCCATAAATAGCTGAAGGCAGGTTTTGGTTTTGCCATCATACGAGTTAGGAGAGATCTTTTGATTTTCAGAGCTGTTTGGGTTTTAGTATTGCAGAGAAGGGGTTGTGGCTCTGTCCTGTCCATCAGCTCTGGGCGCATGTACGAAATGCAACTGCACAGAGAAGGGTCTAGAAAAATAAAAATAAGGCAAATGATGACTGAGGAATATCTGAGGAAGGGTGGTAACTGATGGGGTCTTAAGTCTCACCTGCAATGTTTTGTTTTGTTTTGTTTTTGAGACATAGTCTCACTTTGTTGCCCAGGCTAGAGTGAACTGGTACGACCTTGGCCCACTGCAACCTCTGCCTCCCAGGTTCAAGCCATTCTCATGCCTCAGTCTCTCAAGTAGCTGG
This sequence comes from Rhinopithecus roxellana, assembly GCF_007565055.1. Lineage (NCBI taxonomy): Eukaryota > Metazoa > Chordata > Mammalia > Primates > Cercopithecidae > Rhinopithecus > Rhinopithecus roxellana. The sequence continues at coordinate 78,566,412 of NC_044568.1, read as the reverse complement.
GTTACAGGTGGGCACCATCACGCCTGGCTATTTACATTTTTAGTAGAGATGGGGTTTTGCCATGTTGCCCAGCCTGGTCTTGAACTCTTGAGCTCAGGCAATCTGCCCGCCTCAGCCTCCCAAAGCGTTGGGATTACAGGTGTGAGCCACTGTGCCTGGCCTGATGTTTTCAAAAATCAACAATTAACTCATGTATGTATATGTGTATATATATATATATATATATATATATATATATATATATATATTTTTTTTTTTTAATGAGAGAGAGACAAAACAGGGAAGATAGAAGTGGAAAGTAAACAGAAATATTAACAATATTTTCTTCTGGGTTGACAGGATTGTGATTTCTTCCTGTAGCTTCTCAGTTTTCATTTATAATATTCTACGTTCATGTATTAATGCACAAAAATTAATACAATGGGTCTGCAGTAATAGCAAAACAGCTGACTGGTTCTATCCATTCCTGTCATCATCAGCTCATCCCCAGGGCCTCAGTGACTCCGTGGGGTCAAGTCCTGCTGCCTGCCTGCCTCACTGCCACTGGTGACTTGTGCTCTGGTGGCCCCATACCTCCCTGCCTGTGAAGCCCGGCCCCTCCCCTGGACTCTGCTAACATACTGGCTGCTTTGATTCACCATCTCTTTCTCCCTGTCCTTTATTTTTCTGCCCTCTTTGGCCTTTGATTGCTTTTTGGGAGTTTATCATATTGAACTTTTATCCCTTTCCAGGAAACTCTATTATTTTTTTCTTCCCTTTCACAATTAATAAATAATCATGAGAGCCCTTCTTTGGACAGAAGTACATCCTGCCTCCTACACAGAACTGCTGGAGCTTCTCTTTTGTGGCTCTTCTGGGCCTAAACTGAAGGGCACATCACCTGTCACAGGAGGGAGAGCATTCTGGTACATCGCTGTGCTTGGAGGAAGGGTGCCAGCTGTTGGCTCATTATTTGAGCTGCTCCTGGTCCTACGAGATGGCTGTGCTTTCCTGGCCATACAGGGGATGGAGCACTGGCCTGGGAGTCTAAAGGCTGGGGTATGGACAGGGAAACAAAGGCACATAATATAAGCTAAGAGGGTAGGCTTTGGGGGCAGACAGACATGGGAGGAGGAGGTAGAGGAGGACAGAGAGTCAGGCTTTTAGGGCCATATGGTCTCTGTCGCAACAAGCCTCTCCCATTGCAGCCAAAGCAGCCATAGAGGATACGCCACCGAGTGGGTGGGGTTGTGCCCCCATCAGTCTTCACTGGCAGGACAGCAGGTGGCTGGATTTGGCCTGCTCCATCAGGGCCAGCCACAGCCCTGATGCTGACTGGCTGTGTAATAGAAATTGTAGCCTTGAGCCTCCATTTCCCTGGCATAATATGGGGGGAATAATCCCTATGTCATACATCATTGTGAGGATTAAGTGAGAAGAGTACACACAACCTTGCTTCGCACAGTGTCTGATACACAGTAATTGCTCAATAAATAGTACCTGGATTGTCAAGTTCTAGTGCCTCCAGACCTCTTCCACCAGGAGGTGGAGGTTTCCACCATACAAAAAGGCCACAACTAGCCCTAATTACGTCCAAGACATAGCGTGTGGCATTTGGGATGACATTTTTAAAAGTCATTGGTATGAGCTGGACGTAGTTGCTGGCATACCATCTAGCAGCACCAGGAAGTAAGTTCTGGAGCAACAAGCAGGTACTGGTCACCTGTTTTCCATCTCAAATCCACAACACGAACTGCTCACCGCACTTCTAATGTTCACAGCAGTGATTCTAATACTTTCTTTCTTTCCCAGAAATCATGATTCTGAGGTCAGACCACAATCAACAGAGATTTCTGGAAAGGTATGAAATGCAAACTTATCTCATAATTTACAGGAAAGAAAAGGGAACAGGAGGCTATTTTACCAGTAAGAACAGAGTTTTTTTCTCCAAAGTCAAAAAGAAATGGAAAAAAGGCACGTTTTAGGGAAGAGAAAGGGTGCCAGGTGAGTCTGGATTGCATCAAGGTTTCCAAATTATTCCGGAATGTGTTGCAGTTTCCAATTTCTTTTTTTACATTTGGACTACTTTAAGGAAAATGTTACATAAATTGAACTATTTTATGATCAAAATGGGACACAAATGAGATAATCTGGTCTTTATGTGCTGTCTGATGACAGCTTTGTGACAGTCTGACAAGTTGAGAGCTGTATTTTTTAATACAACAGTTTCATTGAGATAGAATTCACATACTGTACAATGGCCCCATTTAAAGTGTACAATTCATGGACTTTAAGTGTATTCACAGAGTTGTGCAACCATCTCCACAGTCAATTTAGAACATTTTCATCCCCTACCTAAGAAGTTCTGAGTAGAGCTTGTAGCAGGGGATACAGATACTTTACTCCTAACCCTGCAGAACAAGCCGGAACCTCGCCCTCAGAGAACCTTGCCCCCTCCAGGTTCTGTCGGCCATTCTCTTGCACATGGCTCAAAACATTTAATCTTCAAATCAGGCCCAAGTCCAAGAACTTTCCCTTTCCAAAGAATTCATCACAGGAAAATATCCCAGGCCAAACTCCTCCTTTTGTGCTAATGATGCGGGTAGTCAGGGCCACTGCAGGGAGTACTGGGCTGCATATCTACCTAGGATATAGGACTGGGGTCTTAGCTCCCCTTATCTGGCCAGGGCGGAAATTGATGACAAAGCGGAATTCCATGCCTGGCCAAACTGGTGCAAGGTTCACACGGGCAGCAACATATTCATTCCTTGGGGATTAGGCAGCCTGTGGGCTGAGACATCAATGCTCTCCTGTCTATGGCAGCCCCTGTCTGGGACACAAGGTTCTCGGCACTCCTCTTGTACCTCCTCCTCCCAGGTCAACATCCCTTCCTCCGAGAAGCCTTCCCAGACACCTGGTCCGGGTCAGATCCCCTTACTGGACATTAACCCAGCATCTGACAGTTCCCTGAGGGCGCCAAACACAGTGCTCATGAGCTCCAAAGGGCCTGATTTGTTCTGTTTGTCTGACCTCTGAGTCCCCAGTGAACAACATTTAGCACACAGAAGAGGGGATTAAAGATTTGTAGTCTCCATCATCCATCCATCCATCCATCCATCTATCCATCCCTCTCTCCCTCCCATCCATCCATCCATCCATCCATCCATCCATCCATCCATCCATCCATCCATCCCTGTACATCTATCTATCTATCCACCCAGCAGCCACCTACCCATTTACCCATCTGCCAATCCATCTATCTATCCAGGCTTCTATCTATCCCTCTACACCAATCAATCCACCTACCCATTAATCCCTCTCTACCCATCCATCAATCTCTCTACATCTATCTGTCCCCTCTCCTTCCCTCTACATCCATCCTTCTATACCCATCCCTCCCTCCCTCTACATCCATTCATCCATCTATCCCTTTACCCATTTATCCATCCTCAATATTCATCCATTTATTCATTCATCCATCTATACCAAATATCCATCCATCCATTTATCCAGTACTTGCCAAGCACTACCTATATGTCTAGTATAGCCTAGGACTTGGAAATTCAGCTGTAAACAAAACACAGTGCCTATTTTCCTGGAGCTTACAGTTTGATAATGGGAGAGGACAGGGCAGGGCCAGTCAAGGAATAGAAAATGTCAGGAGAGGCTCAGTGGTCTGAAGGAAAGAGCAGGTAGAGACTCTTGGAGTGCTGGGAGTGGGGACAGGGTTGCCATTACATAGGATGTCTGGGAAGACCTTCTGAGATGGTGAGGTCTGAAGAATGACCTGAAGGAAATGAGGACAGAGCCACAGAGGTACCCAGGGTGACTTCTCCAAACAGAGGCCACCCAGGTCAGGGCCCCCCAAATAGGAGCATACCTAGCAAGGTCAAGGCTCAGGGGAGGCCCCTTAAGTTGCCTTGGAGTGGGCCAAGGGGACCATGGTGGGCGGGGAGTGAGGTTAGTGTCAGGAAGTGCAGAGGGACCAAACCGTGTGAAACCTGGGGCTACTGTGAGGACTTTGGCTTTCATCTGAGTGATGGGAGCCAGTGAAGAATCTAAGTAGAGGAGACACGTGACTCAACTCACACCCTGAAAGGATCTTTGGTGCTAAGAATAGACCATAGAGGGCAAGCAGAGAAAGAGTGGGGCTGACTTTAAAGCCACTGGCCCAGGCTAGGCCAAGATGAGGAGTCAGCAAACAATGCCCTGCAGGCCGAATCCAGCCACCTGCTGTCCTGCCAGTGAAGACTGATGGGGGCACAGCCCCACCCACTCGGTGATGTATCCTCTACGGCTGCTTTGGCTGAAATGGGAAAGGCTTGTTGCGACAGAGACCATATGGCCCTAAAAGCTTAACTCTCTGCTGCTTAAACAAGAAGTTACCCAGCCCTTCACCCAGGAGACAGGTGTGGTGGTGAGAGGTCCTTGTCATGACTGTATCTCCCAAGTAGAGCTAACAGACTTGGGGAGGGACTGGATGCAGGAGTGGGAGAGGCCACAGATGACACTGGACTAATGGGTGGATTTGGGCTCCAGCTGTGTGACTCAAGGAAGTGCTGCTGGCTGTCTCTTTTCTCCAGCTAAGTGTGGGTCATTGGGCCCCATGGGTAGCCTGCCCTAAGGACGGCCCCGTGAGTGACTATTTTCCTGCTCCAAGGGCTGTGTGTCATCGGGTAGAGTGGGAACTTAGCCCTCTGCTTGAAGCCCATCAGCTATTCCCTGGGCCTTCTGACCAAGTCCAGGACAGGTAATTGGGAGCAGGGGCCATTCCCACGTGGCTTCATCTCCTGCTGACCCCCATCCTCAGGCTGCCTGCAGAACCCACATGCACGTGCTGGTTTTCACAGCCCAATCATTCCCCTTGCCAGGATGCACCATGTGAAACCTAGTTCATCCTTCAAGACCTCCTTTCAGAGCCTTCCCAGCCCTAGGTCTGGTACAAAGGTGTTAGCCCCAGGACACCATGAACTCCAGGAGGGCAGGATCATCCAGAACCCATTTCCCAGTTCTTAGCACAGCCGTCCCCAAAGTGGGTTTGCAGAAGGCATGACAAGCTTTGTGGAATTGGCCTCTCCTGAAACTGGGCCCACGGCATGAAACATCCCACTCCTATACCCAGAATCCCTCCTACCCCAGGCACGCTAGAGCCATTGCTCCTACAGAAGAGAACGTCACCAACGGCCCTTTCTTCACTCTGACTTAACTGGGTTAGGTCTGGACATTGGGCTTTTCTAAAAGCTTTCAAGGTGATTTTAAAAATGCACAGCTAGGGCTGAGGACCACAGGGCTGGACTGGCTCAGGCCTAGGCCTCAAGCTGGCAAGGATCCTACAGGCGCCAGGACTCCGTACTTCCAAAAGAATGATGCCTCTGGATACCTGGGCACTGTTAGCGCAGCCTGTGGGTCCCTCTCGGCTGAGGGGAGGGTGGCTTTTCTTTGCTGCTGTGGGGTTCCAGTTGAGTGGCTTCCTGATCGCCTAGTTGGCTGTCCCACAGAAGTTGTGGAGGTGCAGGATGGAGAATGAACACAGCTGTCTGCTTGGAGGAGTGAGGAGCTGACCCGAAGGCTATGCTGAGCTGAGCAGGCCTTGTCACCCGTGGCAACAGAAGACTGAGGCCGCTCTCCTGCCGGAGGCTGCAGGGAAGCCCTAGGAGGATGGATATTCACTCAGCTCCTTGCTCTCCTGGGACAGCACGATTTGCTCATCTGGGTGCGGTTCCCTACCAAGTTTCAGAGATGTATTCACTCTAAGGTGGATGAGGTAGCTCGGCAGATGACCAGCCTAGTAGTTTTCTGAGAAAGTGCCTAGCGACAGGGCTAGGAAGCACTCTCAAGGTGAGGTTCTGGGTTTGCAGATTTAAGGTCAACGACTAGAATTATCCTCCAATGGGCTTGATTGTTACAGGGTTCTGATCCTTCTGGCAGGCCTCTGAGCCTTATCAGTTACAACACAGGATAGGGTAGGGAATAAGAATAAAAAATGAGAACACAGAGCAGGAGGCCAGGGTCAGGCCAAGCCAGGACAGGACACTGGCTTTGCTGTGCAGTAGCTGTAAAACTCCAGGTGTTATTTAACCACCCTGAGCCTCAGGAAACCTCATCTGCGGAATGAACATAAGCCTACCTTCCCCAGGGAGGTTCTGATGATGAGTGAATGAATGCATGGAAGATGCCTGTAGCAGCTTCAAGCGCAGAAGGTGTCACATCGATGGGGAGCCGGGAAGCCTCCCTTGCCCTCACCCTGGGCCCTGGTCCTTCCTCACACGGTGCCCCCACACATGCTGTTCCCTATCCCGTCTGCTCCGAGGAACACTCTCACGATCTGCTGGATGGCAGGTGCAGCTGACAGCAGTAGCTTCACTGAAGCCCTTGGCTTTAGGTTAAATGAAGGTTGCCAGGTAGAGGTTGCTAGCGGTAGGGTGCTAAGGGAAACTGCTATCTAAGTGGCATGCTTTTTACAAGCGGCTGTGGTTTTCCCATCCAGCCTGCTGCCACTGGACCGACCCTGTACATTAAGTGCTTGATGAACCTTATGTCTCATTCGCTGGCACCAGGTCTCTTCTTCAGCCTCTGGAACCTGGTGCCATCCCTACTGAGGTCAACTGAGGACTGGCATGATATCTGCCCACTCATCTGCTCAGAGATGTCTTCCCCATCCCTACTAGACCAGCCAGGCTCTCTATTATAAATGCATTAGTCATGGGTGTGATTACTTGAATGCTGTCTGTTACTTTCACAAGATTGCAAGCTTACCAGGTCACCAACCCCAAGCACAGGGCCTGGCACACAGTAGGTGCTCAATAAATGTTTACTGGATAGGCTGGGCACAGTGGGTCATGCCTGAAATCCCTGCACTTTGGGAGCCAAGGCCAGGCGGATCACCTGAAATCAGGAGTTCGAGACCAGCTTGGCCAACATGGTGAAACCCCACCTCTACTAAAAATACAAAAAGCCGGGCGTGGTGAGAGGTGCCTGTAATCTTAGCTACTCGGAAGGCTGAGGCAGGAGAATCACTTGAACCCAGGGGGCGAAGGTTGCAGTGAGCTGAGATTGCACCACTGCACTCCAGCCTGGGCGACAGAGCAAGACTCTGTCTCAAAAAAAAAAAAGTTTACTGGAAAAAGGAATGAATGAAAAGATACGCCACTGCTTTCCTCAGAAGCCTAACTCTGTAGATCCATGAAGACAAGCTAAAGAAGTCCCAAACTCACATCCCTGAAGGGTTTAACTACACTCTTGGCCAGACCCAGAACCTTCCAGAAAGATTCTAAATTTGCTCCTGACCAGCAGACCTTCAATCTCCACTGCAGAGGCTCCTTTGCCTGGGCTGCACCAGTGTGTACCACTACAGGTCAGTGCCTTTTTATGATTTTAAAAAAGAGTTCTAGCTGAGAGCCAGCAGGGGCTGTGAAAAGCAGAAGAAAAAGCTGTTGACACATCACACCTATCGGGCAAATGCCACTTGGCTCATGAAGCCTAGACAGCTGCTTAGTGCCACTGGCCAAGCACAGGCATCTCCAGGCTTGCTTGATCACCGCGCTCTGACAGGCGTGCCCAAGAACCACGCACGTGAGGCTGCAGGTACGATCACAGTGCCCCCAGCTTCCAACTACAACTCCCCCAAGGCAAGGCCAAAAATTTTGTCAGGTTCCTGGGCCCTGAAGAGGATCCCTGGACACTGGACTGAGCAGACTGTGGGGGTCAGATGGCCTACCAGTGGGTTTCAGCAACACCACCTACCACTGAGTGACTTTGGGCAAGTTACTTCACCTCTCTGGGTCTCAGCCTCCTCCCCCGGTAAGCAGGGAGAGTAACCACACCTTCCTCCCTGTTTGCTGTGAACCTGGGCTATGGAGATACTTAGCCCAGTGCTGGCAGCTCAATGAGTCTCACAGAATGCTCTGTCAAATGTCCCCAGTGCCCGAGTCATTTAAGCCTTTCAACCTCAGGACAGTGCGGGGGCCAAGTGCAAAGCACACTACTGCTTCCTGCAGTGTGACCTGCGCTGGTCACCTTACCTCTCAAGCCTCTCCCATCTCACTATGCTTTGCGGTTACTGAGATCACATATGGGAAATGCTTTGCCTGTCCCAAGCTGCTACACGATGTGCAGAGGCAGCGCCATTCTAGGAGCAGATCTGTCATAACCAGGCACGCTGTCCCCACTCCCATCACTGACCATGCTAGCCAAGGGCACCTCCCACATCCCACACCCTCTCTCACCCAGCTGCCCCGGTTTCTGCGGGGACCCCAGTGGCCCTGCACTGTTGTCTTCAATCCACTTCCCACCTGGTACGTGCAAGGAGCTTAGACAGACATGCGTCAGGTCCAGACACTTCCCTGTTTCAGGGCCCCGAGGCCACCCAGAGCAAGCAGAATGAAACTCACATGCCTTCTTGCACCCCTCCAGATCCCCATGGTCCCTGACAACCCAGTACCCGCTACACCCCATGCTCTGGCTGCATGAACCCTCTGGGTGACTTGCCCTGTTGATGCCCCCACCACTTCAGTTATCTCCTTGGCCCCACGGTCATCCTTTTCCATGTCTGCCTCCCCTGAGTGAGCTGTCCTCTGCACAGGGGCCTAGGACGGGTTGCAGGAGGCACTTGGTGTGCACTGGCTGGAAGAAGGAAGCATGCCAGAGATGGTGCCTTCCATGGCTCTAATAGGGCACGTGCTCAGAAGTCCACCTGCCCGGTGCTGCCCATACGGCTGGCAGAACCCAAGGGCACTGGCTAAAATACTTGGGAGGCCCCTATGGAAAGGCCTGGAGGAGACAGGCCAACTGCCCTGCAAGGGACCCCAGCCAAGGCCATGAAGCTGGGAGTGCTGGCCTGCCACCCCTGAGCTTGCAACCTTGGGCAGGCAGCTCTATCCCTCCGAGCCCTGGCTCCCTCCTCCTCAACAGCAGTGGCCATTATGACACTATGATAACGTGAAGCACTCACATGTAAAATGCTGGCCCCGCTAAGCTCCGGCCATGTGAGGCAGGCCCAGAACTTCCTGACATCACATAGCTATCTAGGGGTAGGTGTGGATTTGAACCTGGGGGGTCTGGCTCCAGGGTGTGTGGCCCTAGCCTCTTGATTGCAATGGCTTCCTTGGCAGGGCTGTGGCACAGTTTGGACAGCACAATGGCAGGTGCTCTGATGATGGTGGCTTTCAAGCCGCTCAAGTCCAGCAGCTTGAGCAAGTCTTTCAGGTGCTCCGTGTTGGGTCAGCACAAAGGGCCACTCTTTGGGACACAGTGGGGACAGGAGGACAGGCCAGATTCTGCATTTGTTCTTTGTAGGATGTGGAGAGAGGGCAGGAGGGGCAAGCCATGGCCTCCACCCAGCCAAGCACTGCTTCGAGATGCTAGACCACTGTGCCGAGCCCGTGGACATTTCCCTTGGGCTTCATGCTGGAAATCTGGCAAAAAAGAGAATGTTTTTCTCCCCAAATGCCCAAGACTTTGTAAATGTCAACTATTTCAGAGCTTTTTCCGGGTTACTAAGAGCGGTGGTGGGGGTTTTTGAGGAAGGCTCATTCCGTCCACAGTGACTCTTCCTGCCACCCGGCTGTCCCTAGGTTCAACGGGACATCTGTGAGCCAGGAGGCTGGAGTGTGCCTGGAACCCAGCACCGGAGACCCAGCCGCGGGCCAGTAAGGTCAGCGCTCAGAAAGCCACAACAAAGGGGCATGTAGGTTACCCCAGAAACTCTGCAGAGCCTTCAAATCAACTTAGCAGGAAAAGAAAGAACAAAAGACAGGAGATAACTTTGGTTCTCAGGAAGCCGGTAGAAGAGTTAGAAGAAGCAGGCACCGTCTCTAGGGACGAACTTTGAGACTCTGGGCAGGGGACCTTGTTTTCTGACTCTTGCTTGCCCCAGCAATAAAAGCAGGGCTAATAACTCTACACAGTATTTACAAAATCTCCTTGTTTTGTGTAAAGCACCTAGCCCAGTGCCTAGCACATAGTTGGCATTCGATAAATAGGATTTTTATCCTGGAGCCTTAAATAAGTCTGTAAGGCTAGAAGTAGACCACATATGCCATGAGACCGAATTTTACCAGCTAGCAAATATTTTCAGAGGAGTCAATGCACGTCGCAGTCCAAACTTTGTAGTTCATACAGTTGAAGCATCTGCTCCCAAAATCACGCTGTGAATTTCTCACCCTCAACATGGAAACTGAGGAGGCGACTTTCGAGGACTGAGCTCACAGCAGAGAGTGACGGAGACGGTAAAACAATCCAGCAGCCAGGCTGATGGGTTTTGGAATGTGTTTTTGTGATTACTCTGAGGCTTCAGGAAGCAGGCTGTTTAAGTGTGAAGAGATGTTGCAAAACAGCCATTCCCATCACACTGGGATAATATTGACTTCTGCCCCTTTGGGAATTTGAGATGTTAAAAAAAATAATACTGTGTGTGTTTTTGTAGAAAAGCACATTTATACTAAATGCCATGGCTGGACGGCTGCAAATAAAGAAAACTGTATTTTAGTCATGGGATTCTGGTTACAGAGAGAAGTGTAGAAAGCTGTAACCTCAGCAGAGGTGCCAGCAGGAGGGAACAGAACCCACTGGTGTCTCCATCACGCCAAGTTTGGAGGAGCTTGTCTCTCAGGAAGCCGGTAGAAGAGCTTGTCCCCTGCTCTGTCTGAGATGACAAGCCAAGCTATGAGTGGGCCAGCCTCTGGAGACCCCCACCAGTTCCTGGGGACCTTTCCAGTCACCCCAACTCCCGAAGGCCTCCTGGACAGAACGAGACCCGCAAGTCACAAGGACCGTTGGGTGACAAGTTGGGATCATCGAGATGTCCTTGTTAGCTAAATGCACGAAGAACATTTGGGGAGGGAAACCAAGGCTTCTTAAGATTATGCCTTAAGCTAGCCCTGTGGCTTCCCACTCGCTCAGTCAAACTGGTCACCAAATCCTGTTAGTTTCTCAGCCTGGCTATTTCTGTTTTCACTTCATGGTTATTCACCCTGGGGAAACCCTTGCGCAAGGGCACTTGGAGATGCCTATTATTTGTTAAAGGATGAAAAATCAGCCACCACCTAAACATCCATCTGTAGGGGAGTGGCTCAGTGAACAGTGGTTTGACCAGATGATCGCAGCAGGCAAAAATGAATGAGGGTGGGCCTGAGAACTAAAATGAAAAACACTCCAGGATATGCTGTTGAGTGAAAACAGTGGTCATTTAGGTTTTTTGAAAACAGCAATACAATCCTATAGTACAAGTACAGTGGCAAATGGCTAGAGAAAGGTAAGGAAGGCCGCACCCCAGCCTGTGGGACGTTCTCATCTGCCCATGGGCATCGCCTGACGCACAGCTGTGAGTGTGCAGTGAAGGGACTAGAGTGTGTCTTGTGGCCCTCCCACTCCACCCTTCTCCTTTGCCCTTCCCAACTCCAGTCAGTTAAAACCCAAGTCCATTTTGCTGCCCATGTGCCCTACTGTCTTAGAACCTTCAGTGGCTTCCTGCTGCTTCCAGGATGAAATTCGAACCATGCGGCAAGCTCACAAAGCGCTTTGCCATGGGGCCCTGCTGAGCTTCCCAGCTCTCTGTTCATCCCTACCCTGCAGCCACACCTTTGCATGTGCCCTGCCAGAATCACCACAGAGCCTCACTAGCTGGCAAGACTTGCTCACAGTCCCTCCCCACAACCCCAGGCTTCTCTGTAAGCCCTGTGCAGTGTTTATTTGATTCATCAAGAGCCTTAGAAAACACTTGCTCAACCAACCTTCCTTTTCCTGATCCTTGTCAACACGTTTGTCATGTCACTTCCTTGGAATTGTAAAAGTTCCTTTTAAAAATGCCAATTCTTCCCCCACCCCAATTCTTCTCCACCAGGCGGTCCCGTCCCCTGGCCCCCAGGAGCTGCTGTGCTTTGAAGAGGCCATCAGAGGCATGAAGGAAAGGGACACTTGGAAAATGGAATGGCTTCTGCCTGTCTCTGAAGCACCATTATTGCCGCATCTCTGCCTTTTGATTCCGTTGGTTTTTCCCACTCTTAGTGGGCCCTCATGAACTAACTCTCCTTCCCACTAACTGTGTACTCGGCAATACTGCTTCTTATTTGACATTTCCCTCTTTTTTGAGACGGAGTCTCGCTCCGTTACCCAGGCTGGAGTGCAGTGGTGCGATCTTGGCTCACTGCGACCTCTGCCTGCCAGGTTCAAGCAATTCTCCTGCCTCAGCCTCCTGAGTAGCTGGGACTACAGGCACACCCCAACATGACTGGCTACTTTTTGTATTTTTAGTAGAGATGGGATTTCACCAAGCTGGCATTTCACTTTTTTTTTTTTTTTTTAAGACGGAGTCTAACTCTGTCACCCAGGCTAGTCTCGAATTCCTGACCTCAGGTGATCCACCTGCCTTGGTCTCCCAAAGTGCTGGGATTAAAGGTGTGAGCCACCGCGTCCGGCTGGCATTTCATTTTCTTGGATCCCAAAGGCACTCTAATTCTCGGGAAGTGGGAAAGTGGTTCCTAAACCTTGTTCCAGGGGGTTGTCTTTGAGCTAGTCAGAGAGATTTTAAGGCAAAAATCAAATCAAGGTGGACTTTTATCAACTTACATACGGAATTAAGGGCTAGGAATTTTTTGTTTCTCGGTTTTCTGCCATAAAGAGGCCTTCACACCTTGGCATCTGCTATCACTTGTCTGTTAATGAGAACTTGTGGTTGCTAAAACAAATGATTCAGAAGCAAAAAATAAATACCATCAGAAAAGGCTTAGGATGTTTCCTTGGGTGATTTTACGGACTTTTCCTTTAGAGACAGACTTGAGACACAGATGCAAGTCATGCTCTCTGATGATTTCTGTGCTCCTGGGTCACATGATGGAGTAGAACACGGCAAGAGTATGTGGGGTTCCCAAAACACACCTGATTTCCAGGTGTTCCGCCTCTGAATACGCTTCAGAACGGAGGGCATGAAGGTTCATGAAGCCCTGGTTGCCCACTTGTGAGCTGGGTGACAGTGGGCACTGAGGAATGACACTAGCTTCCCAGAGCTGTTGGGAGGCTCCATGGGGACTGCCTGGCTCAGGTGGGCACGGTGCCAACGATGGCAGTCAGCACCCGAGGGGACAGGATGTGTGCTGGGCTGGAGGCCTCGGGGGATGAATTTGTGCTCTTCTCTGGCCTTGGCTCAGCCTCTGAGAGCTGTGGGGCCTCAGGCAGATGACAGGACCTCTTGTGTGTGAGGAGGAAAATTCTGCCTGCTCTATTACATCCCAGTGTTTCATCAACACTGAGGGAAAGTCTCTGTGAAAGAGAAACTCTGTGCCACTGCAGCGTGCCTTTGTTATTGACAGCAGAAGGGCTACTGCATTGGTAATTTTGTTTGTGCTGATTAATGTGTAGAAAAGGAACCTATTTTCTGGGGTCCCAAGGCTCAGCCCTTAACTAACAACAACAACAACAACAACAACAACAATGCTAAGAGCGGCCAACCTTTGCTGCACGTTTTATATGTGTTAGGCATTGTTCCGGGCACTTAGGTGAATGAACTCATTTTATGTCACAAGAGCCTAATGAAGAGACATCTTTATCCCATTTTTTGTTTTTCAGTTGTGGTACACGTAACAAATCCTACCACCTGAGCCATTAGTAAGAGTACAGTTCAGTTGTTAAGTCCACTCACATTGTTGAGCATCACCCCTGTTTCTTATATGAGTAAACCGAGATCCAACGAGGTGAACTAAATGGGTCAAGGCCACCTAACAAGTTTCACGTGGAGGTGGAAGGCTGGGACTTGGGCCCACACACTCTGGCTTGTGCTGGGTGCCTTCATTCTGCTGCTTCTCACCTGGGCAACTACTCTACTGTTGGGAAAAGAAACACCACTGTGAATGAACAGGAAAAACAATGAAAAAAAGGATGCTGGAATTGATCATGGACACCCTGGGGTGGCAAGATTTGGTAACTTCGATCTTTTCTTGGTGTTTTCTAGTCTTTTCTGACTGTTATGCACTAAATGTGCTTGACTAGGAGGCTGGAAGATGAGGCTGGAGAGCTCTATCCTACGTGGAGGGCCAGGCCCGTGCTGGTGAGCACACAGGGTGTGTGGCCAAGCCACTTGCTCTGGCGCTGACACTGGCCTGTGCTGTGCTGCTGGCAAGGCTGCCCTGCTGTGGCCCACCCGAGCCTATAGAACACTCTAAGGCATAGCCCAGGTCAAATGGCAGATTGCAAATGGGGTTTGTTCTCTCCCCACACCTCCTGCATGGGATTCTCTATTAGCAACCAGGGAATGTTCCCTGCCATCTGACACACTCTTACGACCAGAAGGCTCCTGGGCATACAGTTGCTTTGGCAGCCTAAGCTAGGTAATGACCCCGAAGAGTGAGGCAATACTCAGTTCTTTGGAACTCTCTTCTTCCCCTCCCTCCACCTCCCAGAAAAGCATCTGGGCAAGATGGCTGACCCTGCTTGCCGCATCCATATTTAGCAACAGAGGGCTCCCACAGCAAGTGCTACTGTGTCTATTGGGAAAGTGTCTTTCGGGGGCATGTTGTGAGTGGGGAAACCTTGCCGGCCCGGATCCGAGAATGTGGTTCCTTCTCTGGCTGTGTGAGCCCAGCTCCACATTCCCTGAGGCTCTCTCTCTTCACAGCTGCTGTGGAGCCCTGAAAAGAGGCTTGGCAAACAGGCGGCCCCTTGGACTCAGCTCAGGGCTGATTTTTGAGTAGGATCTGTTCCCCACACCCCTGCCTCACCACTTGAAGGCTGATCTCTTAGACGCAATTGCCAGAAAGCTTTGAAAGGGGCTCAAATCCTGCTGCTTTTGTTCAGGCAGGATTTTGAGGTCATCTGTCTGCTTTTTGTTTATGCACACCAGCGACAAACCTGTGCAGGAATGAGCTCTGCACCACTAGCCTGGTTTGGAAGTGGTGGTCTCAGGACAGGGTATTTTTCTGGATTGTTGCTTTGCAGGTTTGTCCTTGATACACTGGAAGTGGGTCTTGGGGCGCAAGGATGTGGGCCAATGCCAGGGTGGATGATGAAGAGGGGAGTGGGGAACATTCTGTTTAGACCAGGGGCATCCTTTGAGGCCCCTCTCTAAGGCGGGCCTATCCTACTGATATCCGACATTGTGAGACAGGCAGAGCTGCCACGTGAAGTAGCTCAGTCATTGCAGGTTGAGCAATCCAAATCTGAAAATCCAAAATCCAAAACTTTTTGAGCATCGACTTGACACTCAAAGGAAATGCCCATCGGAGCATTTCAGATTTCTAGATTAGTGAAGCTGAACCAGTAAGTATAATGCAAATATTCCAAAATCCCCCAAAATCCAAAATTCAAAACACTCATGGTCCCAAGCTTCTTGGATAAGGAATATTCAACCTGCAGCAATGCCAGCCTTGAAGCAAATGGGATTTAGAGGCAGGAAGGGGAGGTACAGATCTCAGCCTGTCTCATGTGAGCTCTGCAGTCTTGCTCTGAGCCTCAGTTTCCTATCTGTGAGGCAGAGCAAGTGATACCAGCTTCCAGGGTGGTCGGGAGGATAGAATTCATGCATATAAAGTGCCTGACATGGTTAATTCTTCCAAATTATAGCTCACACTTCCAGAAATAATAGATACAAATTTTTCGTCCAAAACATGCTTAGAGTTGGAGGCGACAATGTAGTTTTGCCTGGTATCAGTGAGGCCTTAGGTGGCTGCTGTTAAGCATTTAAAAAACAATCAGCAAAGGGAAATTCACATCAGCTGTGAATGAAAAGTTGGTTCAGCACGGTGGTGGGACTCAGGGTCTGACACTAGAGGGAGGGTATCTGCTGTGACTTTGGGTAGGCCACTTTCTGACCCGTAGAAAAGGAAAATGGTAACACCTTCCTTCTGAGGGCTTGTTGGGAAGCTCGAATAAGAATAATGCATAAAGTGCTTAGCAGCTCAATAAATTTTTCTTTAAAAAAGGCCTCAGGGTAGGAATCAAGTTTCTGTAACTCATGGACCCGCCTCACGAACGTGCTGGCCCGAGTCTCTAAGCTGTGAGCTGAAGGGTGGGAAAGGGTTAAGACTGGGCTGGAGAAGCTGGAGGAAGCCCCAGGTCCTTCTTCCTGTGTGACTCCAGAAAGGGTATTTTTTGCCTTAGGGAGCTGCAGGGAGAGGACTGACTCCAGTTTTATAATCAGAAACTAGAAAAATAACAGGCCTAAAAAATCAGTTCCTGGGAAATGCCACCATGAGATGACATTAGCACCTGGGACGTTATCCTCAGAGGAGAAGTCTGAACTGATGTCTATGAATGAAACATCGATTTTCTTTTTTCCTTTTCAGACGGCGGTCGGAGGCTTTGCGGTCAGCTCAGTTGGCTCGTAGCACAGTGTCATCTCTGCATTCTTCCTAAGTTACTCAGCTGCCAAGGGCTGGGTCTGCAACCAGCAAGGCTTTTCCACGGAACTATTAAGTGCTCTGGGTCACGTGACTGACCATGCCGGTTTAGGCGCCTTTGATAAAGATAACATTGTGAAAAGCAAGGCACGGCCCAGATACTCAGGAGAGTTAAATTCTGTTTTGTTTTGTTTTTTTTTCTTGAGACAGAGTCTCACTCTGTCATCCAGGCTAGACTGCAATGGCAAGATCTCAGCTCACTGCAACCTTCACCTCCTGAGTTCAAGTGGTTCTCCTGCCTCAGCCTCCTGAGTAGCTGGGACTACAGGTGCCTGCCACCACACCGGGCTAATTTTTGTACTTTTAGTAGAGACAAGGGTTTGCCGTGTTGGCCAGGCTGGTCTCGAACTCCTGACCTCAGGTGATACAGGGGAGTTAAATGTCTACCACAAGACAGCTAGAGCCCCAAACTCAGTAGGAAGCTGGCACAGGAAGAATAAAGTCCAGCTTAGCCCTTAAGGGATGAAGTCCAACTTGCCAGCTCACACTCAAACCACCACCAACTGGCACCGGGTACCAGACCTGAGTAAGACAGAAATGCCCTGGCCTTAGGGGTTTATAGTCTGCTGGGAAAAGACTGAACAATTCCTCCGCCCCATCCTCTGTCCCCCAGCCTCCCATCCACCAATCCATCCATCCACCCACACATCAGTATTCACTGATCAACTACTTCATAGGCATCAATCAGTACTGTCAAGGACAAGACAAACAAGGTCCCCCACAACCTGCACCCACCCCCTGGCCAAGTGCCTTCCATTCTAGTGCAGGATAGTGTCAGAGAACAAGGAATACAAGAGGCAATTTCAGCTAAAGCTAAGGGCTATGAAGACCATGGTCGGGCAATTCCTCAGAAAGTTAAGATTGTCACATGACCTACTTTCTACTCCTAGGTATATACCGGAAATAATGGAAAACAGGTGTTCAAGCAAAAGCTTGTGCACGAATGTTCACAGTAGCCCATTCACAATAGCCAAAAGGCAGACACAGCCCAAAATGTGCATTGATGGATGAATGGGGAAGCAAAACAACGTCTATCCATATAATGCATATTATTCAGCTAAAAGAAGGACAGATGCACCTTGAAAACATGATGCAAACAGAAAGAAGCCAGGCATGAAAGGCCACAGATTGTATGATTTATAGGAAACATCCAGACTAGGTAAATCTATAGAGACAGAAAGCAGATTAGTGGATGCCAGGGGCTGGCGAGAAGGGGGCATGGGGGATGACTGATTAATGGCTATGGGGTTTTCTTTTGGGGGGATGGAAATGTTTTGGAACTAGAGGAGGGGATGATGGCACAATACTTTGAAGGTACTAAATGCCACTGAATTATTCACTTTCAAATGGTTGGTCATGTTGTGTTAAGCAAATTTCACCTCAACTGAAAACAAGCTGCCATGCAGAGAACTAGGGTGACCTGGGCACTCAGGGAAGGCCCCTTTTTGAGGTATCGGAGCAGACCCCTGAGTGCTGAGAAGGAACCAGCCATGCAGAGGGCTCCACGCGGAAGGAAGCGTGAAAACAGAGGCCCCGAAACGGGATGTGCTTGGCCCTGGTGAGGCACAACCAGCCAGTCAGTGTGGCTAAAGGGCTGGATTGTGCCACCTGCAGAGAGCCGAGGGGAGAGAGGGCTGGGAGCTGATCCTAGAAGGGGGCAGGGGCCAGAATGCATGGGACCATGGGCCACAGAGAGGGGCTGGTGGGTTTGAAGAAGGAGAGAGAGCAGCGGAAGAGGCAGAGCAGTCCCTGTCCCGGAGTTAACAGGCTGGTGGGGAACAGCTGATAGTAAACCAGGTGGGAACAGGTCACTTTTTTGTCATTTCACTAAGCCCTCATCTGCAAGGGCCAGGAGATGTCAACCTGCCTGGCTGCTCCTCTGAGCTATGTGCTCTGCCAGCCCTTCCCACACCTGCCAACCCATCAGGGGAACACCTGTAAGCAGCTCCGGTCTCCTGCGGCCTCCTGAAGCAGCCACTGGGCCAGTAGGAGCCCAGAGTGAGGAGCAAGGCTGTTCTGGGAGACTGTAGCCCCCCGCACCCCTGGGTCATTTCTGGGGAACAGCTTCTGCTCTGGGTTCTGCTGGTCCACTTAGAGTTTATGGAAAGGGTACTCTTGTAGGCGAGTTTTGGACACCCTGCCCATCATGGCAGATTCTATCTATCTCTAGAAGCAGCTGTTGCCATGGGCAGGGTCCATGAGGAACTAACCACAGCAACGTGGCACCTCAAAGCCACAGAGAGCTCAGGCTAGAGTCTAGACCTGGCCATGCCTGCCCACCCCCACATACTGGCCGCCACTGACCCCCCTCCTTGGCCAGGCTCACGCACAGTCCCTTGTGAAGCTGAACATTCTGTGAGGGTGAGAGCCATCAACATAAAACTAGCCAATAAATAGAACTTGTGATTTTTTTTTTTCTAAGCCAAATGGAAGAAGAGAAATACACCAAAGTGGCTAGTCACCTATTAGCCCTGATTTATACACTACTTTAATATCTCCTCCAAGGAAATGAAAGGCATATTTTCATCAAATATAATCGTTTATAGCTTCTAAAGGAGAGACAAACTGCTCTATGACAATTACCTGGGTCCGCAGATAAAATCGGAAGATGTGTCCTAATAAAACACCTTTGTCTGGCAGCTACCCCAAGGCATGCAGCCAGAGTTGTTTTCCTCCTTGTGACTTATTCCCCAGGCAGAAGCAAGGACTCCATGCACTGTGCGGCCTATGGGGAGGGATGCCCCAGCACCCACGGGCCCTTGATGGCAGTGGTGAGATGTCACAGCATCAGAGGCCAACCCGGGCCAGGCTTCTGATGACCGAATCTCCCTCCATTGCCCAGCTCCCGCTCTGGCACTACTCTTTGGCTTCTGTAAAACTCTGAGTAGGAGGAGGGTGGTGAAATTCAGTTGATATGCAACCAACCTAAATCTGTCACCTGGATACATGGTCCTTGGACACATATCTTGCTCACTTGGTGACAGACATTTAGCTGAGGGATGCTGCTTAAGGTCTTCTGGGTTCTCAGTTCCTTTGTGTTCCCTTGTCAAAGTGCCATGGACTAAACCACCAAGTATCTAAGGCCCTAGAGGGACTTTCCTTGTCTTCCCGTGTTCAGAGAAGGGAGAAGGCCTTTGATGGGCTCTGTTCCAAGGCTGAGCAGAGAACAAATGCAGGCTCATTCTTCACTCAACAATACTGAGTAGGGGCACAGAGCTAGGCACTGAGATACAGGGTGAACAGCATAGAAGGTTCCCACACAGGCAACCCACTCTGCAGGGGAGAAAGACTATGACCAGGCACACAAAGGCATCAGCCAGGTAAGGAACCTCAGTGCTGTGGATAAACTGAACGAGGCCAGGCCGGGCGCGGTGGCTCATGCCTGTAATCCCAGCACTGTGGGAGGCCGAGGCGAGTGGATCATGAGGTCAGGAGATCAAGACCATCCTCGCTAACACGGTGTAAACCCTGTCTCTACTAAAAACAGAAAAAACTAGCCAGGCGTGGTGGCGGGCGCCTGTAGTCCCAGCTACTCAGGAGGCTGAGGCAGGAGAATGGCGTGAACCCAGGAGACGGAGCTTGCAGTGAGCTGAGACTACGCCACTGCACTCCAGCCTGGGAGACAGAACGAGACTCCATCTCAAAAAAAAAGAAAAAGAAGGAACCAGGCCACAAAAAGGCCTCTGAAGAGGTGGCACACGGACTAAACTTGAGCCGTTAGCGGGAGGCAGCTACCAACATCCCGGGACAGACATCCAGTGCAAGGCCCTGAGGCAGGGAAGGCCGCAGTGATTTACCGGAGTGAGTCTCAAAGTGTGGTCTGGAAATCCTTGTTTTCATAAAAATAGTAAGACATTTTTCTTTTATGTTCATTTTCCCAGGAGTGTACTGAGGAGTTTTCCAGAGGCCACAGAATGCATGCTATCACAACAGACTGAAAACAGAAGCAAAGAGGAGAATCCAGATGTCTTCTATTAAGCCAGGCATTAAAGAGACTTGCAGAAATGTGCACGATAAATCATTTTGTATGTTTATTGTTCATAGAAAACTATGTTAGTTATGCATATATGCAATGGATTTATTCAATAAATATATATTAAAAGCATTTCTTAGTTTTAATTTATAATGCCATAAATATCTATAAATATAATCTATCTAAATGAAATCTCTTTAAGTTCTGTAATACTTTTTAAGCACATAAACACGGGAGTGCTGAGGCTAAAACTCTGAGAAATGCTGGCTTAGAGGAGCAGCAGGGACTGGCAAGGCTGGGGTTGGGGCTAGAGTGAGCTTGGGGTCGGGGGAACTTCATCTGAGAGGCCAGTTGGGGCTGGATCTCACAGCCATCACCCAAGATCAGAAGGAGAGATGTGGATTTTGTTCTAAGTGCAACAGGAAACTACCAAAAAGCTGGAGGCGGGGGTATGATGTAATCTGATTGAAGTACTAGAAGGATCCCACTGGCTGAATGGAAGCTGGGGATCCTGAGAAGGCTTCTGTTGTAATCTTGGGAGATCTGGGAGAGGAGATCTCAGATTTCATTATTTTCTGGAGGCCAAG
The DNA here is from genome assembly GCF_007565055.1 of Rhinopithecus roxellana. Classification (NCBI taxonomy): domain Eukaryota; kingdom Metazoa; phylum Chordata; class Mammalia; order Primates; family Cercopithecidae; genus Rhinopithecus; species Rhinopithecus roxellana. Next base: position 78,545,488 of record NC_044568.1, on the reverse strand, counting down.
CAGGCTGGTGGGTGTAGAAGTGGGGTGAAAAGATTTAAGAATGATTCCAAGATGCTGAGTGGCTGCTGCTGTGGGGGACCCTGACTACTGAGAAGGGGATGGCGGCAGCCTATGCTCCCACCATGCCAAGCTTCAGGGATTTCAACTTGCTCTTTGGGACACAGCTCTGGTGCCAAGCCAAGGTGGAAGGGCAGTGAGGCCTCCCTCTTTGCAGGGGTGGGGGGATAAATAAGAATGTCTCCATCTCACTCCTCATAGCTGAGTGGCACTACCAGGGGCAGTCAGGGGAGACAGCCAAGGGGTGGAGGCTGCCTTCAGCAGCCACCTCTGACTTGCTGTTGTCCCAGTTGGCACAGCCTCACACTTGCTGACCCTGGGACCAGCAACAGGACATGGGGCATCCCAGCTGTGCCAACTTCCCTGACAGGCAGGCCCAGGTTCTGGAGCCGGGCCACACTCCCAGCATTTGATGTTCTCACCCCTCCACTGGAAGGCCAGGCAGGGTAGAAGAGGTAAGCAATAAGTTATCCTAAAGAATTCCGCAAACAGAGAAATGATCACGTAGATGCCGAAGAATGTGCCACTTGGCTCTATTTATTTACTTACATTCTACCTCATTCCAAAAGGGATCAGAGCAGAAATAAGGCCTGGGTTTTTCTCCTTAACCAGTAAGTTCCGAAACTGAAAGATGCCTCAGTGAGCCTAAAGACGTCATTTCTTACCAGGTCAATTTGTTCTCAGTTAACTTAGACTCAGTCACACTTCATATTTACTTAGCAATCATGGCTACAGAACACGAAGCAACCCGCAGAATTTTTAAGCAAAGAATCCTCCAGGCGCTGAAATAGGCAGAATCATCTCACATTTCATCACTGAAAATAGAGGCGGTGCCACAATCAGTCTCTCAGCCTAAGATTGTTTTTTTTCTTTTGTTTTTGAGACAGGGTCTCACTCTGTTGCTCAGGCTGGAGTGCATGGTACAATCACAGCTCACTGCAGCGTCAACCTCCTGGGCGCAAGTGACCCTCCCACCTCAGCCTCCTGAGTGTAGCTGAGACCACAGGTGCGCACCACCATGCCCAGCTAATTTTTTATTTATACTAGAGATGAGGTCTTACTATGTTGCCCAGGCTGGTCTCAAACTCCTGGGCTCAAGCAATTCGCCTGTCTTAGCCTCCCAAGGTGCTGGGATTACTGGCATGAGCCACCACGCCCAGCCCTAAGACTGGTTTTAAGAAAGAAACCAATCACAAGCTGTGGGTGGCAGAGTGAATTGGTGTACTGTCTTCTAGACTTCATGTTGGGACTACGTATAAGAAGATTAAAAACCCGCCCCTTTGGCAAATTCACTGCTAGGAATTTATCACACAAACATGCGAGATTTGCACAATTACACAAAGATACCCTAAGGATGTGCACTGTGATACTGTAAGACCAAAACACTGGAAATGACCCAAATATGAAACAGCAGAAAAGATTTTTTTGCCCATCCATATGACAAAATACCATATAACAGTTAAGGAGAACTAGGCTGATTTATATGTGTTAATGTGTGACACTTTCTATTAAGGAAGAAGCAGCAAGGTGCAGCATCAGACATATGGTATACCCCATGTGTAAAACACAAACATACGCATGACATACAAAGAAATATTTCTGGAAAGACAGGCAAGAAACTGTTAACAATAGTTACTTCTGAAGCAAAGTAGACTTGTTTTTCATTTGATCATCTCCTGTCTGGATTTTAAAAAATCATATGCCTACAGTATATACATATAAATAATGAATTCATCAAATCAAATAATGCAACTAAAATAAATCACGTGGAGGAACCAGGACTCGGGTTTTGAGCAGGTTCATATGGCTACGTTTTGTTCTTAAATCAATAACTGCTTTTGAAAACATTTCACAACACTTGCAACTTAAGTTTGAAGCCCTCCATGGGGAGGGGTTAAGTTGTGAATGAGAGCTTGGCCAGCGTTCTAAAGCTTTGCAATCAAAAGAAAGGCTCTCTTTCGAGGGATCGGGGTGCATACGGATTTATTTAAAGCAGACATGTCAGAACAGGAAGGGGAGAACTCGGTCTCCTGGAGAAGTGGTCCTTTCCACTCTGACAAATCAGCAATGAACTTTCCATTCAATTTTCTGTTTTGGGAGGAGGGGAGGAGGAGGGTTCGAGATGACCTTTGGCAAAAGTGAGAGGGGATGCCCTCATATGGAAGGAGTGGACAAAGAAGGCCCTGCTGTCCACAGGCCAGCTGTCCACTCCTTCTGAAGTCTCACTTCTTCAGGAGGTTGTAATCGGAACCAAACACACTCTCTTTCTAGTCATCTCACATGGAGAAGGAAACTACTGTCCCACAACTTCATCATTAATCATTTAAATGTTTCCAAGAAATTTCCAAGAAACTTCTTAGTCAGTTCTGAGAAGTTCTTCCACATACCCAACAAATCTCTGGAAAACCAAACCAAACACTAAAGGGAAAGTCAAGATTTATTTTGGGGGCTGGGTTTAATCTCGTGCCGCGCTTTGATAAATTCTAAGAAGCCGGTGCTGCCAGCCGACTAGGCTTCTGAGAGAGGAAGGGCAGCTCACACAGGCTCCACAGAGAGAAAGCCCTTGAACGCCCACCATGACGAACGAGCTGCGGAGCAGGGCAGGGGGCTGGCTCACCTGGCACCTTGTCCACTGACGCAAACACGGAGCGCTGCACTGTGGGGTCGCTGCTGCCCCGGCGCCCTTGGTCGTAGAAGCGGAAAGGCAGGTGCTGAGTGGAGGTGGAGGAGCCGAGTCCAAACCCCAGGACTTCAGTGGTGGGCTGGATTGGGAGGTCCAGGAGGGCTACGGTCAAACAATAGCATGGTTCACTCTGAGCATGTGGGATAGAGGAGGGTGGTGAGAATTTGTGGGGGGACACTGCAGTGGCTGTGGCCCTGCCAGGCATGTCACTTAGGAGATGCCAAGTGGGCGGCATGCAGCCTTGAGTTAGAGAGAACAGTGGAACATCCAAGATCCCACTGAGGCTCAAGGCACAAGCAGATGCCAAGAGAGGGCTTCAGGCCAAGGTTGAGACCAAGGAGAAAGGGGTAGGAGCCCGGGCTCCTCGAGTAGAATGGATGCTAGGTCAATTTCGACTTTGGATTCTCAGCTTCCATGTGGAAAGGACCCTGACAAAGGCTGTTTCAGACTGCAAGTGAGTGGGGCCGAGTCTGCCCAGAGAGTTCACACATATATGTGTGTACGTATATCTGCACATGTGAAGGAGCATGTGAAAATATGTGCATGTATATGTGTAACTATGAGTAGGTGTTTATCTGTCTTAGCCACTGTCCTCCCTTCCATAAATAAATCTCCCAATATATCCATTTGGAGGGGCTTTTTAAAATCAATTTAAGAAATACCCAAGGCGTTAGTTCTAACAGCCACTTTACAGCATAATTCTCAATTTTCAAATGAAGTATTTGGCCTTCATGCCAGCTGTGAGAAATTGCTTTACATGGTGGGGGGGAGGCGGGGGTAACAACTCCCTGAAAATAAATCTTAAAAGAAAGGGCTGAATGATTTAAGTCACTTTGCACATTACAAAATGCTTCAGTAATGATTTTGTAGGCCAAGTTTCAGCTAAGTGAGAAATGAGATGGGGACGACGTGGCACGTGGGACTGTGCAAATCAGCACAGTAAATCATCGCATAGGTAATGCCCAGAAACTGGCCCTCTGAGGGTTTATTTTTGAGACAGGGTCTCACTCTGTCTCCTAGGCTGGAGTGCAGTGGTGTAATCATGGCTCACTGTAACCTCTACCTCCCAGGCTCAAGTGATCCTCCCGCCACAGCCTCCCGAATAGCTGGGACTACAGGCGTGTGACACCACACCTGGCTCATTTTTGTATTTTTTTGTAGAGACAGGGTCTTGCCATGTTTCCCAGGCTGGTCTCGAACTCCTGGGCGCAAGTGAGTCACCCGCCTTGGCCTACCAAAGTGCTGAGATTACAGACATGAACCACTGTGCCTGGCCAAGGGCTTATTTTAAAGTTATCCCTTGAGAAAGCATGCCCACATCCCCAGGTGGGCTTAAAATCCTCTCAGCAGCCACCAGGATGACCACTGGTGCCTGAACTGAATGGCACTGGGTATCTTGAGAAAGACTGTTTGAAATTTTAGGAGTTGACAATGCCTTCCCCCCACGCCAAGGAGAAAGCCCTGCCTTCCTGCCCAATGAATGCATCTCTCTCATTTCTGTGCCTTTGCTTCTAAGAAATCTTGGCCTTCCTAACACTAGGCAGTGTTGGGCTTCCTCAGAAATTCACCACAAACCCCGTGAAATGTAAAATGACTTCCTTCCAAGGGTTCCAGCCTTTCACCAAGTAGGGCTGCCTCTTATAAGAACTGGGAAGGGGAAGGAAGAGGGGGTAAGCTTTAGAGTAGGAAGTTCTGCCTGTGGGTTCTGCCTGCATGACTTTGGGCAAGTCCCTGAGCCTCAGTTTCCTTCTCGGTAAAACGGGCAGAGCAGGCCCTACAGAACTTCAGAGTTATTTTCAGGATCGGAGGTGGTAGAGGAATGTCAAAGCACTTTGTTAACATATGCTTGAGAATTTCAGTGTGAAGGGCTGAGAAGAGTGGTGCCACACTGATATCTACTTACTACTGGCCTCCTGCCTGCTAGGGAGGGCTCCTCTTCTCTTCCATGCAGCCCTAGAAACTCACCAGAAATCAAACACCCAGGAAATGGGACTTCTTTGTACTCATATAAAACAATTCCTGAATCATAGGTATCTTCTTCTTTGCTATGGGGGTTCTCAAGGTCAATGTGAGAACTACAGAAAGCCCTGCCCCGCCAAGTGTCAGAGGACGCCCTGCCAGGGTCCGGCCACTCACCAGCTATTCTCTGCATCTTCATGCGCCTTGCCTGGATGCGGCCTTTGGCCAGGCGCTGCTTGGCGATGATGCAGCGGATGTGGTCTGAGAAGATGAAGGTGGCCTGGAGGATGGGGAAGGGCTTAGAATGGGGGCTGGACGCAGGCTTGTGGATGGTGATGTTCAGGGCACGGCTGTCATCCTCCACGCCAGTCACCTGCATGTCCTGCACAGTGAGAAGCAAAGGAAAGGGCATTTGTTGGGTTTGGGAGGAGGGTGGCTAGGAGCTGTGGCATCATGAGGCATCTAGAAAGAGGTCTCCAAATTCAACTCTGCTTTTGATCTAAGATCAACAGCTTCCCAAGTCCAACAGAGTCATGGATGGGCACAAGGCAGACCAGACCCAGTGGGAGAAGACAGTGTAGGAGGAGGCACAGAGTACCCCAAAGGAGCGAATGCTGGTGGTGGTGGCTGGTGCCTGTTTTCCATGAGGACTTGGGTCAGCTCATGAATAACAGGGTACCCCATACAAGCCTCTTCAAGGGGCCACAGGAAATGCAACAGGCAAACTCTTACTTCTGAGAAGCCAGAGATAATGAACCAAAATTACTACTACCATCTGGCCTGATCTTAGATATAGTTGCTCATCTACTCCTCAATTTCTTCCTTATTTCTTCTAAGAAGGGGACATCGTTGGCAACCATTTGTATACCTTTGAGAAACTTCTGGTCCCCAAAGGGAAAAGTTAATCCTGAGAAAAGGACAGGGACTGGGCATGGTGGCTCATGCCTGTAATTCCAGCACTTTGGGAGGCCGAGGTGGGTGGATCACAAGGTCGGAGTTCGAGACCGGCTTGGCCAACAAGGTGAAACCCAGTCTGTACTAAAAACATAAAAATTAGCCAGGCATGGTGGTGTGTGCCTGTAGTCCCAGATACTCAGGAGGCTATAAAGCAGGAGAATCGCTTGAACCAGGGAGGCAGAGGTTGTAATGAGCAGAGATCAAACCACTGCACTCCAGCCTGGGTGACAGAGCGAGACTCTGTCTCAAATTAAAAAAAAAAAGAAAAAAAGAAAGGAATAGGGAAAGTCACTGAGCAGAGATTTGAAGGAAGCTGTGTTTTGAAGGTGGAGAAGAAACGAACATGTAGCAAATTTTAAAAGACAAACCCAGTGTAAAACCTCAGAACGGATTCTGCATAGAGAATCTGCTCCCATGAAGGTTTGAGGTGATCTGATATAAAAGCCTGAGAGGGGATGAACACAAAAGTCAGAAATGTTAAAGGAGGTGGGGACAACGTTGGAAAAGGCTCACAGCGCAAGCTGGTTGTGGTTCTCAGGCATTACATTTGGCGTGGGCTCTTTGGAGACAACACCCCCATCAAAACGTGACAGTAAGGATTAGATGAGGTATTCCACATTTAAAGCAGGGAGTGTGGTATAGTAAAGACCTGACAAATAGTATCCATTGGAAGACGGCCAAAAAAAAAAAAGGTTTATGTGGCTTTCATTGTCTGATGGAAGACACATATTAATTCTTTGGGGGAGGAAAACACTTGCCTGACACTAAATTCTAATGGAAATTAATCATAAGCCTAGGTAAAGCCTAGATAGATAAGCATAAGTCACTTAATGGACAATGTCTTGCATGGAGTGTTTTTTTTTTTTTTTTTGAGACGGAGTCTCGCTCTGTCGCCCAGGCTGGAGTGCAATGGCGCAACCTCGGCTCACCGCAAGCTCTGCCTCCCGGGTTCACGCCATTCTCCTGCCTCAGCCTCCCGAGTAGCTGGGACTACAGGTGCCCGCCACCACACCCGGCTAATTTTTTGTATTTGTAGTAGAGTCGTGGTTTCACTGTGTTAGCCAGGATGGTCTCGATCTCCTGACCTTGTGATCCGTCTACCTCGGCCTCCCAAAGTGCTGGGATTACAGGCTTGAGCCACCGCGCCCGGCCCATGGAGTATTTTCTTAAATGAAAGATTCTTCTAAAGTTGTTTCTTACATTATACTTTGTAAAAGACACTTTTACAATAGGAAGATGCTGAAGAAGAGAAGGTTAGGGAAGAGGCTGTAACAGCAGCTTCAAGTATGTGGGTGGTTCTCGCAGAGAGCAGGACACAGACAGCAGGTCAGGCTGTGGCGAGGCAGAGATGGGGCAGCCTGAGCAAGGCCCTTCCAGAAACCAGGGCTGGCTGGCAAAGAAATGGACTGCCTTGAAGTAGGGCAAAGCTCAGACATGAAGTGTTGGCTGGACATCCAGGGACAAACGGTATGGCAGAGGGGTGAGCTGGGAGGCTGCTTTCAACCCTTCTGATTCTTTGCTTTATTCACTCAAAGAGCTGGTACTAGTCATCTATCACGTGGACAAACTTTTTTTTTTTTTTTTTAGACAGGGTCTCACTGTGCCACCCAGGCTGGAGTGTAGTGGCGCGATCTCAGCTCACTGCAACCTCTGCCTCCTGGGTTCAAGCGATTCTCGTGCCTCAGCCTCCTGGGTAGCTGGGATTACAGGTGCCTGCCACCATGCCTAGTTAATTTTTGTATTTTTAGTAGAGACAGGGTTTTACCATGTTGGCCAGGCTGGTCTCGAACTCCTGACCTCAAGTGATCCACCTGCCTTGGCCTCCCAAAGTGCTGGGATTACAGACACGAGCCACCACGCCCGGCCCACACTGGCAAACATTAAAAACAAAAAACAAACAAACAAAAAAACCCCAAAACCCAAGCCCCAGCTTGGTACTTGGCAAGTTAGAGCCTAGCTCTGCTGGACTGACGTTGAGCGGAAGGGAATTCTCAAAAATGCCAGTGGCAACAATCATTTTAGAGTGGTATTTGGCAGTGTCTACTAACACTTAAAATTAGTACACCCCAGCTTCTTGGTATCTGCCTAGGGAAATCTTGCCCAAATGCATAAAGGAGTGAGAGTGATTCCGTTCATGGCAGTACCGTCTGGAAAGGCAGAAAACTGGAAATAGTCGACAGGGTATGGGTTAAACATGCCTTGCTGTAGTCACACAGCAGTGAAAAAGAATACCAGGAGGTCTGCGTGTACTAATGTAGCTGGCTCTCCAAGACATACTATTGAATGAAAAAAGCAAAGTTTAGAACATATTCAATGTGATATCATAAAAAACACGCACATACACTCTCAAGTATATGTATATAATTTTAAAAAATAGTACATGTAGTTACATTTATATATGCCTTTGGCAGAAAAACAGATCTGGAAAGGTCACACTGATAATAAAGGTTATCTCCTGTGGAGGGGAGGTGTAAGAATTGAGGGTTTTGGTCAGAAAGGACTTTGCTCTATATATGAGCATTTATGTGATATTTTAGCTTTTTTTTGGGTGACAATTTGTTCACATATACCTTGTATAATATCATTAGAAATTAATGATAAAGATGATAATTGTGTGTGTGTGTGTGTGTGTGTATGTGTGTGTGTGTGTGTGTGTGTGTGTGTGTGTGTGTTTGTAGCCAACTGAGAAGAGATTCCAGAGCTCCTGGCCATCTTACCTGCAATAGGCCTGCAAACTTGACCACTCCCCAGCCAAGCCTGGACACATCAGGCTCCACCAAACTCATCTGGTAAATATCCACAGCCAGGAATCGCTGGACCATGCCGCCGTCCTTGGTGATCACTGTACATGCAATCAAGTCGCTGTTATCTGGGAGGAGGAAGGTGAGAAGAGAATGAGGCACAGTCTGGCTGCCCGGGGTGATAGAGACACCAAAGCTGACTCTCATTCTACCAGGAGCAGAGCTCAGTGGTTAGAGCCCAGGCCTAGAGTGACACAGACCTAGGTCTGAGTCCCTTCTCTGCCAGTTATGCTGGGAAAGTTTCTTTGTCTCTCTGGACCTCAGATTCCTCATCTGGATAATAAAGATAATGCTCACTCCCTCAAACTGCTACTAGTAAGGACTGACATAAAGCATATAAAGTACATAAAGCATCTGTCCATTGCTTACTGCATGTTAGGTGCTCAAACCGTAGCTTAAAAACAACCAGCATGGCTGGGTGCAGTGGCTCATGCCTGCAATCCCAGCACTTTGGGAGGCCAAGGCAGGTGGATCACCGGAGGTGAGGAGTTCGAGACCAGACTGGCCAACATGGTGAAATCCCATCTCTACTAAAACTACATAAGATTAGCTGGCTGTGGTGGAAGGCACCTGTAATCCCAGCTACTTGGGAGGCTGAGGCAGAAGAATTGCTTAAACCTGGGAGGTGGAGGTTGCAGTGAGCCGACATTGCACTCCTGCACTCCAGCCTGGGCAATAAGAGCAAAACTCCGTCTCAAAAAACCAAACCAAACCAAAACATCAACAAAACAATCAGCAGCCCAAGAAAGAAACTGAAGATGACACAAATGGAGACACATCCAACGCTCACGAATCAGAAGAAATGATATCGTTAAAGTGACCACGCTACCCAAGGCGATCTACACATTCAATGCAAATTCCTATCAGAATACCAACTTTTTCACAGTATTAGAAAAAAATCCTAAAATTCATATGGCACCAAAATGAGCCTAAATAGCCAAAGCAAACCTGAGCAAAAAGAGCAAAGCTAGGCCAGGTGTGGTGGCTCACACCTGTAATTCCAGTACTTTGGGAGTCCAAGGAGGGAGGATTGCTTGAGCTCAGGAGCTGGAGACTAGCCTGGGCAACATGGCAAAACCCCACCTCTACAAAAAATGCAAAAAATTTGTTGAGTGTGGTGGCCCACACCTGTAGTCTCAGCCACTCAGGAGGCTCAGGTGAGAGGATGGCTTCAGCCCAGTGGGGTTCAAGGCTGCAATGAGCCATGATCACGCCACTGCACTCCAGCCTGTGTGACAGAGACTTGGTTTCAAAACAAACAAAAAAAGAGCAAAGCTGGAAGCGTCACACTACCTGACTTCAAATTACAAGGCTCTAATAACCAACACAGCATGGTACTGGTATAAAAGCAGATATACAGGCTGGGTGCTATGGCTGTAATTCCAGCACTCTAGGAGGCCGAGGTGGGCAGATCACTTGAGGTCAGGACTTTAAAGGCCAACTTGGCCAACATGGTGAAACACTGTCTCTACCAAAAACTAAAAAAAATCAGCTGAGCGTGGTGGTGTGTGCCTGTAGTCCCAGCTACCCCGGAGGCTGAGGTGGAGAATCGCTTGAACCTGAGAGGCAAAGTTGCAGTGAGCCAAGATCGCACCACAGCACTTCAGCCTGGGTGACAGAATGAGACCCTGTCTCAAAAAATAACAAAAAGAAAAACACATGGACCAACAGAACAGAATGGAGAGCCCAGAAATAAAGTCACATATTTACAGTCAAGTGATCTTCAACAAAACTGGTAAGAACATACACCGGGGAAAGAACGCCATCTTCAGTAAATGGTGCTGGGAAAATTGGATGATCATATGCCGAAGAATGAAACTGGACCCCTCTTTCTTGCTGTATACAAAACCAACTCAAGATGGATTAAAGACTTAAATGTAAGGCCCAGAACTACAAAAATTCTAGAAGAAAATCTAGGTGAAAACTCTCTGGACATTGGTCTATGCAAAAAATGTATGACTAAGACCTCAAAAGCACAGGCAACAAAGCCAAAAATAGACAAATGGAACTTACTTAAACCAAGAACCTCAATAACATTTCTGTGCTTCTTTAAAGACTGATGGCAGTTTATACTTGTGATGGTTAAACTGAGTTCACCTAATTAAGTAAATGGTTAAACTGAGTTCACCTAGTTAATAAAGACAGTAAAGCAAGAGTCCCCTGAGCCACGAAAGAATCACCAAGCCCTCAACTCAGCATATGACAATTTAGAGCCAAGCCCTGCACTGTTGTATGTGGCTGTGCATTGGATGTGTATGGCACTTGGCCCTTCAGAACCAGTTTTCCCATTTGTAAAATGAGAATTATGTCCCTTATCTTGAATTGGTTGGTGCGTCAAATGAGAAAAGGCGGGAAAAGCATGGGGTCTAGTGCATAGGAGTCCTGTGCATATGCCAGGTTCCTTCTCTTACTTGAAAGTTATCCCTAGCTGGGTGTGGTGGCTCGTGCCTGTAATCCCAGCACTTTGGGAGGCTGAGGTGGGAGGAATGCTTGAGCCCAGGAGTTCAAGACCAGCCTGGGCAACATAGTGAGACCCTGTCTCTACAAAAAGCAGAAAAAAAATTAGCCTCTCAGCTACTTAGGAGGCTGATGTGAGAGGATTGCTTGAGCCAAGGAGATAGAGGCTGCAGTGAGCCATGAATGTACCACTGTACTCCAGCCTAGGTGACAAGAGCGAGACCCTGTCTAAAAAAAAAAAAAAAAGAAAAAGAAAGTTATCCCCAAATTTAATGTCTGATTTAATGCCTACCCTTGACTTGGAAATCACCAGAGTAACATAGGACCATTAGATCTACAGTCTACTGGTGTATGTAATCCTCTGCCACTTACGTTTTAAATGAGAGAGCTCAGTCCGGAAACAACCTAAATGTCCCCAAACAGGAGAACTATTTGAGTACATTTTTTTTCCCCACCAGATGCAAAATTATACACCCATTTAAAAATTGTTTAACCAAACTGTGGACAGTGGTTCCCCATGAGGAGCGAGGTAAGAACTGGGGGTAGGAGTGTGTATGTGGGAGAAGTATTAAGGGCAGAACTTTCATTTTTGTTCTACGTTCTACTCTACTGTTTAAAATTATTTTAAAATGAGAAAAGTATTCAAGACATACTTTTGAAACACATATAATAAGCCCAAGTTAAAAATCATGTTTTACAAATAATTGCAATGACTGTGGAAAATATAATTTTAAATGAAAGAGGATAAAAATGTTATTACCATGAGTTTGTTTAAAAAAAAAAAAGTATCCCTACAAAGAAACACTAGTACAGAGAAAATGTGCCAAAGCATTAACAAGTCTCTGATGAGAAGAGGGTAGGTGAGATGTTTTGTTGTTTCTTAACAGTTTTATTAAACTATAATTTACATACCATAAAGTTCCCCTATTTTAAGTATACAGTTTGAGGTTTAGTAATTTTTTCTTTTTCTGAGCATAGTACCCAATAGTTTTTCAACCCTTGTCACCCCCCCGCCTTTGGCAGTACACAGTGTCTCCTACTGCCATCTTCATGTCCATGAGTATCCAATGTTTCGCTCCCACTTATAAGTGAGAACATGTGGTATTTGGTCTTCTGTTCCCACATTAATTCGCTTAGGCTGCCAGCTGCATCCATGTTGCTGCAAAGGACATGATTTTGTTCTTTTTTACGGCTGTGTAGTATTCCATAGTGTATATGTACTACATTTTCTTCATCGAGTGCACCAGTGATGGGCACCTGGGTTGACTCCATGAGTTCACTATTTTGGATAGTGCTGAGTTTTAGTACATTTAGAGCTATGCATTACTACATCCCAGTTGTGGAACACTTCCATCACCCCAAAAGGTTCTGTTGGGAGCACTTTAACCAGATATTTGGCTCAACTTTATTGGTGGAGGAGAAGGGTAACATGGATGGTATCAATTCTGGCCAAAACACGCAATAACAAACTTGGGCTCATGCATTCTCCAAGGACTTCCCCCCTCTCCTTTTTTAGTTTTCATCCTGATCTAAAAGCACAGATTTTTAATTTAGATAAACTTCTCTTTCCTTTTTCGGGTACCCCCAGCAACATACGCCTCTGTTCAACCCTCCAACAGTGTAAACTGTCTGAGATTCTGGTTTCGTCTGGATGTCACCCAGTTGCCTCTTGGTCTTTACAGGCCTCGTGTTTCCCTCTATTCTCTCTAGCACATGACCCCTGAAGTCAGCCAGGTGCCCCCATAGCAAATCCCAGCACCGGATAGGCTTTATTGAATTTGTACCTTTTTTTTTTTTTTTTTTAAGACAGTCTCGCTCTGTTGCATAGGCTGGAGTGCAGTGGCACGATCTCAGCTCACTGCAACCTCTGCCTCCCAGGTTCAAGTGATTCTCCTGCCTCAGCCTCCCTAGAAGCTAGGATTATAGGCACACACCACCACCCCTGGCTATTTTTTTATGTTTTTTATTTTTAGTAGAGACAGGGTTTCACCATGTTGGCCAGGCTAGTCTCGAACTCCTGGCCTCAAGTGATCTGCCTGCCTTGGCCTCCCAAAATGCTGGGATTACAGGCATGCGCTACCACATCTGGCCCAGTTGTACTTTCTTATTATCTATAGCAAGAATCTTCTTTCCTTTCCCAACAGTCCAGTCAGGTATTTGAAAATATTTTTAAAAAAATATATTTTAGGGCTGGGCACAGTGGCTCATGCCTGTAATCTCAGCACTGTGGGAGGCCAAGGTGGAAGGACTGCTTGAGCCCAAGAGTTCATCCTGAGCAACACAGTGAGACCCTGTCTCTAAAAAAAATTAAAATAAAATGTGTGTTTTAATATATTATGAAATGTATTATATTAACATAAAATGTATAATAATATGTATATCTTAGGATAAATTTTTAGTTCCATATTGGATGACCCTCTAGATGACTAGTCTTCTACATTATTAAAAAAGGAAGTCATCATATTCATTCTTACAAACATTTTCTTTGTGGTAGTGTAGGGTTCGTTTTCTTTACTCAATACTTAAAACAGGCCAGGGCCGGTGGCTCATGCCTATACTCCTAGCAATTCTGAAGGCTGAGATGGGTGGATCACTTGAGCCCAGGAGTTCCACACCAGCCTGTGCAACATGGCAAAACCTCATCTCTACTAAAAGTAGAAAAATTAGCTGGCTGTAGTGGCATGTGCCTATAGTCCCAGCTACTCAGGAGGCTGAGGCAGGAGGATCACTTGAGCCCAGGGAGGTTGAAGCTATAGACAGCCGTGATCACACCACTGCACTCCAGTCTGCGCGACAGTGATGAGCCCTGACTCAAAACAAACAAACAAAACTTAAAGCATTTTCTCAACGGAAATATTTTAAAAATTGCTCTTTAAAAATAGAACAAAAACAATAAACATGTTCTTTCCTTTCTCCTTCTGTCCTCCTTCCCCCTCCTCTCCTTTCCCTTTCCTCACTCTACACAGGACAACTTGACTACTTTCTGTTTCCACATTCACAAGAGAAGTGCATCTGAGAGTCTGATCTGTGAAAACGGACACAGTCATAGGTGTCAGTGTCAGTGGGGCTTGTCCCAGGCAGTGCGACTCCCTCATAGATAGAGCCTGGCTGCCTGAGGGGCTTCAGCGGAAGAAAGACTTGCCACCTCCACCACAAACAACAAAAAAGGAAGGATAAAACCCCAGAACAGAACAGCTTTCAGAAATGTAACTGAGACATCAAAGCCCTGTGACAACACAGTGAGAGATTTCATAAGAAAACTAAAATGCGGCCATAGCAGTGAGACAGGAAGGATCCCAGGGAGGGAGCCTCTCGCTTTTCAGAGGCTGTGGGGCAGTTAAAGAGAAATGAAGTGGCTTCTACGGATTACAAGTGAACGCCATTCCCAAGGGAGATCAAGGAAATGCTGGTGATCACCATTTTTGGGTGACTCCTTTGTGGTCCCCTCAGGTATCATTTTAGGGAACTCTTGTATCCTGCCCCAGTCTTCGACTGCTCCACACCCTGGCTGTGGAGCCCCGGGGGACACGGGCTAGTCACCGTGGGACTGCCATGGGGTCTTAGGTCGAGGATAAATCCAGGAGAGAATTGCTGAATGGAATCCAACTCGGCCCACCCTCTAAAGCCTCTGCCTGCAGCCTTCATGTGTACGTTTTGGCAGCCGGCAGGAGTATGTTGAGTGCTAAGGTACCATGGGAAGGACTTGGTGGCAGGCGGCTCTGTCGTGGTATGTGGCAGCCTCCCTGCCTGACACTCAGGAGTGGCCATGGCAAGGAGAGGTCAGTGCAGGTGATAGGTGACATGAGGCTTCCTGATCATCCATCCACCATCCCCAGATCTCACTGCCCATCGAATCTCCAATTCTACGGGTGTGGGGCTTAGGATTCTATTAAGAAAATTATCAGAAGACAATGATCAGATCAATCATCCATGTGATTTAAGAGGCAAAAGATACACTAGTAAATGTGAAGGATTTGCATAGGCCATTCACAGACGAGGGGAAGGGGGCAGCCAGGAATGGGGACTGCCAATAAACACACACACACACACACACACACACACACACACACACACACACACACACACACAGAGCCATCCTTGTGGGAAACCTTGAAACAAATCAAAACAAAATACCATCTTCTGTCCATAGGATTGACAAGAATAAACATGTCTGATAACGTCAGGTATAATGAGGTTGCAGAGAAACTGGCATTTCTCAAAAGCTGCTAGTGGGAGAATAAATTAGCATAGCTGTTTTGAAGGACAAATTAGCATTATTTATTAAAACCGAAAGTTTCACATTCTATGACCTAGCAATTGGTATGTTCCCAAGAAAAACACTCACACGTGTGGGCCAAGAGACTGTGAAGACTCAATTTTCCAGCAAGGGAAAGCCTAACTAAAATGTGTTTATTCCTTCTGTGTAACACCAAGGAGCAACGACATGGAATGAATTCGCTCTCCAGAGAGTTCAAAAGAGCCAAGTCTCAAGAACATACTGATGAGTAGAAAAAGAAGCTCCAAGGTGATTTTAGTTTTTTTTTTTCTTTCTGTTTTTTCTTTGAGACAGGGTCTCACTCTGTCACCCAGGCTGGAGTACAGGGGCACGATCACGGCTTACTGCAGCCTCGGCCTCCCAGGCTTGAGTGATCCTCTCACCTCAGCCTCCCAAGCTACTGGGACTAAAGGCACGTGCCATCCATGCCCAGCTAATTTTTTATTTTTTGTAGAGATGGGGTTGTGCCATGTTGCCCAGGCTGGTCTCGAACTCATGGCTCAAGGGATCCTCCCACTTCAGCCTCCCAAAGTGCTGGAATTACAGGCCGATTTTAGTTTCTACACACTGCTCTGATTTTCCAAAGGGAAAATAGGTATGTTATTTGCACACTTAAAATTGAATAAAGAAATAAGTGAGTCTCTTTCCACAGTTTTACACAAAGGGACTCAGGTCTTTATGAGGCCTAGCCAAGGGTGGGGAGCAGCACTAGGCCAAGCTGCTGGCCAGCTGGGCTCTGCCTGATCATGCAGAGGATAGACAATCACTGAGAACCAGGTGATGGCGGGAAGCCAAGAGCTCTCTGACAGCACTCTTGGGACATAGCTGTGGATGTTTCCAAAGTGTGAGTTCTTCTCACAGTCAGACTTGTGAGTTCCAGAGCTCTGGTGTCCAGCTCAGCTCACATGTGCAGGTGCATAGTCTAGTGCCCACTGGGGCCAGGCTCTGTACTAGGCACTAAGTACCCATACTAAGAATGAGGCTTGGCCCCCCACCTCGAGGAGTTCAGGGCCCAGGTGGGAGGCTAAAGACCATGAAAGGCCATGCAGATCAAGCCTCCATTCTGGGAAGGAACCAGACCCCACAGGCAAAAGGTAGGATGGCAGATGTCTCCACCGTCCCTAGGACCCTGAAGGTATAACATGCCTCCTAGCAGAACCTTGTTCTAAGGAAAGGTGACATGGCCCTCCTACTTCCAGGTATTACCTTTCATTTTTCTTTGGGGAGGGGAGAAAATTTCCTGCATGCCATATGTATGTATGTATGTATGTACGTATGGATGTATGTATGTACTGATTGAGATAGGTCTGTCACCCAGGCTGGACTGCAATGGTGCAATCATAGCTTATTGCAGCCTCAAACTCCTGCACCCAAGCAATCCTTCTGACTCAATCCTTCCAAGTAGCTAGGACTACAGGTGTGCCATCATGCCCGGGTAATCTTTTTTTTGTAGAGATAAGGTATTGCTATGTTCTCCGGCCTGGTCTCCAACTCCCGGTCTCAAGCGGTCCTCCTGCCTTGGCCTCCCAAAGTGCTGGGATTACAGATGTGAGCCATCACACCTGACCCATTCTATTTTATTTGAAAATATTAAACTTATCAACCACTTTCACTAGATAATACATTCCTAGGTTCCCATTTTAAAAGGTATAAAACCTTTTTACAGAGGATAATAAGGGTCTCCTGTCCCCCTCTGCAGAGGCAACCACTGCACGGACTCTTATTATCTGTCCACTATGCATTTTCAAGTACTCAGGTGGCTATGTTCTCCTCTCCATTTCCTTTCTTAAATGGTGGCATGCCACCCACACTGCCTGCATTGTGCTTTTGACACTTTCTGATGGCACATCGGCACTGAGACACTCCTTGTGATTTTTCATAGCTGCATTCTCTCCCACGGTAGGGAGAACTCTACATCATTTAACAGCTCTCCAACTGGCGGACATTCAGAGAGTTTAGAAGTTTTTGCTACAACATTCAAAGGAACATTCTTATTCGTACGCACATGCGAGAGTAAATTCATGGCAGCAAATGAGAGCTTATGCTTAATTTTTCTAAAACATTTGTATTCTATTAAAACAAATTTCAGAAGGAAACTTCCTATCATTACCATGAATGGAAACATAGAATTACTTACCATCATTAAGGTAAACATGAAAACTGATTAGAGGAGAAAAGACCATTTATTAAATTACAGCCTAATGCCTGCTCTTTTGATAAAAAAGGGAAATCTGAGTTATAGAGATTCTAAGACAAACTAGTCTGAATCTGACACCTTCTCCTTGGTGTAACAGCACAGACTAGAGGGGCACTGAAATGGATTTTCTTACGGACTATACTTTCCAAAGATGGCCACAGCAATATTTCTCACCTACATGTTCTTCTTATAGTGTGACTTTGACTCTCCTCCCATCAAGTGGTGGGGTCTACCCTTCTCCTTGAACCTGAGTGGGCCTCAGTGACTGTCTAGACCAAAAGAGTTCCAATGGAAGTGATGCTTTGTGATTTCTGAGGCAAGGTCATAAAAATGCTCTTGGAACCTATCTACCATGTTGTGAGGAAGCCCAAGTAGCCATGGATATACCCACAGAGAGAAACCAAGGTCCAGGCCCACAGCCAGCTCCCAGTCCATACACTCCAGCTGATGCCATGTGGAGCAGAGTTATTCCCATTGAGCCCTGGGCAAATTATACATTTGCTAGCAAAATGAATTCCCATAGTTGTTTTAAGCCATGAAGTTAATTTAAGTGGTTGGTTACTCAGCAATAGATAATTGTGATGGTAATTTTAGTGCTATATCCAGGCACATTTAAAATTCTAAAATTCTTTCAGTACCACCAAGAAGCTACATGCTGCATCTCAGAAGACTAGCCTAGAGAAATAACTCAGGATTGGCTGTTTTGGGGACCTCGGAAGATCTGAGTATTAAGCAGAATGAAGGGAAATTAGTATAACCATTTTCCAAAACAATTTTAAGATGCTGGGAAGGAAGAAGAGAAAAGGAAAAAGCATGAAAGAAAAAGCATGCTGTTACCATGAAGAGCAGAATGAGGGCAACTTGGCCTGATAAAAAGAGCTTGGGCTTTAGTGCTGTGGAGACTGGGTTTAAAGCCCAGCTCTGCCAAATATTAAACTGTGTGACCCTGGGCAGATCACCTCCCTTCTCTGAGTCTCAGGTTTCTGCCTTATATGAAGAACACTTAACCACCTGCAGGTGGTCCAGGGTATCTGGGAGGGGCATGGGGCTGCGTCCAGCATGCCTCACAGATCCAAGCTATGGTGGTGGTGGTCATTGTCAGAAGGGGTCGTAGCGTTCTCCCAGCACAAGTCAAATTGCTCGGAAGTGCCATGACATTGCTAGAGCCGTGACTCTCTCGTTGGAACCCTTCTGCCTAAGGTAGTCATGCTGTCTGAATGCAAACTCTTGACTAAATGAGTCTCTTCAGAGGGAGAAAATAAATCTTGGTTTTCAGTTTTCAGAATTCCTGTAAGGTCATGGAATATGGAAGATACACAGGCCGCCCTGGCTCTGCGGTGAGACCTCCCCTGACCCCTCATTCCCGGCTGCTCTCCCAGTCCTTCTCTACCTTTCCCCAATCCCCAGCCCCACTCCAGTGCCTGCCATTCTTGACTGTGTTGAAGCATCCCAGTCCAGACTGTAAGCTCCCAAAACAAGGGGCCCCGACCGGTATCACTAGCTGCTATACTCCCTGGAGGGGGTGTGGGCAATGGCTGGTGCTGAAGAAGTATTTGTGCATGGGATGGAAGGAAGCTAATGTCTTTTGCTGCTCCCATTTGGAGGCCAGGGACTTCTCAACCAACTGTTCTTTTAGCTCCTGGGCTGAAGCCTTCCCCCACACCCCCCTCTGACAGACTGTAGCTCATTACTGAGCGATAAATAGGGCTGACTGACTTTTGCTGTATTGAAATAATCCCTTCACAATGAAATATGGATGCCAATCCATAATTTAATTCTTGGCATTGGTGGCTCCAACTGCATTTAGAATGGAAGTCTTTTTCCTTACAGGGGGATCTCCAGGCCAGCAGAATTCCAAGGCTTTGAAATCCAATAGCCTGTTTTAGGCCACAGCTGGAATTTAAATGAGCAATTCAGTAAACATTAGCAAATCTTTCAAGCACGTGTGGTTAATCAGAGGTCAGGAGGGGCTGAGGAACAGGGAACACTGATCCCCTGAGGGAAAGGCCAGCTCACCCTGGAATTCCAAGAGCAGGGCCCACAGCTGATAGGAGATCGGGAGGGCCCGTGGCTGCACCTGTGAGGGACGGGTTGTGGTCTTGGCCCCTCCACACCTCCACTCCAGCCTGACTTGTTTCTATTCCAGAGTCTGCACTGGTACCAGGGATTAGTGAGGGGGAACTTCAGGGGCCTGTGGGTGGTGCAGGGATGGCAAAAAACACTGAGCATCACTGGCTTTCACCGGAGTTGGGGATGCAGCACCATTCCATGGCTTCTCTAAAGCCATGTACTGAAAGATTATCAGGGCTGAGTGAGGTGGTTCATACCGGTAATCCCATTACTTTGGGAGGCCAAGGTGGGAGGATTACTTGAGCCCAGGAGCTCAAGACCAGCCTGGGCAACATAGCAAGACCCTGTCTTTACAAATAATAATAAAAATTAGCTGGCAGTGGTAGTGCACACCTGTGGTCCCAGGCTGAGCCTGGGAGTTACAGGTTGCACTGGGTCATGATCGCACTACTGCACTTCAGCCTGGGTGACAGAGAGACTCCATCTAAAAAAAAAAATAAAAAACTCAGGGCTGTTTTGAATTAAGGCCCCCGCTCCCAGTAGTTATTATTTATTTATTTATTTATTTTTTGAGAGAGAGTCTTGCTCTGTCGCCCAGGCTGGAGTGCAGTGGCGCAATCTTGGCTCACTGCGAGCTCCGCCTCCTGGGTTCACGCCCTTCTCCTGCCTCAGCCTCCCGAGTAGCTGGGACTACAGGTGCCTGCCACCACGCCCAGCTAATTTTTTTGTATTTTTAGTAGAGATGGGGTTTCACCGTGTTAGCTAGGATGGTCTCGATCTCCTGACCTCATGATCTGCCCGTCTCAGCCTCCCAAAGTGCTGGGATTACAGGCCTGAGCCACCGTGGCCGGCCTGCACCCAGTAGTTTTATCAATGACAACTGTTGCTGGCACCAAGACCAACCTTTATAAAGTGCTTTTATATGCCAAGCCCCAACTTTCCACTTGATAGGGTCCCAGATCCTATGAGGTGGACACAAACTGCGGCAGGTCAAGTGACTTCCCCAATGACACAAACTGATGAGTGACATATGTGGCCGAGGGATGCAGCCAGATGGCCATGTGAACTTCATACTCTCCTGAACAAGCTGATCGAAACGTGCCATTCCAGTCCCCTGGGTGAGGCCAGAGAGAAGATCACTTGTCTGCCTCACAGCCTGGTGCCCCCTCCACCTGGACTAGCTGCGGAGGGTGGGAGATGCCTAGTTCTGGCAAGGGGACAGTCAAATGATGTGAGCTCTCAAGAGGCAAGCCCTAAGGGTTTAACTCCCTGGAGGCTGAGGACCTGAAGCCACCTCCATGCTCCTGGACTGCCTTGGCAAGGTCCCCCTTTCACAAGGCACTTGGTGGCCTCTTTGAGCAGCAGACCTAGTTCCTTCTTTGGCTTAGGAAATGCTGTCTCTCTTCTACCCTTGAGAGTTTCTCTTCCTGGCATACAGGGGAGACTGAAGCTGGGTGTCTGCCCCTTGGGCTCTTTTCATATGCCAGAATCCATCAGTTAGCAAGACCGGTGAGCGGCCTGCCTTCATGGTGCTTCACCAGCAGAAGGATGGCTGCCCTTCCAAGCTGCTGGACACTTGGGGCACCAGCCTCTGTGGGATGGAGATGGTTCTTTGTGGCACAGAATTACATTGGTGACTTGAGGGAAAAATTAGCCTTGCATGGCTCCCTGATGACAGAACGCAGCTGCAGGAGGGGCCTTGGCCACCAGTACTGCACCGCTGGGGAGTACCTGGTGAGTCACGGCTCACTGCGGGGTGGAGGGGAGAGGAAGCCTAGGTGGTCCGAGGGGTCAATCAACAGCTCGGGAGGACAGTGCAATGCATCTCTCCCAGGTCACCACCCTGTCAGAATCCAGTGAAAACTGAAAACAGCAGTCATTCTGGGGCATAAAAAAATCATGTTTCCTTGGGAGCTAACTTGAGTGCTTTGAAAAGGAAGCCACTGCTGATTCCAGTGCAAGCCCAGCAGAGCTGCAGTGACAAGGAACTGGGCCCTGGTAAATTCTACAGATCACCCGGAGGAGGCAGAACAGCGTGATATGACATCTGGACCTTCCCGAGCCTCAACTAACTCCAGTGGGGGACTTCATACTCCAGAACACTTTGAAGATGAAAGAAGAGCTGAGACTGTTCCCACCGAGGGTGTAAACTAGCACACTCAATTAGGTTGGCTGCTTCTCCTGACAGTCAAATCAATCCTTTGAAGAAAATTAAGTAACCATTTCTCCATCAACCCAGCAACAGCTTATGGGTTACTCACTGCAAGCAGCAATCAATTACTTTGTCTCCTTTGTGGCTCCCTAAAGCATTCCTTCCCAGCACAAAAAGGGGGCAGTTGTGAAGTGTGATATTTCCTGGATGGAGAGTGGGTCTTGGCACCTTTCTACTGCCAAGCCTATGAGCTGCACCCTCTAATACGAAGAGGAAAAAATATATATATACTGGTGGCATTTCTGGGATTTGCAAAGGAAACTAGCAATGAGGTATGGAGATAATGGGGTATTTGTTGAAATTCAGTCACCTGGGGAAACTGGGACCTAGTGCTTGGTTTTAAGGTTTGAGCTGTGATCACTGGGCCTCCCGTTACAGGTGCCACACTGATGTCCTGGCCTCAGCCGCCTCTCCACACCCCTCTGCCCACACTACCAAGAGTAACTGGCAGAGCACTGTTAAGAAAACTGTGTTCTCCTAACACATTCCAGCTCCGCTTCCCCGCCCAGAAGCATAGGTCTGAATGCAGGGGAAGCCATGCAGGGGAAGTCCAAGCCGGGCCTGGGGCCAAGTGCCTGAAGTTGACTGGTAACTCTGCCACCTTGTAGCTGTGGTGACCCTGGGCATGTGACTTTGCTTCAGTTGTCTCATCTATAGGCGGGGGGTAATAAAATAATTTTATAGCTCTATTTCATGATATGCAAGCTGGAGTATTTGGGGAGAAGTCTACTGAGGCCCGCAATTTACTTTGAAATAAATTTTTAAAAAGATTCACTTCCAGCCGGGCGCGGTGGCTCAAGCCTGTAATCCCAGCACTTTGGGAGGCCGAGACGGGCGGATCACGAGGTCAGGAGATCAAGACCATCCTGGCTAACACGGTGAAACCCTGTCTCTACTAAAAAATACAAAAAACTAGCGGGGCGAGGTGGCGGGCGCCTGTAGTCCTAGCTACTCAGGAGGCTGAGGCAGGAGAATGGTGTAAAACCGGGAGGCTTGCAGTGAGCTGAGATCCGGCCACTACACTCCAGCCTGGGCGACAGAGCGAGACTCCGTCTCAAAAAAAAAAAAAAGAAAAAAAAAAAAGATTCACTTCCTCACCTATAAAGTATCTTTAAAAAAAAAAAAAAAAAGGAAGAGAAGCCAGGTGTGGTGGCATGCAACTACAGTCCCACAACTCAGGAGGCTGAGGCAGGAGGATTGCTTGAGGCCAGGAGTTTGAGGCTACAGCACCAAGACTAAGCCTGTAAACTCCAGCTTGGTTAACACAGCCAGAGCTATCCCAGCCTGGGAAACATAGCAAGACCCCATCTTGGAGAAAAAAAAAAAAAAAAAAAAGAAGATTGGGCTGGGTGTGGTGGCTTACATCTGTAGTCCTAGCTGCCTGGGAGGCCGAAGTGGGAAGATCACTTGGGCCCAGGAGTTCGAGGCTGCAGCGAGCTATGATCAAAACACTGCACCCCAGCCTGGGTGACAGAGACCCTAACTCCCTGCTGCAAAAAGTTTGGTGGATAAAGTAGATACGTGATAAGACAAGCAGACAAGTATGAGGGTGTTGACTATACAATTCTTTCAACTTGGTTTGTATGCTTGAAAGGTTTCAAAATAAAATGTTGGGGGGAAAATGGACTTCCTAGGGTTGTCGTGAAGTTCAGGCAAATTACAACAGGTTTGACAGAAGGTGACTGGTCAGTATGCAGAACCTGCACTCAAATTATTAGTTTTCTGGCCTCCTTTATATCACTTTTGTGTGATGACTACAGGATCCCATCACTGTGAAAATCCACTTGGTTCCCAAGTTGAATAGCAGGGATTTGAATGGAAAGAGTTTGGATGGAGCCCTCCGTAGGACTCTTTCTAGAATCTCTTAACCCTGCAGAATCTTCATGTCTCCCAGGGTACTCAGGGCCACTGAGGACACTGTATCAATGCTCACTTTACAGACAGAGGTAGATACATCTGTCACTGGCTCACTCAGCAACTATCTGAGCAGTGACTGTGTGACAGGTTGGCTGTCTTTGTGACTGGTACACGGCCCAGGAGCAATAACTAATTGAAAGTGCCATTCTCAGGCAGGGAGCTGAAGACTTGGGGAGGCTGGGTGCCTCATCCCCAGGTGCCCACAGGCTGGGGGAAGTGCTAGCTTTGGGCTCAGCTCTGTCTGCTTCCAAAGGTGGGGTTTTCCACAGCTACTTCCTTTCGCTCAGTGTGAAAGGCATATGCTGTGTCTAGTAAAATGAGGTGACTGGTTTTCATAAAGTGGCCAACAAAACCAGTTGCATGTCTTCATCTTTCACCCGTGTCAAATTTTAAGACTCTTCTTGGGAGAATGGAGGATGAGAATATTACCCTTCTTGTTCCCATGTGTCCAGGACATGTATGGGGGCAGCCTCTCTGACTGCTGAAGTCTACTTAAGGATGAGCAACTTGCAAAAGCTTCACTCCTTGTTCCACTTCTTCAATACATGCAGTTCACAGCTTGCCAACTTGGTGAAAACATAATTACCAGAAACCGAGTCCAAGGGAGCAGCAGTTCCAAGTACAGTCTGGCATATCCCCTTATCAAGTGACACCCTGCTGCCAGAGACACGATCTCATCTTATAATGCACCGGTGACCACACTTATCTCTGCTCTCGGAATGCCACATTTGCATAGTACATTGCATAATTTCCTCTCTGAAAATGGCACTGTTTAGCATGAGTAAATAAAGTTACCTAACTCTGTGAGGCAGCCGAATGGAATACTTGAGATTTCCAAGAAAAGATTTGAATACCTAAGCTCTTTATTATGCAGCCAGATAAAGTCACATGGAATCGAGGTTCACACAGCTCCTCTTCCCTGCTGTTCAGCAGCCCAGCAGCCCAGGAACAAGGGTATCCTGGTCTTCGGAAGCCCTCTGTGATGGCTCTGCTCTGGACCCTTCCACAGGATGTGGTCAGGGTCTCTCTACCCTGAATGTGCCTGGGGCTACTGTGTGTCGGGTACTGGGCTACAGAGATGAAGGAGGCAGACGCATCCTTACTCTGGGTGACCCTTCAGAGGCTGTTTCCTTATCTGAAAAATGAGGACACCCTACCTTGTAGTAATGCTGTTGGGAACAAATAAGCTGGCGTGCAGAGAGGGCTTGTGAGTTTTCTCCACCTTTGTGGTGTAGGCCCGCCTCTCCTTCCTCTCTCTGGATAGAAGTTCTTGAAGATGGAGCTACACCTTCTCTCTCCCTTGGATTTCCTCTATAAGGCACCTCATCAGAAAAGTACACAAGGGTATTCCAGAGAGCAGATACTGGCTCAGGGTATTCTTCCTTAGGGGGTGAGGTCCCCAGGCAGAGAACATAGTCTAGAGAGTACGTTAAAACCTCTGGGATAGGCTGAGTGTGGTGGCACACACCTGTAATCCCACCTCTTTGGGAGGCCGAGGTGGGAGGATCGCTTGAGCTCAGAGTTCGAAAACAGCCTGGGCAATATAGTGAGACCCCATCTCTGTCTCCTAGGGAGACATTTTTATTTAAAAAAAAAAAAAAAAAATTAGCCGGGCATGGTGGCACGTGGCTGTGGTCCCAGGTACTTGGAAGGCTGAGGCTGGAGGACTGCTTGAGCCCAGGTGGCAGAGGTTGCAGTAAGCTGAGATTGCACCACTGTACTCCAGTCTGGGCGACAGAGTGAGACCTTGTCTCAAAAAAAAAAAACTCCCCAAAACAAAACTTGACTCTCGGATCTATATTACTAACACTGCTAGAGAAGGCATCTGTGGGTGCCACAGGATCTGTGGGGTGTCCTGGTACCCACAGATGCTGGCCAGACCTCAGGAAGCTCTTCTGGTCAAATGGATCTGAGCCTGGCATTCAAGGCTCTTCTAAGCAAGGAGGCATTCTCTCCTGCTAACACCTAACCCAGACTCTCCTCCGACATAGGCCAGTTGTGGGGAAGAAAAGGCTTCAGAGATGGGACCGGTACACCCATTCATCACTGCCTCAGACTTTTCATTCAAACATTTCTGGGGGTGCTGGACTCTGTGCTTGGCAAAGAGGACCACACAGATGGGCAAGACTTGTCCCTCAGGGGTTCCTGTCTAGCACGGGAGCCCAAACAAGTGACAATTATATGCCATGTGAAGAGAGCCACAGCAGGGGAAGATCAGGAGGATGCAGACTGCTGGAAGGGAGGCCATGACACAGCCCAAGGGTCACAGAAGGCTTCTTGCAGGAGGTATATTTTTTTGAGACGGAGTCTTGCTGTGTTGCCCAGGCTGGAGGGCAATGGCACAATCTTGGCTCATTGCAACCTCCACCTGCCAGGTTCAAGCGATTCCCCTGTCTTGGCCTCCTGAGTAGCTGGGACAACAGGCACGCGCCACCACACCTGGCTAATTTTTGTCTTTTCAGTAGACACAGGGTTTCACCATGTTGGCCAGGCTGGTCTCAAATCCCTGACCTCAGGTGATCCGCCCACCTAAGCCTCCCAAAGTGCTGGGATTACAGGCGTGAGCCACTGTGCCCAGTCAGGAGGTAATGTTTTAAACTGAATCCTGAAAGAAGCCCAGCAACGGGCCAAGCAGAAGTGGAGAGTGGCGCCATCGGGCCTCACTGGGGGAACTGCCAGCTCCTCCCCAGCATATTCTTGCATCTGACCCTTCTGGGCCCAGCACTAGCCTCCCATTTTCCACCAAACCTCTGTGGTTTGAGGCTCCTCACCTCACTTCTGCCAGAAGGTCTGGGGAGCATTCGCTTGCCCATCTCTCTGGCCCTCCCTCTGTGTCTGTCCCTGAGCTTCAGCCTCCAGGGATGGCTCAGCCTTGTGATGAAGGCATAGTGAGGACCAGGCTGCCTGCTGCTTTACACCGAGCTCTGCCCCTTACCACTGTGGGACCTCGGCTTGCTGCCGTCTCCCCTCTGGCCCTCAGGTACCTCATCAGCAAATGGAGGTGATATTAACAGTACTGTCCCTATAGTGTTACTATGAAAACTCAATGATGTTTGTAAGGTGCTAGGATAGTGCCTGGCACTTAGGAGTAACAGCAGCTCTCTGAGTTCCACTCAGCAAGAACCAGCAGGGTTTGGTGGGGAAGACCCTGAGCTGAGATGCAGAAGGGGCCTGGGTCTGATGCCCAGTGGGGCCACTTACTAGGCTGTGTGGCCTCAGTCAGGGCAACCGACCCTTCCGGGTGGGCCTCAGCTTCCTTGTCACTCAAATGAAGAGGTTGGGACTAAACCACATGCCTCTTTTCTGATGGGAAAGAACGCCTAAATTTCATACCAGGGGACACATTTATAGCCGTTTGGCAGAAATTAGTTCACAGAGTGAATGCTTACCGGCATAGCAGGCTGATTTTTAATTAGCTTGTGGGAATTCAGTATACTTCAAACATTAACAGTAAAATATAGACCTCTGGTGGAGACAAGCTGTACCTTTGGACTTAAACAAAAGCTGTATACCTCACCAACCAAATTCCCTGCTTTACGTTTTTCATCTTTTGTGTTGTAACTGATTACCAATAAACTTTTGGCAGCAGAGCAACATTCTCAAAGCATGTGATTTAAGTGAAATACAATCCTACCAGCACAACTGTGTGGAATACAATACCACACATGCAATCAGATGGCCTTATTTAAACTGTTTCAGCCATGGTAAAAATGGAGAATCTCAACTATTCTTCCCTCTGAGTTTTTAATTCTTTTAAAAAAGAACTAAGTGAGGTGGCTCACACCTATAATCCCAGCACTTTGGGAGGCCGGGGCAGGCAGATTGCTCAAGTCCAAGAGTTTGAGACCAGCCTGGGCAACATGACAAGACCCTGTCCCTACAGAAAAAAAAAAAAAAAAAGCAAAAATTAGCTGGGTGTGGTGGTGTGCACCTGTGGTCCCAGCTACTCGGGAGGCTGAGGTGGGAGGATCACCTCAGCCCAGGGAGGTCAGGGCTACAGTGACCATAATTGAGTCACTGCACTCCAGCCTGGGTGACAGGAGACCCTGTTTCAAAAAAAAAAAAAAAGAAAAGAAAAGGAAAAAGTGAACTTGCACATGAACTACCTATGAAATTCATGAAGGGCAAAATAAGAAAGGGAGCTCCATTCATTCAAGAAACTTTTATGGAGTACCTTCTAGAATGTTAATTCTATGAGGGCAGGGATTTTTGTCATTTTTGTTGACTGCTCATGGCCAGGTACCCAGTATGTGCACACCAGATGTCTGTGGAGACGAGGGATGCCTACCTTGGACATCCAAGGTGTTGGAGAGACAAGATAAAAGGCTCAGTCCCTGCTCTCCAGGACCTCACAGCCCAGTGGGGAGAAAACAGAATGAACAAGACATACAGAGTGTGACACGCAGAGTGCTACCGTCAAGGACATGCAGAGAAGGGGAATGTGCCATGGGCCAGAGGCAGGAGGGAACATGGTGAGTTTGGGAAACTCCTGTCCTTTGTTGGGGCTTGGATATGAGGAAGAGGGCAGTGAGGGCTGGTGGGCGTGAGGCTGCAGAGGGTGGGGACCCCTCAGCAAGGGTGGCTTATTAAAGCCACACCTAGGAGTATAAACAGATGCCCAGGAACTGGGGACACTGGGAAGATCACTGCGAGAACTAAAGGTTTTTGCCTATGATTATTCAGTGAAATGTAACTCAGGCCCTTAATTGGAAGTTTATAATTAAGACCTGGACTGGAACTTAAAATACAACATGAAGAGAGTTTACTAAGCATAATAAAAAAAATAACAAGACATTTGTTCCTTTATTTATTAATTCATCAGTTACTGTGTATCTACTATGGGCCAAGCACAGTCCCAGGTACTAGGGCTGGAGGGGTGAAAATGAAGGTCTGGTCCTCGTGCAGCCACAGTCTGAACAGACAGACCATAAAGCAGTAACTGAAACAAATCTATTAGTATAAACTGTGCCAGCACAATGGGAAGCTATATTCAACCTGTTATAGACTTTGTTTACCAAGTTCATCTGCAAACCCTGCAAATAAACTCTTCAAAACTTCCAGCCATTTGCAAACATAAAACTATGCTAATTTCAGATAATAACAGTTACAGTGTAATATTTAGTAAGTGCCTGGCACTGAACTAAGCACTCAAAACCATCCAGCCCAGGCGGTACCATTATCTGAACATTACACATGAGGAAGCTGAGACCCTGAGAGGGTCAGTAACTGACTTGAGGTTGTGCTGCTAATGTTATCTTCTGAGAGGTCAATTCCCAGGACCCCAAGCAGGAAATGCCCAAGTGAGTCAGGTCCAAGTCCCTCTATGTGCTTGAAACCAAACCCCAATCTTGTAAAAAGATTCTCTGGGCCACATTAAGTTAGTGAAATCTGGACCAGAAGTGTAAACCACATTTGGCTGCCTGTGCTAAGAAAGAGATCAGCGGCTTTCAGAGCAGGAGCAGGGGTGACTTCATTTCGGCCGGGCCGTGTGCGAATCACCGCTTTCAGCTGCTCTTGGTAAATTCTGGGCAGAGGAAATCCACCAGCAGGCGGAGAAAGGGAAAGGCGAAAGAGAAACAGGAGATTTTGGCAGGACTAGAAGAGGGCATGATAGGTGGTGAGAAAGCCCGGGCTCCAAGTTGCTGAGTACCCCGCAGTCTTACGTCCCTGCTAAGGTATGACTGGCTCTGAAACTCCTGCACTTTCTTGAGCTTGATGCACAAAGGCAAGTTCAGAGCGAGGAAGTCATGGATTGAATTTTTTTAGGCAAAAGGTAAGGAAAGAGCTAGTCAGGTTGTCCAATAGTAAATAAGTGTGTCATAGGAAGAACCACTGTGGTCAGACACTTGGCAGGGGTGTAGAGCCTGGTACCCAGTCAGCTGTGCCTCTAAACCCCAGGTGCAACTCTGGCTAGATAGATAAGAATCACAATCCCCACTGTCTCGCTTCCTGCCACATGCTGGGCACTTAAACACAGCGCAGGCTCTGGGCCTCTACTTCCCCATCTGTAAACAGGGGTGAAAACAGCACGTGGGTCCCAGGTAGGGAAGAATGAAAGCAGAGAGTGAGTGCCCAGTCCACATCTCTGTTACCGTTACCATCCTCAATTTGCCCCATCCTCGCATCTGGGTGAGGAAGTAGCCACACAAATCTGGGCTTTCAGTCCCAGACGAGGACGCCTGGGCCCCAGCAGGGTTGACAGCATGCAGCCACACACTAGAAAGTGACGAAGCTGGGATCCCGAACGACCCCAAACCCATGCCTTTCTTGTTTCCCGATTTTACCCCACCTGCCAGACAGCGCCGCTGCCCAAAAGGACTTTCTGCGTTGATGGAAATGTCCTACAGCCGTGCTGTCTAGTACAGAGCCACCACATGTGGCTATTTGCATTTCAATTAAAATTAAATACCATTAAATATTCTTTTTCTGTTGTCTTGCTATCTACGACTGAACACTTGAAATGTGGTTTGACAGTGGAACAGAAATGTTTAATTTTATTTAACCTTAATTTAATTTTCATTAATGTAGATTTAGACAGCCACTAGTGGCTACTGTGTTGGACAGCGAAGGGTTAGAGGGAAGAAAAAGAGACCCTGCCCACTGTGTGGGACCGTGGGAAACAGCTCTGCTTCACGTCTGCCGATGAGCCGTGCATGAGAATGACCTGTCCCGGCAAACCCAGGTGGCATGAAGCAGCCTGGCCCAGGGCCTTGGAGCTCCCTGACCTGGAAGGAATGGGGTGCTCTCGCCATATGCACTCTTGGCTCTCGGCTCGCTCAGCCTGGGGGCTATAGCTCCCAAGCCTCACCTTAGCCACCACGCTCCCTGCCAGGCACACAGAAAGCACGTTCCCACACAGCGCTCTCTCAATGTCACAGAGGAAGTAGGTATGGTCAATGGGCATGGGGTGCCACAGGTCTCACTGCTGGAAGGGATTCCTTATGGGCCACCTGCCTCCCTCCACCCTGGCCTCAGAGGATGAGCAGGGTCTGACTTGCTCACTGCCTGGGCATCTCTTTGTCCTGGCTGCCACATAGGACTGGTCCCAGTGGAGGGGAGGGAAAGGCTCTTGAAAGAAGGAGTTGAAAAGTTACTCCCACACACAGCACTTGGGCGAGAACGTGCAGGCAACTGGAAAGGCTGAAGCTCACACACAGCGTCTTGGGAGGGATCCAGGGTTCCTCGAAGGGAGGCCCATTAGCAGCCTGGGGCACCCGGCACTAGGACAAAGTGCAGATTTCAGGACTCCAGCCCCACCAGGCTGGTTCTCAGGGTGCAGGGCCTTGGAGGGTCTATGGACAAGTGGTTTGGAGACCTGTCAGATCCCAAATACCATTACGGATGGCCACACTAAGGCCCTCACGCTCAGCTCAGCTCATAGGAAGCCACATCTGGAACCCCGCGTCCCCTTACTGAGGAGCCCGACAATTCTTCAAGGCAGAGGGGACTCAGCAGCAACACTAAACAGGCTGGGATGCAAACACCTGGTAGTAGTTTAGAAGAAAAGGCTACCTGCCAATTGGTCCCCTGTTCCTTCCTGCATCCTTGGTGCACACAGACACGCATTCACAGTACACAGGCTCACACGGCCATTCCTCGCAGATGGGGCCAAGCAGGATCTGACTTCTGTGTCTCCACCTCTGGCTTTTCTGTTGAGGGGTGGGCACTGAGAACTCACTGTTGGCCACCATGCTAGTGTGTGCTGCAGAGGCCTCGGTTAATCCTTAGAGCTGTGGCTCCCAAATGCTACTGCATGTGGGATCACCTGGGATCACTGAAAACATAGATGCTGGCTCCTGCCCCCAGACAGTCTGATTTAATGGGTGTGGGGTGTGACCTGGGCACTGGGAGCCTTAAAGCTCTCCAAGTGATTCTATCACACAGCCAAGTCTGCATACCACTTGGCCTTCTGGCATCATCTGGGGGAGAGAGACCTCCCTACACCCTTGCCCTGTGGGCCAGCTGAGGAGACAAACCTGCCCGAGGTCATACCCTGAGCCAACACTGAACTTAGTGGAGTCTAATCATAGGCTTGTGCTCCTGCTATTATAATGCAAGGAACTCACAGCCCATGGATAATTAAAAAACAAAGCAAAGCATAAAATCCTTTTCCTCATCTCACTCTGAGACACTGGGGCAAGATGTTTCAGGCCATTCATAAAACAGATGTAAACCAATGGGGCCAAAAAGCCGCTGGATGTTTCACGGGCAGGGAAAGCTCACTGAAAAACACACTGGTAAATATGGAGGCTGTAATGCAAGCCCAGGACTGATGGATTGCTCATAACATCCCTGGGAGTTAATTAGAGCAGCCCTGAACTCAGTTCTGTGTCAGCGCTCTTTGCCATTAATGATTCAGGTAAAGAAGGAAGTAAAATAATAGGGCAGGGAAGGAAATTAATTGAACTAAGCCTTTTAAAAATATTTCTGATGCATCAAATTCTAATGAAAGATTAACATACACCATGGAAATATTAAAAGGCACTTACAGAGACCCCCAAAACACAGAGAAAGAAACCTGTCAAGGGCGAGGGAGCTGATTAAATCTTTCAGATAAGAAAATTGGTAAGGGATGTGAGGCATTTACTCACAGCTGTGAATTTCCACCAGGAAAACAGCCGCTGGTTACTCACCCAGCTGCTCACACTGGGACAGCCTTCCTGGAGGGCAACTTGGCAATTGGCAAAGAAGTCTTTCAGCTGGGCATGTCCTTTAACCTGTTCTAGAATTTTAGGTTACAGCCGTGCTCATGGTTGGGTGTAGAGATTCAGCTACAGGGAACTTCAAACTCGGGGCAGGGAGGACTTAAAAAGGGAAAAATTCACAGATACGGGGAAACTAAATCTTGGCAGGCCCTCATGGTGGCATGTTATACAGTCAGTTTTTTTTAAATGCTGTTAAAATGGTGGTTCCTAAACTTCAGTCATTTCCTTACCATCCTAAGGATTTCTTCCTTGTTGTCCACCTGTACCATTGATGTGATGTTTTCCTTAGATTATGTCCCTCCCTTTGTATTGAAATTTATAAGGAAAATTTCATTTACCCCAAGGCAAAATCAACATCATCTTTCATAGAAGACATAATTATGTACATGGACAAAACATTCCTACGTTTGCCAACCAAAAATTGCCTCAGGCACCACCTCTGGAAAAGTCTTGATGAGACACACAGCTTGGTGATGACAGGCGCAAGACACCCCTCAAGGCCTGGAGGGAAACATGAAGGTTATTGAACAGTGTGCACAGGGTGACCTCATTTTTATAAAATGAACTCATGTGGTTATTTTTGGGTTATGGTATGGTTACAAGTGTTTTTTAAATGCTTGTTTCTCTTTTCTTAATTTTCTACAGTGAATAGATAATACTTTTATAATCAGAAAATAAATTTAGAAAACTTTCAATGGTCTGTATTTCTCCTGTGGGTCTCTGTGTGCTTCTTGGGAGACAGGTCTGGAAGAAAACATACCCACTGTGACTGTAGTTACCCAGCGAACTGGGATGAGGGGGGTGGAAATTGCTTAGTTTTTATTTTATTCTACTTTTTGAGACCAAGTCTCACTCTGCCACCCAGGCTGGAGTGCAGTGATGCCATCACAGCTCAGTATAGGCTTGACTTCCTGGACTCAAACAATCCTCCCACCTCAGCCTCCTGAGCAGCTGGGACTATAGATGAACACCACCACACCCAGCTACATATTTTTTTTTTTTTTTTTTACAGATGGGGTCTAGCTATGTTGCCCAGTCTGGTCTCCAACTCCTGGGCTCAAGTGATCCCCTATAACCCTCGCCTCAGCCTCCCAAAGTACTGGGATTCCAGGCTTGAGCCATGGTATCTGGCGTTAGTTTTGTTTTCTTACAAGGACAAGGTATTTGCACAGTATTTATGTAACTAAAAGGTAATGGCTGGGTGTGATGGTGTGCACCTGTAGTCCCAGCTACTTGGGAGGCTGAAGTGGAAAGACTGCTTGAACGCAGGAGTTTGAGTTAACTTCCCAAGTGAAGGTCTGATCTGGTGCCAATCTTATGCTACAGCCATGCTTCTAGCTCTTTTTTTTTTTTTTTTGAGACAGAGTTTCACTATGTCACCCAGGGTGGAGTGCAGTGGTACGATCTCGGCTCATAGCAACCTCTGCCTCCTGGGTTCAAGTGATTCTCCTGCCTCAGGCTCCCAGGTAGCTGGGATTACAGGTGGCTGCCACCACGCCCAGCTAATTTTTGTATTTTTAGTAGAGATGGGGTTTTACCATGTTGGCCAGGCTGGTCTCGAACTCCTGACCTCAGGTGATCTGCCTCCCTCAGCCTCCCAAAGTGCTGGGATTACAGGCATGAGTCATTGTGCCCAGCTGTAGCTCCTGTCTTACTCAACTGTCCAGAACACTGTGGCAAACCCTCAGCTATGCTGACTGTCTGGCCTCTCTGTCCCTGGAATGGTCATTCCCAACACACAGACCAGAGCTGGCCCATGGACAGAATGTCAGGACTGATCAAGGTGAAAATGGGGAGGTGGGGGGAGCCCTGCAGCCAGAGTCAGAACATGATGTGCCAGGCTGCTATGAGGGCCTTTCCAGCCGTGACCCCTGAACGGGCTTTTTTCTTGTTCATCTTCTCTCTCCTTTCTTTCCTTTCTTCTCTCTGGTTCTTGCTCTAAAAGCACGACCTAGAAAAGGCAGGCTTTCCACGTTCCATAACATTACCGCCCACTTTTTCCTGCTATTTACATCAAAGATCCCAAGCTCACACATTTGAAACAGAATGTCATTTAAAAGACTACCCACTTAAAAAAAAAAAAAAAAAGAAAAAGATTAGCAACTGTTCAAATAAGAAACAAGTCATGGAAAATGTGACTTTCATTCTAGTTCTGCTTGATCACACCTGCTAAGAAGAAAGTAGAAACTTCAAAGGCATCTCGGGTACTGAGGGAGCCCAGAGCTGCAAAAGGTTAAGTGCTTTATCGGGGATCATCCAGTAGTAGGAAACTTTTTCCATTATGTGCTTAAAGGCCCACGGCCCCTTTAAATAGCCCCCTACTTCTTCATAATAATGATAACTTGATTCATTCTACAGGCTTTATTGATTTAAATGTGATTCATGTAAAATTCATGGCAACCATGCAAACCTAATTTTT
Source organism: Rhinopithecus roxellana (assembly GCF_007565055.1). Lineage (NCBI taxonomy): Eukaryota > Metazoa > Chordata > Mammalia > Primates > Cercopithecidae > Rhinopithecus > Rhinopithecus roxellana. The sequence continues at coordinate 78,510,778 of NC_044568.1, read as the reverse complement.
CACATTTGAGCTATGTTAGAAACTACACGGCAGAGGCAGGAGGGAAATGAGAGAAGGCACATTCGGGCAGTGGGGCCAAGGCAGGCATGCAGGGCCCCACAGGAAAAAAGGGAGAGATTTTTCTAAAGAACTCAGATGTAAAAAGAGACACACAAGGTCATTTCTTAAGAAGGGAGCTGCCTGATGTGGCCTGGAAAAAGTTGTAGGGGGGAGGTGGTGCCTGTAAATGCTTCAAACTTCAGAGGCAAGGCCTCCTGTGGCTCTCAGCTGCCCCTCCTCTGAGCAGCTGGAGCCAAGAGGGCCCGTTAAGCCACAAGAGCACTCTGCCTCCTCCCACAAACCTCGCATCTGTAGATGAAGCCGACTCTGGCCTCCAGAAGGTTTACTGCAATCACACCTTAGGGCTGGAAACTTACCAGGCTTGGCCTGCCCAGGACAGGCGCGGAGATTCTGGGTCAAGCCTCTGGAACCCCTGACTCACGTTACCCTTCGGTTTCCCCTCTGAGCCCCTGGAGCCTTCATCTTTGGTCACCTGAAGGTGACACAGCAAGGCGGTTCATTACGACAGCCACGGGCTGGGAAGGGGCCCTGTACAACTGGGAAGTACCCTGGAGGAAAGGTTGAGACCAGGACATCATTTAGAGGAATGGGGTCAGTCCTGCTTCCTAATGCCACAGTTACCAAAGAAGGCAGAAATTAACCACCATGGCTTCTACAAGTGCACGATAGGACCTGCCTGTCGTCCAAAGGCCCTCGTCACCCCTCCACCCCAACAGGCTAGGAAGCCTGTGGGTCCTCCCTCCTAACCAAGCCTGCCCTGTCCCTGCACGCACTGTGGTTTGGGTCACTGTCCTCTCACTTGGGATGAGAGAGGTGTGTTCCACCAGCTGCCGCCTCCACTCTTGCTACTTCATCCCTGCTAACTGTGCCATGGAAGTGGGCTTCCTGGAGCTGCTCCTAGCCCACTTTCCTGTCCTTCAAAGGGGCCCCTTCTCTGCACTGCCACACCCTCATGTCCTGGCTCGCCTTCTACCTCCTCTTGCTCAGTCTTGCACAAGCCCTGCCCTCTTCCACCTGTGCTGTGCCCAGGGTGCATGTGCCCACCCTCGGCACTTGGCTGACATTTATTTCTTCAAAAATACGCCCTCTTTGCTTTAAGACAGATTTATTTGGTGGTTCCTCAGTGCCAGGCAGTATAGATATGAAGAGAAATGTGACCAGTCACTGCCTGCCTTCCAACCCTTGAGTCTGGACAGAATCACTGAAGTGTCCAGCAGGGCATGTTCCCGGCCTCTACACTGGAAGCCTGTTTGTTCCTTTGCCTGAGTGTCACAGGAAGTGTCAGCCAGGGTTTAGGAGGCCTTGAAGCACTTTTTGAGTCCTAGACTCATACTCACTGGGACGAGTATGGCCATGGTTATCGCACTGACTGAGGAAAAGTGCTTGGTTCTCCCAATGTCCCCACTCCAGGGCCCAGGCTCACTGTGAGGGACGGCAGGGGCAGGCCACTCCAGTGAAGCCGAGTGCCCTTCTCTCTCTCTTTCTGCTGTGCTGAGCAGGTCTAGCTGAACTCATAGGAGATGAGGGTGCATCCCACGTGATGCCCCGAAAGCACCATGTGAAGGGGGTGCAAAGGCTGTAGGAGCCAGCAGGGAAGTGGAGGTGGGGGGGTACAGGAGGAGGAGACCCCTGAGATGGGTCTGGACAGATGGCCCAGGTAAGCACACTCCTCATCCCAGCTCCTCCCTGCTCCATGGGGGCCTCGACACTGGGGTAGGGGGAGCTGCCTGCCTCCTGGCCTGTCTCCCACTAAACTGGGGACAGTTGTGACGATGAGGATAATGACAGTCAGTATGCGTTGGGGATTCTATTATGGATCAAACGCTTGTTAGTATATTTAATTGTCACGACCACCCTGTTTTATAGAAGAGGAAACCGAGGCCCACAGAATTTCAGAAGCTCGGCCAAAGTCATACAGCTCATAGACAACAGACCCAGTCCTCAAACCCTGATAGATTCTGACTCTGGAGCACCTACTCTCACCATTGTGCCACGAACAAAAGGAAGGAAGGAACCAAAAGTTTTGGGGACAGGAAGTGAAATCAGTTATATTCAAATCTGTATTTGCAAAACCTTTCAAGGAAATGCTGGAAATGCCTGCAAGCCAGGGATTGGTTTAAGCATGGGCTTTTTTGTGTGTATTTTTGTTTTTGAGACAGAGCCAGGCCGGAGTGCAGTGGTATGATCTTGGCTCATTGGAACCTCCCAGGAGGCTGCGATCCTCCCACCTCAGCCTCCCAAGTAGTCCCAAGTAGCTGGGACTACAGGCTCCCACCACCAAACCCGGCATGTTTTTTCTGTGTGTGTGTTTTTGTTTTTGTTTTTTGAGACAGGTCTTACTCTATTGCTGGAGTAAGCAATACTCCAGCAATAGTACAGCAATAGTACAAATACTCCAGGCTGGAGTACAGTGGTATGATCTTGGTTCACTTCAGCCTTGACCTGCTGGGCTCAAGCGATCCTCCCACCTCAGCCTCCCGAGTAGATGGGACTACAGGTGCATACCACCACACTTGGCTAGTGTTTTATTTTTGTAGAGATGGGGTTTTGCCATGTTGCCCAGGCTGGTCTCGAACTCCTGACTTCAACTGATCTGTCCACCTGCCTCCTAAAGGTAAATTACAGGCGTGAGCCACGGTGCTTGGCCTAAGTGTGTTTTTAAGGAGCTTGTTTTCTGTGGATAATGGAGGGCTCCTGCACATTGAGTCCAAGCAGACCCTACAGTGAGAGAGGGCAGCTGATGGAGAAGCCTTCTGAGGAAGAAACCCATGGCGGTCCCAGGGTGTGAGAACACTCCTGCTGAGTACCTGTTATTTAAGCACAACTTTCCTGCAAAGAAAAGTGGGGTAACTTATGAGGGGGAGCTCAGGTGTCAAGTTCAGCTACCAGTGGGTTACCAGAAAGCTTAGCAGATCATCTGCAGCCTGAGTCATGGAACTTGAGCTTGCACCTATCAGAGGCCTGCTGTGTTTCAGGCATCCTGTTCAAAGCTTTCCTGACAATTTTCCTCATTTTTCAGATGAAGGAAACCTGAGGCTCAGGTTAAGCAATGTGCTGAGGTCACCTGGTTGGCAAGCAGCAGAGGTAGCTTGAGTGCTGGCAGTCAGACTCTGGGGAGGACCCATTTACCTGCTAACTCTACCCATCTCCTAGCCAGCGCCCTTCCCTGTGCAGTGCCAGCCCCTCAGGACAGCCCTGTAGAGGCAGGGGAGGCCTGAGGCTCAGTGGGTGCAGAAGGCTGCCAGGGCACACAGCCCCACCCGCCCCGAGAGGTGAATCACAGCCTTCAGAGCATGCTCTTGCCTCTACCTGCTGCCTCTCAGGCGCCACTGGGGCCAGACCCGGGGGCACGCACCGCAAAGTAAGGCTTCTTCATCAAGTAGCCAACACTGAATAGGTCTGTGAGCTTTTACTGAAAGCCACACACAACTTCCCTTTCACCCTTTGATATAAGTGATATAATTTTCAACACCAGTTATCCATCTCCTGTGTCTTTTAATAGAAGCAGTTCATGGTGTGAGTTGGGGCAGATATAAACACAGGGGGGAAAACTGCTTACCTCATGTCTTTACTGAGAAAGGAGGTTAGGAGCTTTAAAGGCAAAATCCTGGCTAGGCTTAGTGGCTCACGCCTGTAATCCCAACACCCTGGGAGGCCAAGGTGGGTGGGGTGCTTGAGCCCAGAAGTTCAAGACTAGCCTGGGCAACATAGTGAGACCTCATCTCAAAAAATTAAAATAGGCTGGGTGCAGTGGCTCATGCCTGTAATCCCAGCACTTTGGGAGGCTGAGGCGGGTGGATCACTTGAGGTCAGGAGTTCAAGACGAGCCTGGCCAACTAGGTGAGAAACCCTGTCTCTACTAAAAATACAAAAAAAAAAAAAAAAAAAAAATTAGCTGGGTATGGTAGCACATGACTGTAATCCCAGCTACTTGGGAGGCTGAGGCAGGAGAATCACTTGAATCAGGGAGGCAGAGGTTGCAGTGAGCCAAGATCACACCACTGCACTCCAGCTTGAATAAGAGAGCGAGACTCTCTCAAAAACAACTAACTAAAATAAAACAAAATAGAAACAAAAATCCAGAGAGCCTCCTAAGACACCAGACTGTAGATTCTCTGGACCTCCAGGCAGGATGGGTAAGTGGGGAGTTGTGCAGAAATGTAATAGGAAAGTGGCCCACGATGGAGGCTTCACACAGAGGCTCCCTGGCAATGCTGCAGATAGCCATCAGCACCACTCCGCTGCCTGAGGACAGCTGGTATGGAAGAACTCCAGCTGGGCTGTCCATGGTCCCTTTCTTGACAATGGCCCCTAAGAATCATTCCATGAATCCACAAACACAGGAAAGGAACAGCCCATTCTTAAGCTCTTCTTCAACCCAAAAATTTCAAAGTGAAATTCTGACCACACTTGAGGTCCAGAGTTCGAGACCAGATTGGGCAACACAGCAAGTCCCTGTTTCCATTTTGTAAAAAAGTGAACGTCTGACAGCTCACCCCCATGACTGATGCAGCCTGGTCATATGAGGCAGGTCCCCCTTCTGTGGTTCTTCCAAGGAACTAGAATGCAGGGGACGCATGATTCTATACAATGGAGTGTTTGGTGGAGAACTAAATAAGCAAGCATATTTCTGGGACTATTTTAAAATAAACAACAACCAGAGTTAGGAATGTCTAAGCAGATATTCTGAGTGTAAAGGATGGTGGAGGTTTGAGAGAACACAGCTGTGTGGCCTCCAAACACACACGAAGCAGGCAGGAATTCCAACCGCTGGAAGCCTTTTCTGGCACCTCTTTGATGAGCAAAGACAGGGATGGAAAAAACGGAGCAGAGCACAGGGCTGATTGGTTTGGAGCAGTGCCTGGCGGCGGCTGGGTGGGCCAGCCCATGCTGCGAGTCATGCCTAGCACCCCTCAGCAGGCTGCCCTGTGATTCTTACCGATGCCATTTCCTGAGTTGGGCGCTTCCCTGGCCACCTGGGATATATGGAAGGAGGAATTCCCACAGCCACTTCTGACCAGGTGACCAGGCGGCCAGGTGGACATGCTCAGCAGATGGGTAAGCTTCTGCTCATCACGCTGGCACAGATGACAAAGACCAAAAGGGGCCAGTGTGGGAGAGAGGGGAGGAATAGGCATTTCCCTGTGCTGTTGGCAGGAGGTTTGATGGGCAGCTTCTTTCATGGAGGGCAATTTGAGCAATTTCACAGCTAGGACTCCCTCCTGCCAAAGTGCTGTGTTTGTGAACTGAGTTGCTAAAAGGCTGACCCTCAGGGTTCTGTGACATGGATAAATGGACACATCTGATGCATGTCAACAAGGGTGATGCACAAGGGACGGTCCCTCGGGTGCTTCCATTTAATGCAATGATGGCAGATAAGCCCACCCTCATACCCTGATGCCCTGACGCAGGAAAACCCCACTTAAAGTGCCAAAAGCAAGCTGCAGAACAAGACATCCATGGTCCCATTCATGTAAAAACTACCGCTACTGTCATTCATTTAGTAAAAATTTACTGGGTGCCTACCACGTGCCAGGCCTGTGCCCGGGCTGCAGTGACCATGGTGAACAAGAGAGGCTGAGGCTATCCACCTGGAGGAATACATATGTGTGCAGGTGCGAAGAGCTTGGTCTGGGAGGACACCCTCTCCCTCCCCCCAACGGAGGCTGGGAGTTCCTGCTGGAGAGGCAGGTGGCCTGGGTTGGGGGGGGTACCGTGGGTGGCTGGGGAAATGGCAGGGCACTTTCACTTTTTACTCTACACACTGCATTGTTTGAGCCTTTTACAATGTGAATACGTCTCTATATTACTTGGTAGCCTAACAAGTATGCCTTTAAACAACAAAGAGAAAACCTGAAATTACTAACTCAATGGCAGGACCCCCACCTGACTCAGCCCAGGACAGCGCCCACTCCATGGGTAAGTGATAGGCACAGATGGCAATAAGTGAGCCAATTTTCCAGCCAATGCTACGGTTTCGATCTGGCACCACTTCTGGGTCCTGTGAAAAGAGCAGGGCTGCCGAGCTCGGCCTCTAGCCACACATCACAGCCCTCTCTGGAGAAACTCTCCACCCATGGCTGGGGCCCTGGTGCACTTCCTGCCCGAGGCTGGCACAAATTCCACTCCCTGAGAGCACCAAGGTTCCTCCCTAGGGGTCGCCATGGGCCTTCCTCGGCAGCCCTCTTTGAGTGTGAGAAATACACCAAGGTCTTCCTGGGCCCATCTCCTTCGAGGCTCTTACCCACACCCAGCTGAAGATGGTACAAGGATAATGGCCCAGAAGCATCAGCCCCAGCACCTGAAGCAGACACATTTCAGATCCCCTGGCAGAGGGCAGACTGCCTCCCACCTGGCAAGGATGAGCTGGTTCTGCTGAGTCCTAGCTGTGGATGCTTGGGCTGGTCATGTGACCTCTCGGAGCCTCTGGCCTCAAAAGCATGAAACAAAGTTGTTACCTACTGCAGAAGTGCAGGAGGATTCTGGAGGATTTCTTTCATCTGATTCAGCAAGGGTCCAGTCAAGCACTTGGCACAGGGCAAGGCCACATGTGTGATCCGCACTGAGGGACTGGGGCTCTCAGCACAGAGGCCCCTTTCCAGACAGAGCCCCAGCTGACAGAAAGCTCAAACAAGCTGTTCTGTATGGAAACAGGATCTGAAGGCAGCAAGAGCTCTGACACTCTCAGGCCGCAGAGGCTTCAAAGGCTCTCAGACTTGTCCCAAGAACTCCCAGGTGGAGGAGCCCAGGGTGGCTGCACAGTGGGGAGCTCTGACCAGCTTCTCAGACACTTCCTGCCCCAAACTGGCTAGGCCTCCCCTCCCAGCCACCTTGTATGGAAGCAGCACCATGACCTGGCCAGCGACCTGGGCAAGCCCCGTCCTCCTCGCTAGGCCTCGGTGTACCCATGTAAAAGGTGACGGATGAGCTTGGGAACAGATGCAGAATCTGACCAGCACAGCTGCAGCCATTCCTGGTGATTGTGAGAAATAATTCATATCTGATTCTCTGCCCTCCTGGAAGAAGTGTTGGTGAGGCAGGTATAGAACTTCCTTGCCTGGGGCCAAAAAAAACCCAGGGTTGAATCCTACTCCTACTTGAATACTACTTTTACTCAAACACAGGGCTTACCCAGCCTTCCAAACCAATGGTCTGCCAAGCAATATCTGTCTACATTTAATATCTATAGGTAGCATAAAAAACAAGTAGTAGTTTAGGTTCGTTCCACAAATTTAAAATTACAATACTGAATATTAAATGTGGTTTCTAAACTGCCTCACTCTCCCTGTGCTGTATGATGAAAAGCCTAGCCTAACCCCTGGGGAGGCAGGGCTTCCTCCTGGAGGTGAGAGTGGGCCTGGCTCTCGGGACCGGGACCAGGTGAGGCTCAGTGGGCAGGCAGGGGTCCCAGGGGAGCCTTAACAAGTCCACCTTGTGTGCAGACTATGGGGGACAGTGGGGGTTGGGCAGGGGACGGGGACCTAAGATGGTTTTAGATGGCACCTATGTGAATGGTTTTTAATTTTATCTCATTCTCTATTTAGCTTCAGATGTTGTGAGAAAATACATATTTAGTTTCCGGACCTCCTGATTTCATGGGTGTAGGTTTGGACTAGCTTAACCTACTTCATCTTGCCCTGACAGGGGTAAACTGTAAGTAGATTCAAAGAAAAATACAAAGTGATCACATGGTTGGTTCTCTGACACGGCAAACATCTCAGGTGGTGCTGGAGGGCCTCCCCCTGGGGATTCCTGGTGCCCAGACACAGAACTGCCTCCATCGAGCTGAGGTGACATGAACTGAAGGAGATGGGGTAGCACTGACTTAAAACATGACACCAGGCTCTGGAAAGGCAGAAACTGGACAGTGGCATAAAATGTCTCGGCTCTCGATCACCTGAGGTCAGGTGTTTGAGATCAGCCTGGACAACATGGTGAAACCCCGTCTCTACTAAAAACATAAAAATCAGCTAGGCATGGTGGCAGGTGCCTGTAATCCCAGCTACTCGGGAGGCTGAGGCACGAGAATTGCTTGAACCGGGAGGCGGAGGTTGCAGTGAGCTGTGATAGTGACACTGCACTCCAGCCTGGGCAACAAGAGTGAAATTCTGTCTCAAAACAAAAAAAAAAAAAACACAAAAACAAACAAACTAAAGAACGTCTCGGCTCTCACCATCCCCATCTGAATTCCACTTTGGCTGTCCTTAACAGGAAATTATCTACCAGTGAGATAGTATCCAAAGCCTTACTGTAGCAAAGCACTGTTAAAACAACATGGATTGCATCACTGAATCCTCATAATAATCCCACAGTAAGGGGGAAATAGTTCCTAGCCCCATTTTACAGATGACGTGAAGGAATTTGTCCAGGTCACAGAGGTAGCGAGTGGGGATCTTGAGCCAGGTGGGATGGCCTCAGGCCTGTGCTCCTCGCCACCACCCCCATGGCCTCCACTGTCAGCCCAGGGCATGAGCCCAGGGCCCTACTTGAGCTTCATCCTTGGTCCAGTGCTTGTGTGCACACCCCAGAAGCCAAGGAAGCTAAAGTTCCCTGGAAAGAATAATCAAAACAAGCCTAACTACCACAACAAAGGCAGTAACAGTAACAACGCACTTTCAACAAACAATGGCTCTGTGCTCCACACACTTCATCCTCACCGCCTCCTTGTGAAGTGGCTATTACTTAGGATTCTCCCTACTCCCCAGAGGACAAGCTGAAGCCCTGAGAGGCCTTTAAGTCACTTCCCATAAGTACTGATATAGTTTGGATGTCTGTCCTCACTCAATCTCAGGTTGAAATGGGTTTCCCGGCTAGGCACAGTGGCTCACGCCTGTAATCCCATCACTTTGGAAGGCAGAGGTGGGAGGGTCACTTAAGCTCAGGGGTTCAAGACTAGCCTGGGCAACAAGGTGAAGCCCTTTCTCTACAAAAAATACAAAAATTAGCTGGGTGTGGTGGTGCACACCTGTGGTCCCAGCTACTCACATACAACACTTGGGACTAGAGTCCCACACAGTGGGATGAAGCCACTCAGATCCAGACAGGAGGCTGTTCTTGGCTCTGGAGACCCAAGGCTACCATAGGACAATAACAACTGCCAAGCACTTATAACACACGGCACTATCTTCAGCCATTTCAAATGCATTTCTCACCAAATCCTCCTTATGTTATGTTGTTGGGCCTTATCATCTCCATGTGACCGCTGAAGAAACACACAGAAAGATGAAGAGGGTAGCCAAGGCCTCATGTGTGTGACAAAGCTGGGTTTTGGCTGAGTCTGCCTGCTTGCCAGCGTGCTGCCCCAGCACCTCCATGGGCACTCGACCTGAAACAAGCGTGCTTTCTCCTTCACTAACCCATCCCGCCGTCTGTTTCTTATAAGCCACAGATGTGCCCTCTGACCATCCAATTAAGGCCTGTGGAGTGAAAATGGGCCTGTCACATTCTTCTCTGACAGCCAGGCTAAAAGCCCATTGCCGTGATCCTCCTGAAACCCAGGCTGGGGGCTTCGTGGCCTCACCTGTAAATGAGTCCAGTGCTTGGTGCTGGCTGAGAAGGGTGGCACAGAGGTGCCTTTCAACCCTTCAGACAATGACAGGCTCCTGGGGAAGAGGCGCTTCTGGTGCTGGCTCCCTTCCCCCAGGCCTGACAAAGACTCTGACTCTCTCTCTGCAAAAGGGCTGCTGATTTATACCCAGGGCCAAGGAGAGGCCTCCCCAAACTCAGGGACCTCACGGGCCGTGAGTCATTCCAGCCCGCGTGCAGCCATCTGGCCACGGGCCCTTTCTGCCTTCAGAATTGATGGCCCCGTATGAATTTTCCTAGAGGTAAATCATCACCCAGCCCCAGCTGCCTCTTTCTCTGCAGTGTCTTCGAGGGGCGCTGAACAAGGGCAGGCTTTTCAGGTGGAACGTGAATGATTTACTAGATATTCTGACATATCGATTGACCTTTCCAGTTTAAAACTGCCTCCCTCCACGGTGGAGATGACTCATATAGCCAGCGAGTTCAGAAGACTAACGCTGGGCCCTCGAATTAAGTCTTGATCTTATTCCCACTTCTCAGTGGATAGGGACCCACGCAGAGTGTGTCAGATGTCTGTCAGACCAGGAGGTTTACAGGCTTCCTCTAGGGCCCTGGAGTCACGGTCTATTTTTGGAAAACAAAGCCAATGTCCTCATTTATGGGCTCGGACCCTAACCCACTCGCATTTCCATTCATTCATATCTGGCCCGTCTTCACTGAGTATCTCCTACACTGTGGGCCCTGGGATCCAACTGTGAACAAGAGTTGGGGTTTCTGCCCCCAAGCAGCTTGGTACCTACATGAATCAAAGAACCACACAAAAACAGAAAATCACACACAGTGGGAAATACCATGAACAGAGAGAGTTCTGGCGGTCAGGGAAGATTTTGCTGGGAAGTGAGCTGCCTGCAGAGTTGAAGGTGTCAGGGAGTTGGCCAAACACAGGGGACCATGGTGGCAGGAATAAGTGTCCCAAGCAGAGGGAAGGGCCTGTATGAAGGCCCAGAGCTGAAGGGGACACACTCAGCAGGCAGGGGACTAGAAGGGGTGGTATGGGTGCATCCCAGAGCCGGGCCGCAGGGCTGGAGAGAGGGCTCAGCGTGGCCCTGCTGGGACCCACAGGGCTTGGGCCTGGCCTCTACTGGTGGAGAGAAAGCCAGCAATGGGGACTGGGGACAGAGGCAGGGCTGGGTCCCCCCAGGTCCCCAACCTCTTAGACAAGGTGAAAAGCTGGTTTCCATTCCAGGTAGAACAAACACAGGAAAGGGGAGACTACAGCCGTCCCCTCGCACCCTGTAAGGACAAACTCTCCATGTCAGGTCTCCCTGGGCCAGCCTCCCTGCCTCCCAGCAGACACGGGAGCACCACAGGCAGCAGGAGACTGGAAGTGGAGGGCTTGCCCAGTTCAGGAGAGGACTGGGGCTTAGGGCCAGGGCCACTTGTTTATTCTGGGTTCCTTTAGCCCAAATCAGTGTTGGAGGAAACCGGCAGGTATTATTACATGGGCTGAGGAAGGAAAGAAAAATGGTTGGGTGATGCTAGGATGGAGTGAGAGTAGGTAAGGCTTAGGAGGAGATCGAGGGCTCTGGAGCTGAGTGGCCCTGGGGTCAGGTGCTACCTGGGCCCCTCCCACATGGGGCCTCCACACATAAATCCTCAGTGCCTGGCACATGATGAGCCATCTTGGCCAGGCACAGTGGCTCCCTCCTATAATCCTAGCACTTTGGGAGGCCAGGTGGGAGGACTGCTTGAGCCCAGGAGTTTAAGACTAGCTGGGCAAAACGACAAAATGCTGTCTCTACGAAAAATCAAAAAAATTATCCAGGCATGGTGGTGTGCGTCTATAGGCCCAGCTACCTGGGAAGCTGAGGTGGGAGGATTGCTTGAGCCCAGGAGTTTGATGCTGTAGTGAGACATATGTGTGCCACTGCACTCCAGCCTAGGCAACAGAGCAAGACCCTGTCTCAAACAACAACAACAACAATAAAACAAAAAAAAACCTTAATCCCCCCACCTGGTGAGCTGCAGATGAGGGGCAGCTCTTACTAACCAAACCCCCTTGGCCAGCTTATTAACCAAACCCTCAAGTCCCCCTTGGTCTGCAGGACTTCTCAGAACCTTTGTCTGGGCTCTCCAGGGGTCAGTGTTGTTGCAGGGGCTGGGGCTGAGGGTAAACCACAGATCTATGGGAGGAAGAGCTGCAACTTTAAACCTAGATGGGGAGCCCCCACTCTCCCTAACTGGGTGGAGAAGCTGTTCATGCACAGCTGGGCTCCCACAATTTCCAGTGCTGAATATAACCCCATGCCCACACACAACTAAACAAAACTAGAGTATAGATTTGCCAAATATGGAAGTTTTAACATTTTACATTCAGGGCAGGCAGGACTTCCTCAACCCAGCTGTGAGTCTTAGGCCTTAAAGGAAGAATGCATTCCTTTCCTTCCAGGAGAAGAGAGAGGTGGAGGAGAGGGAGTGCCAGCTTAGCTTGATCCCCAAGGCTCGGCTGGCCCAGGATGCAGCAGGGCCACCATAAACTGCTGCTGAAGGAATACACAGCTGCTCTGGCTGCCTTTACACACCACCCATTCCCAATTCACCAGTAAACCCACTGGGATGTAAGCCTCATCAAGTCTTACTTGTAGCCCTAAGTTTTAACCCAAAAGAGTTCCTGTCTTTGGTGTCACCCAATATCAGGAGCTGGGGTGGGCTGGCTCCTGTTTTCAAGAGAAACACTTTCCTCACAGCAGGAAGAGAAGTGAAAGACTGGACCCTGGGTCTTCTGGCAAGGAACAGCCTCAATGGGGAAGTGGCAGCCACCCGGGAGCCCTAGGGCCCTGGCCCTACAGGGGTGAGGAACTGTCCATGAGCAGATCTACACTTCTACAGAGCACACTGTCGCGATTTCCCATGTGTACACGTGTATATACACACACGCACACACTCACGTGTGCGCACACAGTTTCTAAGGTTATTTGGGGTTTGTTTTTTAACAACAGCCATCAAAATCAAGGGAGACATGCACAAACCTTCACAGAACTTCAATTCTCATACATATACTTGAGGCCAGAATCAGAATGTTTTCCCATTACAGTTGACAACATTCTTTTTTTTTGAGATGGATTCTCACTCTGTTGCCCAGGCTGGAGTGCAGTAGTGCCATCTCGGCTCACTGCAACCTCTGCCTCCCAGGCTCAAGTGATTCTCCCACCTCAACCTCCCAAGTAGCTGGGACTACAGGTGACTGCCACCACACCTGGCTACTTTTGTTCTCATTTCTTGAAGAAACAAAAAGGCACATTTATTTCACTGCATTTAAAAACCCAACCACTTTGGTCAAGGACTAGCATTCTGCAGCGGAACATTTAATGACTGGAACACTCTAGTCCTTTCCTGGAGAAAGGCCTCTTTCAAAAGCCAACTTGGGCTTTTGGTTAAAATTCCTCCTGGCTCAAACTGGCTGGAGAGAACCCCTGTGCTCTCCTGGCTTGGAATTGCTGTCCTGTAAGAAATGATAGGGCCCTATGGCTTGAGGAATCCACGGAGTTGGTACCTCATGACTAGGTGGGGAGGGCAGGGGAGGGGCCAGATGGCCATGGAGGAGGATATTTGAGCCTTTTAGGGCAAAAAGGAAAGGAGAGCTTGGGGAGATGCGAGCCAGGGCTACCTGGGGGAGCCCTACCTGGAGGCGTCACAGTAGCAAGGACATGGGTGGATGGAGAAGACTCGCAAGAAGGGCAGGATGTGGCTGGGCGGCCCAGGATGGATGAGGCAACCTGGGAATGTCAGGGGGCTCAGACCAGGGGCATCCTAGAGATGGGAGTAGGGTGGAGAGGGGACTGAGGGCAGAATTTTAACTTGTACCACCAAATGGGGGCTTTTTTGTCCAGACAAAAGGACAAAAGATTGCTGTTTCTGAGACCCAGGGGCCCACAGGGCATGCCTCCACCCTGCACTAGGGCTGCAAGGTCAGAGGGATCGGCCAAGGACAGGGCAGGAGGTGGGGCCCAGGTCATACAACTGAAGAGCATCTGAGGGGTAACTGTCCCCTGCCTGTTCATCTGCTTAGTTCTCCAGGATTCCTTAACTGCAGCGTGTCCTGCAGAGCCTCTGCCTACCCTTCCAGCCCCATCTGCTGCCAGTTTCTGCATCCCACCTGGGGTGGGCCGTAATAGCCCCCAAAGATGCCCATGCCCTAATCCCTGGAACCCGTGAACATGTTACCTTACTAAAGGGATTTCACAGCTGTGATTGAATCAAAGAGCCTGAGCTGGGGGAGGTCATCTTGGATTACCTTGACAGGCCCCATCTAATCAGAAGGGGTTCTAAAAGTGAAAGAGTGAGGCAGATGAGGAGGTGAGCGTGATGCAGTGTGAGAAAGGCTCATCCTGCCATTGCTGGCTTTGAGGATGGAGGGAGAGCCCATAAGTCAAAGCATAGGTGACCTTTATAATCCAGATAAAGCAAGACAACAGATTCTCCCCAGAGCTTCCAGGAAGGACTAATACCTAGACTTTAGCCCAGTGAGACCCGTGGCAGACTTCTGACCTCCAAAGCTGTAAGAGAATAACTGGGTGTTGTAGAAATGTATAGCCGCAGCCATAGGGAACTAATGGACTGCCCAATGTTCCAGACACAGGCTACTGACCTGGTAGCCAAACATACCTGTGTGTCTTCACTGCAGATGCCCCCTCTGCCTGGAAGGCCCTTCTCCAGGTTGTCTGCTTGTGCACACTGGCTCAGAACAACCCTTGGTTCAAAGGCTCGGACGCTCAGAAATAATTCTAGTCACTGTTTACCAACCACCCCCAGCAAGGGCCCAACTACTCTGTATTCTTCTTGTTGATCCTGCAGTTTCCAGCAGAGCACCTACACCCACCTGCTAAAGTGCCTCACTGTGCTAGACGCCTGAAGGGAGGAGGGCTCTGTCTTGTCCTTGTGTTTCCGGTGGCTAGCACAGTGCCTACCACTCAGCAAATGATGGATGGACGGGTGTGGAAGTGGGTGAGGAGTCCCTGCCTACAGTCAAGTGTGCAATCTGCAGTCTGGATCTTGCCCTTATGTCCTGGCTCCCCCACCCTCTGGGAGAGAGCCTGACACTGAGCAGGTGTGCTTCAGCTTCCTCATCTGTAATATGGGGGTAATTACTGCTCCCACCTATAATCCCAGTACTTTGGGAGGCCGAGGCAGGAGGATCGCTTGAGCCCTGGAGCTCAAGATCAGCCTGGGCAACAGAGGGAGACCCTTTCTCTACAAAAAATTAGCTGTGTATGGTGGTGTGTGTCTGTGGTCCCAGCTACTAGGGAGGGTGAGGTGGGAGGATCACTTGAGTCTAGGAGGTAGAGGCTGCAGTGAGCTGTGATTGTACCACTGCACTCCAGCCTGGATGACAGTGAGACCCTGGCTCAAAAATAACATAACATATAACATAACGTAACATAACATAACATAACATAAGATTAAAATAACAGGACCTACATTGCCACGTTGCAAGAGTCAAATGTGTCAAGCTGTGTGAAATGCTCACAACAGTGCCGGCCCAGGAAAGAGACCTGCACCCATCTGCTGAATAGATGCGTGAAGGGAGGAGGACTCTGTCTTGTTCTTCCTTGTGTTTCTGGTGGCTAGCACAGTGCCCACCATTCAGCAAATGATGGATGGACAGGTGCGGGAGTGGGTGAGCAAACACTGAGAGTCCCTGCCTACAGTCAAGTGTGCAATGTGCAGTCTGGATCTTGTGTTTCTGGTGGGAAATAGATGGGATATATTATGGTTACTGTGCTATGATAGGAACAGGATGCCATGATAGGAAGGGAAACCGCTGAAGCCAGGGGCCCTGGGAGACCTCGGGAGGCGGCAACAGGGGCTGCATCAATCTAGTCTGGAACCTTCTGCTAGACACTGCTTGGGACTCACATTTCCCAGAGTCTGTAGCATGGCTCATCAGACTGGAGGCAGCAAAGGGAAGGGGGCCCAGCAGGGAATAGTGAAAGCTGTAGATGTTCATCAGTTTTGCTTCTCTGGAGAATGCAAACCATAGCTGTGAGAGAAGTGAGTTTTATGAGAAACCAGTTGAAGGCTAAAGGTTAACCGGAGTCATTTAAATGACATGCATATTTCCTGGCTTTGTACAGCTCTGGAAAACCCCAATTGCATTTAGAAAAATGCAAAATGTATTATAAAATTCAAAGGCCAGAGTATAGGTAGTAAAAAAAAGATAAATGCAAAAAGATAATGTGGATGTGCCAAGTTGAAAAACCAGGAAGTTGCATGTGGCTTTTCTACAAGAGAATTTGGCAGGAAAAGGAAAGAAAGTCTATCTCACCTTGAACCATGTATGAAAAATGGTGGCATCCCAGTCAGTCCAAAGGCTAAGGGAAGATGGGATGAGAACTTTGAACTTTTAATTATTAGCAAATGACTGAAAAGTTGTGAGGACTGGGAGAGGCCAGCTCAGCCCCATCAACTTCTGAGCCTCCCTGGTCTGGCTGCCTGGCGCTGGCCTGGACAGTCTCTGCTCCTAAGGCATTTTTATGGCTCTGCCTGAAACAAAACAGGCCATTTCCAAGACTGGCAGTGGTTCAGGACAACCACAAGAGATAGGGATGGCTAGGGTTTCAATGCTGCAGGGAGTTTCAAGTTCTGCAAGGGAATCTCCTCCCTAGCCCATGCAAGTGATTATAAACAAGGCCAAGCACAGAGTGGGTCCAGCTACCTTCTGAGCACACACACATGTAGCTGTGTGTGGGGCGGCAGGGCGGCAGGGCGGCAGGGCTGGGGACCGTCCAGGAGGCCCAACCTATTACGCAGGCCCTTCCTCTCAGGCCGGTGCCCAAGGCTCGAGAGGGCAAGTGATTTCTCTTTAAATCAGGTAGAGGCACACTGTATGCAAGGTTAACTTCCACAAACTCAATTACACGCATTCAGGAAAGTGGAGAGGAGAGGGAGAGAAGCGTAACAGCTTAAATACCGCAAGGCCTCTCTGGCTGCCAGACCCATGAGTGAACCTTAGGGGCAGATGGGAATCTGCCTCCCTCATGGGCTTGGTTCTTCCTGCCTATCCCTTGAGCGCCCCTCAAAGTGCCCTGGTAAAGAAACCAGGATTTCATCTGATGTGGCCAACCTCTTCCTCTAAAACCTGCTCAACGACCGGGTCTACTGCAGCCCTGCAGATCAGACTGGCTGTGCCGGACCCGCTCCTCATTGAGAAATGTCACTCTCCCATGAGGGATCTGTGAGGGTGACTGGGACAGCAGGTGGTTTCCACCTGAGAAACCGACTTTGGAATTCAGAGAGATGTGAATGCTGTACCATGCCACCAAAGCCAGCCTCTCTGATGGCCTCTGGCTGACTAGCAGGTGGGCAAGGAGAGTTCCTAGAGGGAACTAGAATTCATGGAGAGCAGCAAAGTAGACACTGACTGCTGAGTTCCAGAACATTCCTCACTCTAACCCCATGGTTCTCAACACTGGCTATGCAATGGAATCCTCTAGGGAGCATTTGAAACTACAGATGCCAGGGCCCCACCCCAGAGCCAGTGACTCAGAACCTTCTGGAGTGGGGTCTGGGTACAGATTGTTTTCAAAGTCCTGCTGGGCCAGAAACCACAGGCCTTCCCACCACCCACCCTCACCCTTGGCCACAGTCCTGGCCTGGCCTGGCCTGGCCTGGCCTAGGAACAAATCAGATGCCCCTAGAGCGGCTCCCCTGTGGCAAACACATTTTCACTTCTATTTTCAGGCAGGTCAAAGTAAAAATGAAAATTTATGCTTTTACATGTCCCAAGCTCAGTATGCTGTACATTTCTCTACACACACACACACACACATTTTTTTTTTTTTGGTAGAGATGGGGTTTCACCATGTTTGCCAGGCTAGTCTTAACTCCTAGCCTCAAGTGATCCATCTGCCTCAGCCTCCCAAAGTTCTGGGATTACAGGCGTGAGCCACTGCGCCTAGCCATATTCTGTACATTTCTTTTTTTTTTTCTGAGACGGAGTCTCGCTCTGTCGCCCAGGCTGGAGTGCAGTGGCTGGATCTCAGCTCACTGTAAGCTCCGCCTCCCGGGTTTACGCCATTCTCCTGCCTCAGCCTCCCGAGTAGCTGGGACTACAGGCGCCCGCCACCTCGTCCGGCTAGTTTTTTTTTATTTTTTAGTAGAGACAGGGTTTCACCATGTTAACCGGGATGGTCTCGATCTCCTGACCTCGTGATCCGCCGGTCAGGCCTCCCAAAGTGCTGGGATTACAGGCTTGAGCCACCGTGCCTGGCCCTGTACGTTTCTTAGAAGTTTAGAAGTATGAACAACATTTGACATTCATTTGAAAAATCTGTCCAGGTCGCCTGCAGCATCACGCATTGTGCTGGTCACCAGCAACAGAGAGACCCTCACACCCTCCACCAGAGTTCTTAAGTCTTAAATCAGGACTTTGCTCTTTTTGTTTTAGACAAGGTCTCACGTTATCCCCTAGGCTGAAGTGCAGTGGCTTGATCACAGCTCATTACAGCCTCAATCTCCCTAGGTTTCAAGTGATCCTCCTGCCTCAGCCTCCCGAGCAGCTGAAACTACAGGCACATGCCACTATGCCTGGCTAATGATTTTTCTTTTCTTTCTTTTTTTTGAGACAGAGTCTTGCTCTGTCACCCAGGCTGGAGTGCAGTGGCACGATCTTGGCTCACTGTAACCTCCACCTCCCTGGTTCAAACAATTCCCCTGCCTCAGTCTCCCGAGTAACTGGGATTACAGGTGCATGACACCACATCTGGCTAATTTTTTTTGTATTTTTAGTAGAGACAGGTTCACCATGTTGGCCAGATTGGTCTCAAACTCCTGACCTCAGGCAATCCGCTCGCCTCAGCCTCCCAAAGTCCTGGGATTACAGGCATGAGCCACTGTGCCCAGCCTTTTCATTTTTAGTAGAGAAAAGGTCTCTCCATGTTGCCCTGGCTGGTCTTGAACTCCTAGGCTCAAGTGATCCTTCTACCTCCCAAAGTCCTGGGATTACAGGCGTGAGCCACTGTGCCCAGCCCTGCTCTTTGTTTTTAAAAAAAGAGATTCTAATGATTAGTCCTTGTGATTTCAGGTGCTTCCTAAGCCTCGACTTTAATGGGTATTTAGGATTTAAGGTGACAACACTTTTCAACGTTTCTGCCTAATCTGAATAGAACTCATCTCCCTCCTACAAGAGGGTAGGAGGAAGTGCTGCTCCATTCTTCCTGATTCCTGTTCTCCCCATCAGGCCCTGGGGTGGGCTGGAGGGTGTGGATTGGCTGAGGGCAGGGTGGACCCGCTCAGCAGCTGAGCCAGGCTCTGGGGCAAGTGGCAGGCCAGCTTCCTGGGCTGGGAGAGGTGATGTATAGGAGAGATGGCCTTCTCCTGACTTACACCTTCCTTAAAGGTCGCACTGTCTGTCACTGGTTCAGAGATTTGTTTTAGGTATTCTGTGGTTGATCAGATATCAGGGCCAGAAGGCAACCCTCCCCTCCTGAGGCCTGAGCAGTCACCAGATCCTGTGTCAAATCTGGTGGCTGGGTTCACTGGGGGAAGGTGGGCGTGTGATGCAGGGGAACCCAGCAGCTTCAGGGTGAGGAGCTGTGTGTAGGCGGAGCCCCAGACAGCTCACAGAGTAGGCTGGAGCGAGGGATGTCTTGAAACTCTACGTTAATCCTCAACCCCACTCCCCCCACGAATTCCTGTTTTCTGTGGCGGCTCTCACTGCCCTCCCCTCCCCGTCAGCCAGATGTTGTCAAGGAGGCTGGCTTTGGCAACCCTGTGGGGCAGAGTGGGGGTTTTGGGGCACCATGAAGCCGGTGGCCCAAGGTGGAAATCTCTTGAGCTCCGAATGACTGGGCTAGCACAGTGAGGGGCAGATGGGGGGCACACATGGTGCAGTGAGCTGACACCACGATGGGAAGTCAGGGCCACTGAAGGGTCTCACATCTATTTAAAAGGATTCTACTGGCTGTTGGTGTGGAAAGGGCAGAGGAAGAAGCTGGCCCCCTAGTCCCAGTTTCTAAAGTCCCCACCAGCTGCAGGGGGAGCTAAAGGCAGGGAGATGGAGCTGGGTTCTCTAGCTATGTGATGCTTAAGGTGGCAGAATTTGCTAAGAGCTTGGTCATAGGGATGAGAAGAAACAAGGATATTCCAAGGTTTGGCTGAATAACCAGAGTGATCATTTCTTGACAGACGAGTAGTGGGATTTGGATGAGAAACCCAAAGCCAGCTTCTTTGCCAGCCCTTGTCAACTGGGCTCTATCAAGATGCCAGGCACCGTGTGGAGCACTGATAGGCAGCATCTCATCCTCCTGACATCTCATCCTCCCAAGCACCTCATCCTCCCCTTGGTCAAAAAACATGCCAAGGCGAGGCGCACGAGCTCACACCTGTAATCCCAGCACTTTGGGAGGATGAGGCAAGAGGATTGCTTGAGCCCAGGAGTTTGAGACCAGCCAGGGCAACATAGCAAGACTCTGTCTCTATAAAACATTTACAAATTGGCTGGACATGGTAGCACATGCCTGTGGTCCCAGCTACTCTAGAGGCTAAGGTGGGAGGAGCCTCTTGAGCCCCAGGCTTCAAGGTTGCAGAGAGTTATGATTGTGCCACGCACTCCAGCCAAAGCAACGGAGTGACACCATGTCTCAAAACACACACACACCCAAGGTCACAGTGCTGGGGCAGGACTCAACTGCCAGCAGGACCCCTGCCCTTCCCTGGAAGACCTCTGGTGCAGCTGCACCCAGAAGGTGTCCAGATCCCACGGGCTGATGTGCCTCAGTAGTTGCTGCTTTTTAAGCAAATCTAACTCACTAAGTCCCTTCCTATATGAGAAATCAAAACCATGGTCTCATTTCCAAACGTGCGGGAAGGACTGGTATTTTGAAAAAGTATTTCAATTGTAGAGTGCCTTCAGTAGAAACAATATAGATATTTTTTCTTGAGATAGGGTCTTGCTCGATTGCCCAGGCTGGAGTCGAGTGGTGCAATCACAACTCACTGCTAATTTTTAAAAAAATTTTTTGTAGAGACAGGGTCTCACTATGCTGCCCAGGCTGGTTTCCAACGCCTGGGCTCAAGCAACCCTCCCACCTCAGCCTCCCAAAGTGCTGGGATTATAGGCATGAGCCACTGTGCCTGGCTTAAAAACAATAATTTTAATAGGCAAAAAAAGCTCAAACAGTCTCTACTACTCAAATGCCTCATTTCTCTAATGCACAGAATCGAATCTAGAAATCCTGCTTTGTAGAGGAAAAAAGAATAATGTGTGTGTGTGTTTTTCAGAAGAACTGTCCCAGAGCCACTTCAATACATCACCAACAAAAGAGGGCACAGTCATTAGGTGACCTTGTGATCTCAGCAGAACATGTCTCTCTAATGTGGCTCAATTATGATTGTAAGTTTATAAAACAGGGAAAGATTACAGGAATATACATTAAACCACATCAATGAATGCTACTGAGAAAAAAAAAATAGGTCCAGCAGACAGGTACCAATCAAATAATCAATACACAGGAAACAGCTACATCACCCTCTCCTTTAAAAGAACCAAATAATGCTGCAATTGGATTTACTTAAAAAATTTCCACTTGAACAAAACTGACAGCTCTATTATAATCACATTTCCAGTCAGTTTATAAGATACAAATTTCATTTCTCCGTATTTCTACTTCATTTCTGAAAAGTAGCCAGCAACATTATTCATCAAGTACACAGGGAAGAAGTTTAATTCATAGAAAGAGGGGAAACATTGTGATTTCCATGTTTTCCATTTCCTTAGAGAATTGGTGGTTTAACTGAAACTAGATTTTTTTCCCAGTCTGTCCCAAGTTCAGGGTGCCTGTTTCAAAGTGGGGTAAGGAAAAAGAAAAGAAAAAGAAAAAGAAAAAGAAAGAAAAGAGGAACATTTTAGCCCTTAGACAGAGGTTAAATAATTTGGGGTAGCTCAACTGTTGAAATCAAAACAATCTACATTTTTAGAAAATGCCAAGATGGGTTTAAGATACTTGGTATATTTCATTAGAGGGGGAAAAAAGTCTGCAGTGGGAACCTGACTATTCAAATGTATGGTAATGATGAACAAACATTATTTTTCTAACTCGCCATCCAACTGCCTGAAATTACTCAAGATGAGATTTGGAAATGCTACTTCTATGTTAATGAAAGTCCTTCAGTGTTTATGAATAATTACACTGACTGCTAAAGCTTTAATCAGTTCAATCCAAGAAGCCTTTTTTGAGTGTCTACTATGTGCCAGGCCCTGTGCCAGGCCCTAGGGGATATACAGTTGGTAAGTGCATGTCTGAAATGTGCACCAGGCACATGGAGCAGGAGGGAGGCTGGGAGGGCCATCCAGGCAGGGACGACAAGAGCAGGCAGGCTGTGTTCAGGAGCCTGTGAGCAGCGCTGGGCACTGCGTTGGCAGATGCAGCAAGACACACGGCAGAAAAGGAGTGTTGAGGGTAGCTTGGGCCGCTGCACTGAGGGGATCTGAGAGTTTACAAGCAGGGACATGATGGCGGGTTAGGTGCCTTTTACACACTGGGCATCAGGGTGGATGAAGCAGTGTGGGGAAAGGCCAAGGGCTGGGGCAGAATGGGGGAGATACTGGGCAGGGGAGAGGTGTGGAGAGGCCAGATCAGGGATGGGGCAGAGCTGTGGAACCCAAGGAGTTGATGACCCCTCTGATTGTGAGGTTGGAGGAGGGTTGGGAGTGATTCCAAGTCAGGTTGGGTGATGGGCAGCTGCTCCATTAAATGTCTACCTGTGGAGCGACCCCATGAGGACTGCGGACTGTGCTTCCTTTAAAGACAAAACATGGGGCCCTGGGGGTGGGGGCAGAGAACAGGCCAAAGTGCCACAAAACCACACTCGCCTTGCAATACAACCCTTCAAACGCCATATACATACTTGCCTCTCGGGTTTCACGTTAACATTAGTTCACTTCAGAGTCAGCACTAAGCAAACCGCTCCTCCAGGGCCCCATGCCTGGATGCTTGAACTAAATTGCCCCCAAGGAGCCATCTGGGTCTGATTCAAGTCTCCACCCTACCCTGTGGTTTCAGCTCTTCAACCAGACGGCACCCACTTTCCTGAAAGTCATCTTTC
This sequence comes from Rhinopithecus roxellana, assembly GCF_007565055.1. NCBI lineage: Eukaryota > Metazoa > Chordata > Mammalia > Primates > Cercopithecidae > Rhinopithecus > Rhinopithecus roxellana. Next base: position 78,488,089 of record NC_044568.1, on the reverse strand, counting down.
CAAGAACCTTATCATCTAGTTAACGAGGCTGTGTAACCTCCTCCACTTTTCAATGTGTCCCCTGGACAGAAGCAGTCATGAGGCTGTGCTTTGTTAGGATTAGTACAAAGAACCCTCCAAAGAGAACAGACATATTTCAGTGCCCAATACGCAGTCAAAAGGATGAATTGTAATGACTGTTTCTATTACAAATACCTGTGTACACTTAGTGTAATGCTGAGTATTTCTGATGGATTTTTTTCTTTTACTCTACAGAATAGTCCTGAGGTAGGCACTATTAGACCCACTTTACACATAAGGAAGAAAGGCTCAGAGAGGTTAACTAATTTGTCCAAGGTCACATAGAAGGAATTAAAACCCAGGCTTTTCTAAATCTGGGGCTCTAGTTCCTAAACATTATACTCCCCGTCTATTAAATGTTGGATTTTCAAGGACCAGACTCTCTCTCTCTTGTCCCTTCCTTTTTATTTTGAAGATTTTCAAACTCTCATAAAAGTTTAAAGAATAGTATAATAGGCCAGGTGTGGTGGCTCATACTTGTAATCCCAGCACATAGGGAAGCCAAGGCAGGAGGATCACTTGAGGCCGGGAGTTCGAGACCAGCCTGGGCAACATAGCGAGACTCTGTCTCACAAAAAAAAAAAAAATAGGCAGGCATGGTGGCACATGCCTATAGTCCCAGATTCTCAGGAGGCTGAGGTGGGAGGATCGCTTGAGGCCAGGAGTTCGAAGCTGCAGTGAGCCAAGACTGTGCCACTGCACTCTAGCCTGGGTGACACAATGAGATCCTATCTCAAAAAGAAACAACAGTGTAATAGACAAACATGTACCCTTCACCTTGATTCATCACTTGTTGACAGTGGGCTGTATTTATCTGCTCTCATTATACCCGCACACACACAAAGTTTTATCTTCTGAATCAGTCCAACATTACAGGCATCAGACACTTTACCCCTACACACTTCAGCCCATACTTCCTAAGAACAAGAACATACTCCCACAGAACCACAATGGCATTATCACACTCAAGAAATGTAAAATTAGCCAGGCCAAGGGTTTTGCCTGTAGTCCCAGCTACTCAGGAGGCTGAGGTAGGACTGCTTGAGCTCAGGAGTTCAAGACCAGCCTGGGCGAAACCTCATCTTAAAAAAAAAAAAAAAAAAAAAAAAAAAATCAGCCAGGTGTGGTGCTGCACATCTGTAGTCCCAGTTACTTGAGAGGCTGAGGTGGGAGGATCACTTGAGCCCAGGAGTTTCAGGTTGCAACACTGCACTCCAGCCTGTGTAACAGAGCAAGACCCTGTCTCTTAAAAAAAAAAAAAAAAAAAGAAAAAAGAAATGTAATATTGACCTCAATTATATCACTCAATCACAATCCATATGCAAATTTTTTCAGTTTGCAGAAAAATGTCCTTTAAGGCTACTTTTCCCTCTCAATCCAAGATCAATCCAGGCTGACAACTGTCATGTTTCTTTGTTTCAATTATCTAGAAACAGTACCCCTACCTTCCTCCCCCTTTTTTGGTCTTCCACAACATTTACATTCTTAAAAAACTAAGGTCAGCTGTCTTCTAGAATGTTCCGCATTCTGGATTTGTTTTTCATTGTCTTTCTCATTTATGCCACTTTCTCATTTTCACTAGGATGAGAGGCACATGACAACGCCGGGGCCATCAGCAAAATAAGCCAACATAGAGAATTTTCCAGAACTGACAGACACGACCACAAAACTAGTACTGGTTTTGCAAGAGAAACAAATCAATGAGCTCACATTTTCACGGACTGACAGTCAAACCACATACTTGCTTGGGGAGCTTCATAATACTTTTGCTGGAAACTAATCTCCAGGCAATCCGATGAAAATAGCTAGGGACTTCCACTCTGCCTAAAAGCTCTTGTCTGCAAAGAAGTTGGGGTGAAGCACGCAGAATGCTAGGAGGTGGGATCCTGAAGAATCTTTATGATATTCATATTCATACACAAATAAAGAATAAACAAAGAGGGCGATGTGGTCAGGATTTCAAACATAGAGCAAGAATTTGGGGTATGGTTTTCGCATGTGAGCTTTGATGGGCCTCGTGGTGCCCTCCAGTGTATTTGTTCCGGGGAACAAGTGGTTTGCAGGTTGGGGTTGGTGAGAAGGCACCGTCAGAGCAAAGACTCTGAGATGGGCACATGCCAGGTATGTTTGAAGAAGAGCAAGGAAGCAGAGACAGGGAGGTGATCAGGCTCAGGGGTAAAGGTCTCTGTTTTTTATTCAGACTGGGATGGGAGCCCACTTTGAACAAATGAGTAACACGATCAGGTTTTTACTTTAAAAGGAAGACAGTTCATGCTGCTGAGAATAAACTCTAGGATACAAAGCCGAAGCTAGTGACTGGGCAAGAGACTACTGCAATAATTCAGGTAAAAGATAATGGCACAGCTGGGTGCAATGGCTCATGAATGTAATCCCTGTACCTTGGGAGGCTGTATTTTTTTTTGTTGTTGTTTTTTAAAAATATTTTCAGTCTAGGTATGGTGGCTCATGCCTGTAATCCTGGTACTTTGGGAGGCTGAGGCAGGAGGATCACTTAAGCTCAGGAATTTAAGACCAGCCTGGTCTCAAACATTGTGAGACTCTGTCTCTATAAAATATTTTTTAAAAAATTAGCTGGGCATGGTGGCACGCACCTGTGATCTCAGTTACTCAGGAGGCTGAGGCAGTAGGACTGCTTGAGCCTGGGAGTTGGAGGCTGCAGTGAGCTATGATTGCACCACTGTACTCTAACCTGGATGACAGAGTGAGAACTTGTATCAAAAAAAAAAAAAAAAAAAAGAAAGAAAAGTAGTAATAACAAAAAGCCAGCCACAGTGGCTCATGCCTATAATCCCAGTATTTGGGGAGGCCAAGGTGGGTGGATTGCTTGAGACCAGGAGTTTGAGACCAGCCTGGGCAACATAGAGAAACACTGTCTCTACAAAAAATACAAAAACATAGCCGGGTATGGTGGTGCGTGCCTGTAGTCCGAGTTACTTGGGAAGCTGAGGTGGGAGAATCACCAGAGCCTGGGAAGTTGGGACTGTAGTGAGCCATGATTGCACCACTGTACTCCATCCTGGGCAACACAGTGAAACCCTGTCTCAAAATAAATAAATGGCCAGGCACAATGGCTCATGCCTGTAATCCCAGCACTTTGGGATACCAAGGCAGGCGGATTGCTTGAGGCCAGGAGTTTGAGACCAGCATGGCCAACATGGTGAAACCCTGTCTCTGCTAAAAATACAAAAAAAAAAAAAAAAAAAATAGCCGGATGTGGTGGCATGCACCTGTACTCCCAGCTACTTGGGAGGCTTAGGCATGAGAATTGCTTGAACCTGGGGGATGGAGGTTGCAGCAAGCCGAGACTGTGTCTCTGCACTCCGGCCCAGACGAAAGAGCGAAACTCCGTCTCAAAAAATAAATAAATTTTAAAAATTAAATAAAAATAGAAATGTTTTCAATCTGTGGTTGGTTGAATCTTTGGATGCAGAACTTGAGAACACATAGGGCTGACTGTATTTTGCAGGAGGAGCTGAATAGGTCTGCTGACCAACTGGAAGTTGACCTTGAGAGAGAGGGGGGAGTCAGGGATGAGCCTGTGGTTGTTGCCACCAGCATGGAACTGCCACCAACTGAGTCTGGAAGCCTGCAGGGAGGCAGATTTTTTGGGAAAGCTCATGTCTTGTGTTTGTGGTAACCAAGAAACGCTGAGCAGGTAGCTGAGTACACAGGTCTGGAGTTCGGCAGAGACTCTGGCAGCTGGGACAAGGGTTCACCCCCATGAAGAGGAGCAACTGACTGCTGCTGCCTGTGGGGATGCAGACTCTGCGTGGACAGACTGTCACCGTCTCATATTCAAGGCGACAGTTAGGTTTTTACGATAAAATATCCTGATTTTAAAATGTTAGCAACTAACATAAAATTTGCTTGCAAATGCTTTACTGGCCACGAAGCTACATCTGTGGGTCCACCTCCCTGAGGACTAGCCGTTCGCAACCTCTATATCCACCTTATTGTTCTGCCTTACAATAATCCCACAAAGATGGGCATCACTGCTCTCATTTAATTAATGAAGGAACTAAAGCACAGAGAGGGGAATACATTTGTCCAAAGCCACATGGCTAGGAAGAAACATGGCTGAGATTCAGTCTGCATTTGTCTGGGACCCAAGGCTTCCTCCATACCCTCAGCCTGACTTTTAAACAGGCAAGTCCTGGCCTGGAAACAGCCAAAAGGAGAGCAAAGGGAAGGTCCACAGTGGCCTGCCTTGCCAGGAGGTGAATACAACCCAAATAGTTGGGTTGTTGTTAATAATTAGCTTCAAAGGTACCACGGTTTGGAGAACAAGCCGGATCCAACAGGATGGACCTCTGTGCAATAAAAGCCCCTGTACCTAGGCCACAGAGTGGACAGAGCAGCACTCAAGACAAGTCTCTGAAGCAAACCAGAGTATGCAAGCCCGGTGTGGATGCCAGCTTATGGACACCACTTCTGTAGTTCATGCCTCGCAGGTCTGGCCTCCCAATGGGGCTCCCTGCTGTAATGCTGCCCTGACCCATAAATCTCTTCCACTGAGGCCAGAGAGGGCCTTGTGAGTTACCAATCTGATCATATCAGCCAGGTAAGAACTTTTCTCACTGTTTTTAAAACAGAACCCTGAACGCTTGACACGCCCACAGGGCCTGCATGGCTTCCTACCCAGCCTTACCTTGCCGACCACCTCCACCCTCCCACTCCCCGACCCTGTGTCCACACTGCCATCTCTCATCTTCCCCAAATCCCCATCGGCCCCAGGGCCTTTGCTTCTTCTGTGCCACTTCTCGGCACCCATACCCCCTTGCAGCCCTCAAATGGGCCCTTCCCTTAGAAGCCTCTCTGACCTCCAACCAGGTTAACCCCGTCACCTGCTCTTAGAACAGGAAACACGGTGGCCATCTGACTTTGATCTGTGCTGCCATGATTGGGGTTTGCCTTCCCCACAAGACTGTGAGCTAGGAAAGACAAAAACACTGGCTTTTACTAGAGTAATTGGTGTGCACTTGCTTTTTTTTTTTTTTAAAAACAAACAAACAAACAAAAAAAACCACCCACCACCACCACAACAACAAAAAACCCACTCCTCATTAAAGCACAGTATGTGGGTACACAGTTGCCACTACTGTCTCCTGGAAAGACTGGCCCTCGTTCCGAAATGACGTGCTACCTACTCAATATTAACAATATTAAAGGTAATAATAATGTCTTTTATGAAATGATTGTTCATAAATGCTTTTCTAAAAAATAACTACTTGGTAAACAAACAAAACAAAAGTTGGCGATCTGTCCCCAAAAGCTTTATTTTTGTTTTGATGATTTTCTGGGCTATGAAATCCTAAGGGCTGGGGCCTACTGTTCTGTACTTGATGAGTATTTTCCAGGCCCCCAGACTTTGGGAAGTGTGTCCAAGCCTGGGAGAGTGCTCAGATCCAGTGTCAGAGGTCTGCTTATTCACAGATGTTTCTCTGCAGGTTTTGGGACTTCCCTTACACACCACGTGATCTAACACCCTTTCGTGAGGATCTTTCAAGGAAGAGCCAGCTAGGTTATGCCAGGCAAGAGTAAAAATGACCCAAAACTGCACAATGATTATGTCAGAAGTCTCAGACAACAGAGTATCACGCAGGCTACTAAACACAAGAGTTCTGAATCTATGAAGTAGCGAGGAGGCTTCCGGCCTGCCCCCACATCCCCTGGACATCCCCACCAAGCTCCTTCACAGCACTTCTCACCTGGCCGCCCCATCAACCTCAGCACCTTCTGCTTGGAACCAGCTCCTCCTCCAGGATCAGCCCTGCTGATGACAGAATCACCATCCTCCCAGCCCCTGCCACCTGGACTGCCCCAAGCTCAGAACCTCAGAGTTAACCGAGCTCTGCAGCAACACCACTGTGAACTGTCACAAAATGCTGTACCGAGACTGTCCCGTCCCTCTTTGCCCATTAGCACTGACCCCGGCCCCTGCCACAGCCTCCTAAATGGCCTCTCTGCAATTCTGTCACGCACTGTTCTAGGCACAGCACAGATAATACTCATCTACTCCTCCCAGCAAGTCCTGTTTCACAGCTGTGGAAACTGAAGCGCCGGGAGCTTGTTCCCTTAAGGTAATACAGCTGGCAAACAGAAAGCAGCAAAGCTGGGACTTCCATCCGGCACAGTCTGGCCCCTGAGTCCATGCTCCTCACCACCCTGCTGCATGGCCTTTCTAGCCCCCAGTGCAACTGGGAGGCCCCTGCTGGGACCATCTGATCAGGCAGTGCCAGCTGTAGAAGTGTCCGTTTAAGACAGATGTCTCTGTGAGAAAGCCCTGGAGTTCAGATCTGGCTCTTCCCAGCCACTGACCCGCTCTTGTTACTTGTGTGCCGGCCACCCCAGTTTCGGTGAGGACCCTGGAACATGGCATGCTCTCTCTCACCTCAGCCTCACCTCTGCCATACTTAAAACGCAGTCTTCATTTCCGTGCTTTCTCGTAGAAGCTTCTGATCCCTCCTGGCACAGCACCTCTTCAGAGAGGTCTTCCCTAACCAGCCCGTGAGGATTTTCTTCCCGGTTATTCTCTAGCATGGACCCTGCTCGTCACCTCTACAGAGCCATCCCAATCAGTCTGTGATCATGCATTTACTTAACTTACCTGTTCGTGGTCGCTCCCTCCATCCTCCCCCTCCCCCCACAACTGGAAACACCTCAAGAACAGAAGCGAAGTCTGGCTTTTGCTCACTCTCACATCACAGCTCCTAGCACTGTGCCTGGCATACAGCAGGTGCTCAATAAATAGCTGAACGCATGAGTGGGTCTTCATTGAATGGGCTTCACAAATGGATTTTAGAAATCAGAATACAAGTTAGATACAAGTAGCACATGCTATAGCTGCAACTATGTGAATGTCAGGTACCCATATGAATAGGCTGAAAGGAAACTGGACGCTGGACACGCCTGGTTGCCAGGTGTCTCTTTGGGGTGTATGGATAATGGACAGATTTCTCCCCTACTATGGTTGCTCATGATATTTGGAAACAGGCAAGAATCCTTTAAGGAGGCTCTGAGGTCAATCCCAAGGAATCTGTGGTTTCTCCTGAAACCCTGCTTGTCCTTGGTCAGGAGGCACACTGGAGTGAGTGAGTGAGTCTCACAGCCTAGAAGGGATACAGCTCCCTTCCTCTGGCCAAAGCAGCTAGAGCCATCTTTCTTCATCCTCAAAACAGCGCCATCATCCGAGTGATGACCTGAATGTCTCAGGATACTGTTCTCACAGTGTTGCTTAAGCAGAAAATGCCAGCCCCATGGAGCCCAGCAGGATGAGTTTCAGCTTGTGTGTTCAGCAGCTGCAGCAGGGAAGTAGCCAGCTCCCACTCACTGAGTACCTACTAAGTGCCAAGCATGGCGCTGTGAGCTTTACATGTTATCTCATTTGAGCTCCGTGGAAAGTCTTTTAGAACCATGTTTTGGTTCTGGTTTTATTTTTTTGAAAGAGGGTTCTCACTCTGTCGCCCAGGCTGGCGTGCAGTGACATAATCAGGGTTCACTGCAGCCTCGACCTCCCAGGTTCAAGAGATCCTCCCACCTCAGCCCCTCAAGTATCTGGAACTACAGGTATCTGCCACCATGACTGGCTAATTTATTTTGGATTTTAGTAGAGACAAGGTCTCGCTATGTCGCTCTGGCTGGTCTTGAACTCCTGAGCTCAAGTGATCTTCCCACCTCGGCCTCCCAAAGTGTTGAGATTACAGGTGCGAGTCACCACATTCAGCCCTAGAACCATTTCAAAGGTAAGGCTACTAAGCCTCACAGGCATGAAGACTCAGGAAGATTACAAAGCTGATTACTCCAACAATGCCAGCGGCTGCAAAATCAAATGTCAATAAGACCAGGGCGGCAGCACACGGGTGAGCACAGGCCCTGTCTATAGGCCCCTGCACCCTGGCCTCCAGCCCAAAGCAGCAGCTGCGGCTGGGGAAGCACTCGGTTTGCAAATGGTGGCAACCAATTCCATTGAAAGGAATAATACAAAGTACTTCTCTGTTAGAGAGAGGTACTTCTAGTCTTCCGTTTGCTTTAACACACTGTGTGGGTGGATGGTATATTTTAAATAGACAGATGGAAGGGCAGATAAAACAAAACTTAGCTAAATGGTAAAAACTGTTGAAGCTGAGGGCTGGGTGTATGGAGATTCATGATGCTATTTTCTCTAGAAATCGACTCTTTTATCTAGTTCCTCCCCTCTTCCCTTCCCTCCCTTCCCCTTTCTTCCTCCAATCTCTCCCTCCCTTCAACTTCCTTCCACTTCCCTCCCTCCCTTCCTCCCTCTCTCTCTTCCTTCCCACCCCAGCCCCCCATCACTCCAGCAGATGTGGCACATGTTGCTGCCAGTTCCTGACCTCTGCCCTCTGCCACTTTCCTCTCTAGTGAAAAACAAAACAGACTTCACTTGAAGCATGACCAGTTTGCCTCTTTCCTGAGTGGTGGCCACTTCTTTGATGGTCCCCATGAGCAGCCACCTTTTATGCCAGAGCTTGGCTGTCACACCCAGCCGAGAGACCTGATGCTGGTCAGCAAGCACTTGTGGTGGCTTCTGGGGAATATCCTTCATTTCTCATTGAAGTGTGACAAGGGCAGTGAACACGCTTTATGCCACCTCTTCCTGCTGTGTGGAGACAGCACTCCTTTAAGCCTACCAGACCACATCGAGTCAGGTAAACAGTGAGCAGTCCCTAACATTTCTCCCTGAGTCAGCTTTCTCAAGTTCATCAGGGAGACAAAAACATGCCCAGCTTCCAGCCATGCAGCAAGCAAGAATGGCTTCACCTGTATTTTGTATACATAGAAGGCATTTGGTCAGATTGCAGAGTAGGGTGATTTTCCCCCTCAAAGGAAGGTGAGGAGAAGCTCTAGCATTTACAATCCCTCCCTCAAAACAAAACAAAACAAAAAAACAAAAACAACAAACCAACAACACAGGTATATCTTATTCTAGCACCATGTGCTTCCATAATCCCTAGTATTTTCTGAATGTCACCCCCCTTAGCAAAAGACATAATTTGCAATCAGGCTGGGCAAAGACAAACAGCCATTACTTTCTTAATGGCCAACTACCCAAAAAGGCTCAGTTAAGTGATCTCAACTAGCAATCTAATCAATTAAAATTGATAAGTGAAAAAACTTTTAATCTTTACTCCAGCAGGCCATTCCTAGGGAGAGGAGGGAAGGAATGTGAATTCCCAGCATAAAATTTAATTCCATTTCACGGGTGCAAACATTTTTGCTGCCCTGATGAAGTGTCCCCTTCCCACCCCCACACCTCACCCAAAGCAAGCTCTTTCTCTCCTTGAATCAAATCAGAGAAAGACTGGTTATGATTCTTTGCAGTCAAGTTGATCAATTTAAACCCTTAGAGAAATCCCTGTGGTCATTTCTCAAGGGTGAAAGGGCCAAAGGAGATGGGCAGCAGGCAGAAAGACATCACAGCTGCTTTATTCTTCCAAGAAAGGGAAAGATAAAACGTAAACAAGAAGGTCAGAAAAAGAAACTAGACAACCAGGTAACACACAATACTCATTCACTGAGAACCTCTATGTGTCAGGCAGCATGCTATGCTCTTCACATGCATGACCTCCTGCAATACTGACTACAGTTTGCTGAGTACAGTTACATGGTAGGCACTATGCTTGGTCATGTGATATTTTGTATTCTATTTCATTCAATCCTGAACATAATTCTGTACTTTAAGAAAGACCGTCTCATTTTACAAGAGAGGAAATGGAGGCTGTGGGGGTCTAGTCATTTGTTCAAGGGAATACAAAGCAGGGTCTAGATCACAACTCTATAGTTTTGTCAAAACTCATTGAATTATACACTAACACTTGGGTAATTTTTTTGTATGTAAATTATACCTTAATAAAGCTGATTTAAAACAGCAACAACAATGCTACACAGAGTGGCCCTATGCTGTTTCTGCCCACCCAGCCACTATCCCTTCTTCGGTGATTTTCCTTTGAGGGCCGCCTCTTCCCTCTCTCAGGTGATGGGGTTCAAAAATAACTGGCCCTCCCTCCCAGCTCCAGGGCTGGGCATGCAACCCCAGCTTAGACAATCAGTGAGTCACATTCCTCCGACCACTGGCTGGTTCAGGGATGGTCACGTGGCCCAAGCTAGGCCAATAACAGCTCTACCCAGACTTTTAGAGAATTAAAGGGAAAAAGAAGCTGTCTTTCCATCAGATTTGGCTGAACAAATCTTGGGGCTGTTGATGGCCATCTTGCCACTACCTGGTGAGAGCCCTCCTGAGGATGAACAGAGGAAAGCAGAGTTGAGAGATGGAGGAGGGCAGCTTCCTGAGGACACTGTCTGAGCACCTGGATCCAGCCATGCCTGAAGGTAGCTTACTCCTGGACTTCCCAGTGACATCAGCCAATTTCCTTCTCTTTTCCTTAAGTTGGCCTAAGTTGGGTTTTCTGTCTCTTACAACCAAAGACTCCTAATATACCACAATGCCCTTAAGAAACAGAAAACCATGCTGCTCCATTAGAGTGCCTGTGCCCTGTAATATGGAGGAAAGAGAAAGCTATACAAATATCAGAGGGGTTCCAGGAACATGGTTAGGCTTTATGTCCATTGTCTCCTTTAAAGCTCAGCCTCATGCTGCAGAAGAGAACAATGAGGCACTACACAGCAGAACAAGTAGCTCAAGGTTACAGGCTGAGCACATGGTTCTCCAGCCTCCAAAACCTTCATCCTTACCTAAACACAGGTGATTTGCTTTTTATAAGTTTCTTTCTTCAGCAGCAGAACACTTTTATCATTGGAATCATATAGAAAATGCTTAATATACAAAACCAACCAAACTGATGCCACTATGTTTACAGGGAGGGCAGGAACCCTGGAGTTTGTTCACCCTTGCTTGAGCCCCCAGTTGCTCTGCAGATACTTTTTAGAGAACCAGCTGGTTGTGACAGCAGAACCTTCAAACTGACCTCAGAGAACCCAGGGGCCTTTTCTTCAAAACCTGCATGGGACATGCACATTGCTGGCTCAAGGTCACAGCTCAACGACAGTACAAAATGCAGGTGGCACACTGACCCTCCCAGTGGCATGTGAATCAGCAGAGTGGTGTCCCGTGTCCCATGTACCCCAGCCCCCTGCTGTGACTCAGAGCAGCCAACTCACTCAGATCCAGGACATCATCGGTCTTGATCAGGTCCTCCTCCCGAGTCAGCGGCAACTGTGTCTCCGGCTCCCCTCGCAATTGCAGTGACAGGGAACGCAGCATGAAGAATACCCGGATGGCCTGGACCAACAGTTCAGAGAGCAGAGAAGAGTGAGATTGCAGACTCATTTTAGTGAGATGCCCCACATCAAGAAATGACACGATGACTCTCTATTAAAAAAAAAAAAAGAAGCACGATAAAGCCCACCTCTTTGGGTGTTGTGATTCTGGTTCCTGCTTTTATAACAAGACAAAAAAAAAAAAAAAAAAAAATTCAAAGGCAGAGTAACCTGTTTTCAGTTATCCAGAGGTTCAGGTTTGGGTTACTCTACTTAACTGAGCACCTGTCATCTGCCAGGACCTTGTCCCCAAGTATCAGGTGACCTTCATAATAGCCCTGCCCAGCAGTCAGCCCCATTTCACACACTGGGCAACTGAGACCTAAGAAGGTGAAGTGACCTGCCCCAGGCCATGCTTCCAGCAAGGGCTAGACACTAAGTCTGTCCCAACCAAACCAGCATGGGCTCTGGAAAACCCAAACACTCCAAAAGCGTTTCAAGGTTCTATCTACTGAATATGGGGGTGGGGCAGACAGAAGAGGGTGAAATGAAATGCCTGTGGGCTGCAGGGCCTGAGACCGGAGGAAAATCCTACCCCCGGTGAGTCTCTTCAACTCCCGGTCCCTTAGTCTTACAACAGTGAGTGTGCTGCAGTGATCCTGGTTCCGAGAATGCCCCTCAGGCTCTCCCAGCCGGCAGAACAGGGGCAGAGACGATCCACCAGCACAGGGATTCCTGACCATGGAAGCGGTGTCTGGTCAGAATTGTGTGGCCACCAGGTACTTTCAGAGAGCAAAAACAAAGCAGAGTCCCAGCAGCCGGAGGAGTGTGTGCAGAAAGCAGCCTCCAGCCCCAAAACAGGCTTGCCCACCAACCAGAGCCAGGAAGCAGAGGGGCAGTCCACAGAAGAGGCCACCTGCAGGCCTCTCTCCCTGATGCACAGCTGCTGGGCCTGACTGAGAGTGCAGTGCCCGATGGGGACAGCTCCAGAGTCAGACACACGAGGTCTACATCGGATTCCCAGCTGCACTAAGTTGGGCAAGTCCCCTGACTTCTGTGAGCTTCCTTTTCCTCATCTGTAAAATGGGCATGATAGCTCGCAGGCCTGCTAGGAGGTTCTGAGATAACGCAGGAGGGAAAGCAGCCAGCACAGTAGGGTGGCGGGGACAAACTGCTGTCACCACTACGGAGCTGCAAAGGTGAATCCCAGTGCGCCTTTGGGTCTTCTTGTTCATGGCTCTGAGGGCTGCAGTGTGGACCTAGGTGAGGGGAGGTGGCCTCTATACAGCGGTGTGCCTCCCAAAACTAGAAAGGGGCCAAATTACTGTCTGAAAAGAGGTGCACTCACACTGCCTCCTCATACCCCAGGCAACGAGGAGCTGGTCAGCCTGCCTGCTTACAGCCAGTGCTGCCTTGGGCCCTAACCAGTGGGAGACCTTGGAACAATTTCCTAATGTTGAAACTGGAAGAGCAATCCTATCTCCTGGCCCTATGCTAAGACAGTGCAGTCCTCTGTAAACCAGAAACCACTGGAGAAAGATCAGCTCTTATGTTACAATGATGATGGTGGTGGTGGTACCATTCGTATCTGACTGTTAACAGTTTTTAAAAGTACAGTCTTCGTCAAGACATCTGTAACAATCAGAAGAAAAAGAAGTGTAGTTCCATTAAAAAATTCAAAAGAACTTCTATTAAGCAACTATAGGGTGGCAGGAACTGTGGGCACCTTCTTGTAACTTGAAGAGTTTATGGAGGAAGAAACAGAGCTGAAAGGGGCAGAGTTATTTCATCTCACACATCTGCTAAGTGGCTGAGCTGGGTGTGAACTCAGGAACGTATGACACGTGTCACTTAACCAAGTGCACCAAGAAACTTAAACATCCATGGCAGCCCAAGTACAGAAAGCCCAAGACATGGGTGGTCACTTGAAATATCTGGCAGCTTGAGCTCTCAGATAAGGAGTCATGACCACGGAGTCTTGACCACCAGGATGAGGAAGAAAGGAAAAGGCCCATGACAGCCAGGTCCAAGTCAAAGAGACGCTCATTTCTGTGCCCAAACCCCCACTTCTCTCAGGGTTCTGAAGGCAAATAACTCACGCAGGACCAGAGCGGGTTGACTGAGAAAACAGAAACATGTGGCTTTCTGCAGGCCATCACTCTGAAAAACTGTAACCTTCCAATAAATACTTTAAAAGTTCAGAATTTGGCTCCCAATATAGGCCAATATCTGCTTTTGCCCTGCAAACAACACATGGATAAAAATCGTCATCATAAATATAAAATAGAATATAAAACACACACAGTCAGCTCTCTGTATCCCTGGGTTCCATATCTGTGGATTCAACCAACTATAGACCAAAAAAAAAAAAAAAAAAAAAGTTGCATCTGTACTCAACTTGTACAGATTTTTTTCCTTATTATTCCCTAATCAAGACAGTATAACAAAATAATTACATAGCATTTACATTGTACTCTGTATTATAAGTAATCTAGAGACGATTTAAAGTCTACAGGAGGATGTGTATAGGTCATATGCAAACACTATGCTGTTTATATAAGGGACTTGAGCATCTGTGGATTTTGGTATCCTTGGGAGAGTTTTGAAACAATTCCCCATGGATACCGAGGGATGACTGTACAATAAAATCCCTCAATGTTTTTCCTGGTTCCTGCCCCAACTCCTGAGAGAAGGAAGGACACATGAGAAGCCATGCCCATGAACGTGAGGAGGGGCGATTCCCACAGGGCAGGGAGCTCCACTCGACGCAAAACCTGGGCTCCCTTGGGGGCAGGGTGGTTATAAGGGCCTGACAGGCACACTGGGCAGCCCCACAACTCTGTGAATTCACAAAAGAAAGCTAAACTATGAGCATAAGAGCCATAAAATTCACCCCACCACCCCCAAAACAATAACCACTCTCTGATTCCCCATGGCCTGCCGGGTACTACGCCAGCTGTACAGTATCGTCTCATTTAAGCCTTTTAATGACCCTGTGTGGTTCCTATTTTACAGATGGGGAAACCAAAGCCGAGCAATGACAGGCAGCCTGCCCAAGGTCACTCAGTGAATAACTGGATTCTAAGTTCTCTGTTCTTGCAACTACACTCCTTGACCTCCAAAAGATTTACGGCTTGGGACCCAGGGTTTTATTGAGTGCTTTTCTTTGTTAAATAAAGATGCAAATTTAAAAGTATTATTAAAAAGGAAAAAGAAATTATTATTCTTTCAGATTCTTCCATAGAATATCAGGAAGGACGGACCCAGGAAGAAGAGGTTAGATTGTGAAAAGGCTGACAGCTGACCAAGCTAAAATATAAAGAGATTTCTCCAGTTTCTTTGCTTCACTGAGTCTGGAAGCAAACTCTGACAAACTCACAGTCTCCGAGGAATCAGTCCAATGAGCAGGGCAAGGTGGGTGGCTCTGTAGTTGGACACACTGTGGCTCAAGCTGGGGCTTGGTAATCACATGAATTGCCCAAGCCCAGGCTTATGCTGTGGAAATGGGGCACCCACCATGCAGGTACAACGGGATGGCACTGGTGATGTGCTGAGCCCAGGAGCTGGCCTGGAACAAAGGCTTGGTTTTCACCCTCCTGCTTCCTTGCTACATGTGCAAGCTGCCTAGTTTAGGCGACAGTCACTCAGGTGAGAAGCCCACTGAGGCCATGTAGCTGTGAAAGTCAGTCATTCTTAAAAGAGTGCCAAAGCAGTTTACTGTGGGCACAACCCATCGGGAAAGCAATTTGGCAATATGCAGAGAGTCATGAAAACAACATGTTCATACCCTTTGGACCAGAAATTCCACTTCTGGGAACTTATCCTAAAGAAATAATTCAAAAGAAAGAAAAACACTGTATTCATGAAGCTGCTCATTATAGTTTAGTTAAAAATAATGTAATACCGGAAGCAACCAAAATGTCTACTTGCAAGAAAATGCCAGATAAACCTTTATGAGGCCATAAGAAATCAGACTTAAACTATGACAACATGAAAACTTCTTGTGCTACGACGAAAAGAAAAAAAGAAGGGATGAAAGCAAGACCATGGTACACTCTCTTTAGGAGGAGCACAAAAGATGTCTAAGTAATGTTTGTTTAGGGTGATGAAATCATGGGAAATTCTTTTCCCTTTACTTTTGAAATTGTAGGAGATGCTATTGTATTTTCTTTAATGTGTAATACACATCAAAAAAGTAGAGCAAAATATTCTATTTCCTCAAGGCCAATAGTGATAAACACAAAAACTGCTTGTGGTTTTACAAAGGAACAGGGAAACAATGTGGGGACAAATAAAACCTCGTGCAAATACGGGTGTTGCATAACCACTTCCAAGATGACTGTATACAGATGGCTAGTCGCTTACACTTGGATTTTGATATTCACCAAAAAATCCTGTTCTTAACTCTCTTTTCTCTGGTATTAAGCTTTGGTAGATTTAGATCATGAAAGACCCCATTTCTCTCCCACCTTAAATACCAGACTGCTCCATTTCTGTTCAGACAATGCTTCCTGAGAGCTTAATGTCTGCCAGGCCCTGGGCTTGTCACTCCACAGCCACGCTCTTCTCTAGGCAACAGCTGAGAGGCAAGACCCATGACGGACCTGAGGCTCCGGGAGGGTGAGTGACTCACTCAAGGTCATGCAGCTGGAGTTGGGATTTGACCCACGGTTGGTCTGACACCACAGTTTTCCTTCTTCACCGCTTCTATCAGGTCCCCCTACATGTGGGGTGGGTTCAGCCTACGCCTGAAGTTCTACTTGAATGTTCTCACTGGACCCCAACAGCTCCAGTGACCTTCATTTCAACATGAATTTCCCTTCTCAGCTGGCATGGCTCAGTGGCACCCTTGCTGTTTTGGTCTTATATTATTTGTTCACCATCTAGTCTTGCATCTCGCTCAGAGCCTGACACCTAGAATATGTTCAACAATTACGTTGAAAGAAAGAAAAAGTGATGTGGTTTTTAAAATACAAGAGGGGGCTGGGCACGGTGGATCATGCCTGTAATCCCAGCACTATGGGAGGCCAAGTCGGGTAGATCACCTGAGTTCAGGAGTTTGGGACCAGCCTGGCCAAAAGACTGGGGAAACTCAGTCTCTATTAAAAATACAAAAAAATTTTAAAAATCAGCTGGGCATGGTGGCTCATGCTACTCTAGAGGCAGAGGCAGGAGAATCACTTGAACCTGGGAGGTGCAGGTTGCAGTGAGCCGAGATCATGCCACTGCACTCTAGCATGGGTGACAGAGTGAGATTCGTCTCAAAAAAAAAATAAATAAATAAAAGCAAGACGGGAAACAGCGTTATGGTGAGATGCCTCCTCACAGCCTGCAAAGCGCTGCCACCGTCCTCTCCTGTCGCTGCCCCTGCCCCACCTCACTTACTATGCTCCTTGAACATGCCACACTTGGTGGCATCTCAGGGACTGGACGTGTGCTGTTCCCTGTTTGGAAAGTGCCTCCTTCATCGCTTTAGCCTTCCTGGCTCCTCCTCAGCCCCCAGGTTTCAGCTCAGATCACCTCTGCAGAGCAGCTCTTCGGATCACTCTATCTGCAGGAGGACCGCTCCTCAGCCCCTGGCCACGGCATGCTCTTTCTTTCCTCCAGAGCTCTGACTGTGGGTTGATACCAAACCTGCTATTTTCCTACTTGCTAATACATTTTACCTCCCTAGGTAAAAAGAGCCGTCCAGAGGCAGGGGCGTGTGCTCGCTCATTTCTTCACTCCCCAGGCTAACACAGTATTTGGCACATAGCAAGAACTTAGCAGCTCTTTGATGAATCTATGAATATTTAGGAGTGATTTGCCAGTAAGAATTGTTTGAACTTCCTTGACAAATCCTTAAGGAAAATAAAGGGTGGAGTTTCTGAAAAGGATCAGCCTCCTTTAAAAAGTCTACTTGGTGGAGAAAAAAAAAAAAGAAAGAAAACCTTTGAATCCAAAGGGGTAGCTTGGAATGTTCTTTGGATACAAGCAAAAAACTTGAAACGAACCACATAAGCCCTCAATTGCTTGCTAAACCATGTAACTTCCTTTAGCTCAAATTCAAAGCACATTGGTGTGTTCTGATTTCTGAAGTGGGCTTGAGGAGCTAAACTTCTGGATGATTCCAGATGGCTCCCTTGCAACAGGAACCGTAGTGAGATGAGTGGCCACAGCTACCCTTCAGAAAGAAATTCTTAAAGTCACAAAGGAAGCTTTTCTAAAGTGGATGCCTTGGCTTTGAGGTAGCCTGGCCTCTTTTATATCATTCTGCTACCCAGGGACCCTGGAAGGACTTGAGAGTTGCTTTTAGAAACTGGTCAGACAGGCAAAGAGCCTCTAGGGAAGCTGAGATATTCCAGGTCTCTGTGCTTCAGCTAGCCACTTGGGCTGTGCATCCTATCCAGGACAAGAGAGGTGGCCAGCACAGCCCTGGGAACCTGCAACTATGTGACACGTGAAGGGCAAAAAGACTATCATCAAGACCTGCCATTGGCTTGCTGCTGAGTCCTCACAATAACTCTGGAAAGGCAGGCACATTTTACCTGACAGATGAAGAGACAGTAGCTCAGAGTAGACAGGAAGCAACCCTCCTTCTACCACATGCCTGACAAACTCGCCCCTGCATTTCTCCCATCTCTCGCCTGTGGATCAGGACCATCTGCCCCAGCCCAGCAGGGCATAAGCTCATGAAACAGTGTTAAGAGGTGACAGCCAAAGCTCTCAAGGGGCTCCAAGGCCCCTGTGATCTGGCTCCTGCCAGCACCTCCAGCCTCATCACATCCCACTGTGGGCTCCAGCTGCAATCACCGCCGTGGAAGTGCCAGAATGTGTCACCTGTCTCTGGGCCTGTGCCTATCTGGTGCCTGTCCCACTTCCTACTCCAGGTGAGATTAGTGACCCGATCTAATGCTGCTTGAATAACGGCCTGAGCCACATGGTCTGCCACTGTCTCTTCCCACTTTGCCTTCCTGGCTCTGATTCCTTCAGGACTGGGGCTGTTTTTGATGTCCCAATGTCCTGAGCAGAGCTAGCAGATCTGAAGAAGGCAGTGTGGGAAGCAGCGGGTCAGAATGCCTAAGAGTCTCGGTTCTGGGGGCCACATTGCCTGGGCTGACTTGTGGCTCAGCTACTCACTAGCTGGGTGACCTTGAGCAAATCACTGGACCTCTCCATGCATCAATTTCTTCCTCCGTGGGAAGGACGTGGTGGTTCATGCCTGTAATCCCAGCACTCTGAGAAGCCGAGATGGGTGGATCGCTTGAGTCCAGGAGTTCAACACCAGCCTTGGCAACAAGGCAAAACCCCACCTCTACAAAAAATACAAAAATTAGGCGAGTGTGGTGGCACACACCTGTAATCCCAACTACCCAGGAAGCTGAGGTAGGAGGATCTCTTGAACCCGGGGGGCAGAGTGTGTTGCAGTGAGCCAAGATGGCACCACTGCACTTCAACCTGGGTGACAGAGCAGGACCCTGTCTCAAAAAAAAATAAAAAAAAAAATTCTTCCTCTGTAAAATGGGGATAATAATAGTGCCAATCTCCTAGGATGGTTATAGAATTGAATGAGGAAATTCACCTAAAGAACTGATTTGAATTGATCTACTTCATAACATAGGCTATATGTTCATAGAAGTGGTAAGAAAAATCCTGATGAACTGTGAACCAAAAGAAGGTAGAGTGTGGGTCGGGTGTGGTGGTACATGTCTGTAATTCCAGCACTTTGGGAGGCCAAGGAAGGAGGATGGCTTGAGGCAAGGAGTTCAAGACTAGCTTGGGTAACTTAGCAAGACTTCATCTCTATAAAACATTTGAATATTAGCTAGGTGTGGTAGCTTATGCATGTAGTTCCAGCTACTGATGCTGAGGTGGGAGGATGGCTGGAGACCAGGAGTTCGAGGCTGCAGTGAGTTATGATAGCATCACTGCACTCCAGGCTGGATCACAGCTCACTGCAGCCTCCAAAAAAAAAAAAAAAAGAAAAAAAGAAAGGCAAAGTGGAATCTAGAGCAGCAGTGCTCAGCGTTCACTCCTCTGGACAGGAGGGATCTCCCAGGCGGGGCCTTCTTGGCACAGGATGCTGTAGCCCTGGCTGGGGGTGAGCATGTCAGCATTATGAGGCAACACATACACATCTGTCAGAACCAGTCCTCCAGTGAAAGCTGATGCCAGGACGTCCAGTGCAAACGCTGCCACCCACAAACAGAATCATGTGTCTGGCTGGGAGCACATGGAAGGAAGGCGTCAGTGGCCCGGACAGGGTGGGTCCTGTGGTGAGGTTTGTGGGTTTGGTCAGACAGTTGGAAATGTGGATTGACTCAAGACACACGGGTCCCACTTCCTCTGCACCCCCAGGCCTCCGAGGTAGAATCACCAGCTGCGGGGAGGAAGGTTCAGACTCCTAGTGTCTGAGGTGCAAATGACAGGTCATTCCTGCTTTGCAAAATCCAAAAGTGAAACACCTCTGTCACACACGAATTAACTCAGGCGATACAGGCTGACGGGGGAGCTGCGTGCAATGAATTCCTCTAAACTATCCACAAATATTCATGTCCCCAGGGAATGATTTTCCAGGAAAAGGTGATGGTGCTTTCTAAGAAAGAAACTCTGATCTTACCCGGGAGATAAAATACCATGAACACCCTTGTGGAGACTGCTTCCTAGAGTGCCTGCTTCGGAAAAAAAGGGCTGATAACGGAAGCACACACTGCAGCTGGTTCTGAGAACTAATCTTTTCACACATATCTCTCCTGCAGGCTGGCGAGATTCACATTCCATTTGACTGTGGCCCAAGAGCAGGTAGATGCCTTAACATCGCACTGTCTCTGAGAGTCCTGAGACCGCTGGGCTAAGATTTCACACCAACCTCACTCTCCACAGTTCACAGAAACCTGGCCCCACTGGCTTCCACTCCTGAGCTCAGGGCTTGAGTCTGTCTGCACTGGTGAAAGCTACCTCTCTGCAGCCAACATTGGGTGCCAAATGCAATGGAATGCCAAACCCCACTTTCCAAAGGGCAACATGCTTTGAAAAGTCATGCCTGGGGGCAAGTGTGAACTCTCTATCCGCGTCTAAGCTGTGTTGAGGGCAAGCTCTTGACAAAGAAGCCCTTTCCTCCCTGGTCTGGGAGTGGTTCTGGAGAACAGTGGCCCAGGAGATGACAGGTCCTGCGCTCACTCACCCGCCGGGTCTTCTCCACATCGCCACACGGCAGCCGCTTCACAAAATCAATGCCCGTCAGTGGCGTGCCTGTTGGGGGCAGCAGGATGGAGGCGTCCATCATAAGATATTCCACGTTCATGGGCTTCATCTAGAAGAGACATTACAGGAAACCTCAAAGCAGGCCCCTTACTTGGGAGGAAGAAGAGGCCGGGGAAGGTTACACAGGCCCCTCACCTTCACCTGCATTTAGTAAATGTAAATGAGTGATCTAAACCCTGGATTTAGATTGAAGTAAAGCACAGAGGCAGCCAGATAAGGGAGCAATACGCCTTTTGGTTTTCTAAACTGCCGATTTTTCCTTTAATTGAAACGGCAGCTCAGACTCTTGAGAAGCTGCATCCTTGCTGCGAAAAGCTCGTTCCTCCTCACATTCCCTCTCCACCTCAGCAGCGACAGGGATTCTCAGCAGGAGGCCAGGTATGCTTTACCCCTGTGGGTGCAAGCCCGTCTGCCACCCGTCTTCTCCTCTCTGTCCTTCCAGTGATGACAACAGCTGTGCAACGGCAGCTTCTGTTTAACAAGAGCTGATTCCGCGGCACGCTGTGACCTAAAGGCTTTTGAGGAGCTGCTTCCCACTTTGCTGATGAGGGAACAGAGTCTCAGAGAAGCAGAAAAATGGATCCAAGGTCACTCAGCTGGTGGGTGGCAGAACCAAGACATGAGCCCAGGCCTGTCTTGCTCCAGGGCGTGATTCCCACCCTAGGGCCAACGTTTCCCCTTCCTTCCTTGTCCCCTTCACATCTTACCTGGGATAATATAACATAATCATTTTTGGAGCATCTACTAACTGCCAGGCACGTGCTGGGATCACCTCCTGCTGGACAGCAGGTGCTGGTGGCCCACCATGAAAGGGACACTGAGCTCAGAGGACGAAAGGCACATGCCCACAGCCACTAGGCCAGAGCTGACTGCCTCCTTCCACACCACCTCTGCGAAGCCTTCTTTGATGACTAAGACACAGGGTGACATCCCCTACCTGCCACCTCTCCCAGATCTCTGCTGCATCAGTAGTAGTAATCAATGCACATGTGTTGCTGAACACTAACACTTCATTTCCCTGGCTTCACAGAGGAAGGATAAGCTTTCTGCAGAATTCATTTTTACTCTTTCAAACATCACAAACTTTCCTTGTGTCTTCTCTTTTCACAAAGTGGGCTTCAAACATGCCACTTTCTCCCTCCTGCTAGGTAAAGCTGACTACACAGGGCAGGGATGTAGTGAGGGCCGAGCGGCCCAGATACCCGGTGCTGTGGTTTGAACACGTCCCAAAAAGTTCATGTATTGGAAACTTAATCCCCAGTGTGGCAGTGCTGAGAGCTAGGGCCTAACAAGATGGGATTAGGTCTCATGAATGGAGTAAGGTCATTATTGCAGGTGTGGCTCAATGATGGTGACAGTGAATTTGTTTTAAGAGCGAGTTCTGTTCTTTCTCTGTGTCTTGCCCTTCCACCTTCCACCATGGGTAATGTGGCAAGAAGGCCCTCGCCAAATACTGGCACCTTGATATTGCACTTCCTGGCCTCCAAAACTATAAGAAATTTCTTTTCTTTATAAATTAGTCTGAGGTATTCTGTTATAGCTGCAGAAAACAGACTGAGACACGTGGTGAACAGGCCAGGGGGCCAAGGAGCCACTTGGTGCATGCTGCTTGCCTTTTTCTTTTGGACACTTTGAGTACTTACCTCCAGAAGCCCGAGGTCCCCCACTCCAAATCCTCTATCCCAGCAGGGGTGGCAGCTCCCTTCCCCTCTACTCCTGCTGCCCCCTACAACCTTCCCAATGAACCCCTCAAGGCTGCTGGGGGCAGAGCTAGGCCATCACTTCACTGAACCTTTTGCATTAAACCAGAGGCAGTAAGGGAAATGAAAGGTCACAAGTCATAGCCTGACTTTGGTACAGCAGCCGGCCTCCGAGGGCCTGTCCCTACCCTCTTCCACTCAGAAGCTGCATTCCTGAAGGCTGAGGACTGATTTTCAGATACAAAGAGAGGGTGTAGCACCTTTGCATTTCTCTGGAATGCCAGGCATTGTATAGGACACACAATACATGCTTGATTAAAACAAACAACAATCAAACAAATAAATCCTCGGAAGCTCCCCATGGTGGGAGGGGGAGGAAGCATTTGTTGTGTATGGACCCATGAGGCTTCTTGTTGGCTATTTCACATACAGCCTGGGCAGCTCCGAGGTAGGGATCCCCCACCTTATGGATTAAAAAAAAAAAAAAATCGCCAGGCGAGGTGGCTCACGCCTGTAATCCCAGCACTTTGGGAGGCCGAGGTGGACGGATCACAAGGTCAGGGGTTTGAGGCCAGCCTGGCCAACATGGTGAAACCCCGTCTACTAAAAATACAAAAATTAGTTGGGCGTGGTAGTGGGCGCCTGTAATCCCAGCTACTTGGGAGGCTGAGGCAGGAGAATTGCTTGAACCCAAGAGGCGGAGGTTGCAGGGAGCCAAGATCGCGCTACTGCACTCCAGCCTGGGTGGCAGAGCAGGACTCTGTCTCAAAAAAAAAAAAAAAGAAAAAGAAAAAAAATCAGAATTTAAGCAATGCACTCAAGGCTGCATTGTCAAAAACAGACACTGAGCAGGGGTTTAAGAGCCCAAGCTCTCCCACATGGTTAAGTGCCATAGGAGCCTGACGTTTCCAAACAGGAAACCAAACTGTAAGGAATGACATTGCAGGGGGATGTCTCAGCAGTAAGAGGAAATGGCAAACGACAAATGAATCCCTTCCACTCTAAGGAATGGTCTGAAGGGTGGAAGACTGAGTCACTCTTGAAGGGGCTGGAGGAATGACGAGGGGCTGTAGATGCACAGCCCACAGACACCTTTCCCTTGAAAAGGCTCCATGGCAGCCTCAGACATACAGTGACAAAGGACGTGGTGAGGGCCTGGCTGTCCAGATTCCCAGGGAACAGGCTGTGAAGCCAAGGAGCCAATTAGTGCAAGCTGCCTTTTTCTTTTTGACACTTAAAACACTTAGGTTCATTATAAACTTCCCAAATCACACACGCTTTGGTGGGTAATATTCACAAGAAGGATCATTTATCATGTACTTAATGGAGTACCTAGCCAAGGGCAGGTGCTGGGATACAAAGACAAACGCACAAAGCAGAGAAAGCTGGGATCTTCTGAACCTATGGCTTCCCGTGATTCTGCCTGCCGGAGGAGGAAGGAATCCCGTGTGCTGGCACTGCAGACTGGAGGAAGAGCTGCATGCTGGAACATTCCAGGAAAGCAGCAAACAGAGAGGCAGGGATATAATACATGGAGAAGGACAGGGGATGCGGGGGTGAGCTGTCCTCCTCCGGAAGCCTGGCTCCGCCACTCACCGGCCAGGGAGACTTGGGTACATCACTAGACCTGTCTGACTCAGTTTCCTCATTGGCAAGTGATATGGTTTGGCTCTGTGTACCCACCCAAATCTCCTGCTGAATGGTGAGACACATGGGAATCCCCACGTGTCAAGGGCAGAACCATATGGCGGTAACTGAATCATGGGGGCAGTTTTCCTTATACAGTTCTCATGAGAGTGAGTGAGTTCTTATGAGATCCGATGGTTTTCTAAGTGTCTGGCATTTTTTCTCCTTGCAATCATTCTCTCTCCTGTCACTCTGTGAAGGGGTGCCTTCCACCATGATCGTAAGTTTCCTGAGGCCTCCCCAGCAATGTGGAACTGTAAGTCAATTAAACCTCTTTTCTTTATAAATTACCTAGTCTTGGGTATTCCTGCATAACAGTATAAGAAAAGACTAATTCAGCAAGAAAGGGACAATGGCAGTAGCTATTAGCATTGGTTGGTGTGAGGATGAAGAGTTATAATCTGTACAGCATGCTATATACATCCAGCACAGAGTAAGTCCTCAAAAAAATGATACTGTCCCCCAAATTACTATTCATAGCAGATAATCGTCCTCTAAGATGGATACCTCCCATCTTAGAGGGAGTGAATATAGTCTGAAATTAACAGTGCTGGGGATCACAAGACACCACTCTAAATCTGCTTCCCCATCAATCTGCTATTTGGTCAGAAAGTCCTAAGTCAAAAAATCCCCTCTAGGATGGGCAGGGTGAGCTTGGCAGGGACACAGGCGCACGCCAGCCCAAGTGTGTCCCAGTCCCTCACTTACTGTCATGCTTCTGTACTCATCTTCAAACATGTCCAAAAAAATGTCTTCTCCCTAAAAAGAAAGGGAGGGAGGGAAGAGGAGATTATTCATATTTTTTTCCATAAACAACAGTATTATAAACTCTAGTTTGTGGCTTTAGAGGCCATCTGTTTCTCATTAGTGAGTTCTCGTAAATCACCAGGAAGTAAAATGCACACGTGAACACAAACACACATGCTCAAATGACAGACCAAATATCAAATTGCACTACTCAAAATTTTCTCCTTCCTTTTTAAGTATATGGAGTTAGGATTCTTCTGTCAAAGCAGTTAATTAAAAAACAACAACAAAAATACTACTATGTAGGATTAAAATATAGAAAAGACTAATATTTCAAGTGTTTAACATCATCTATTTATCAAGAATGGTTGGAGAAATGGACAATCCTGTTTAAGTTACCATATTAAAGATACGAGGCTCCACACCTTTGGAAGGAGGAGTATAATTAAATAAGTTTAACATTACAATTACATGGCTTGTTCCATTTGTTTTTGAGGAGTGCTTTCGGGGTTATGTCGTTCCTCAGGGTCATGACTGCCTGGGAGGGCCCCTTCAGAACAGCATGGTGGGCATAAACTTGGCTCTGAGACACATAACCAAATCCAGCTTTACACCTCTCGCCTCCTTGTTCCACTGCAAGAATGGCATGTCTGTCTAGGGTATTGTGAAGACGAAATGAGTTAACGCACATGAAATGCAAGGAAGCACAGAGTCTCTCAGTCAGGGCTGGGTCAGTGTGAGCACTCACTGTCATGATAATCTACTGGACAATGACCCTTAGAACTGCTGCATCTCTCTTACAAGTTCTGAATGAGACACACACACATCCCCCACACACTTGGGGTGGGAAAGGGAATAGATCCTTTTTAGTTTTTTTCAGTTGTCAGAACTACAACTAAATTTGCATATTCTTGTGTGATATAACTATCACCAACAGAAAAGACAATTCCTGAAAACATCTAAAAGCTGCTGAGAAATTATACTTAGGGCATAATAAATATTATGGGATAAAAGAAAGAAAAATCTGGGTTGGGAGAAGGGATCCAGAAATTAAACAAAGCTCTCCTTTTGTTAACAATAAAGAATAATGCTCTGGGAAAATGCCTACCTATATGTCTTTCTGTTTTTGCAATCCAAAAGCTTTCCAGGGGACATAAACTTAGGGCAGTTATATTGGAAAGAGGTTCAAAGATGACTAATGCAACCCTGAGGTTTCTGCTTTCTTGTGGGCTTTGCTAGTGGGGGTGTATCCTCACTTGGACGCCAAGCGTGGTTTCGGATGTTCTAAGGGGAAAGTGGGATTTCCTCCTCAGTGTGTAGGGGCCCACCACGGTGCCACCCTTGTCTAGGTATGTCCACTGCTGCAGCTGGATGGGGTCATCTGAGCCTGGCAAGGTTGATCTCCAAATCATGTAACCTCATTTTATCTCAACAAACACTGGCAATAATGTAGTGGCTTAAAACGATTCCTGCAAACAAACAGCAGCTTGAAGAGGGCTCAAATAACGAAACTACAGGGGACAGCAAGGAAATGGCAGTGTTGCCACCTTCCCCCTGTAGGAGGATCTTCAGCAGCCATGTGCAGGGACCTGATCTGGAGGCCAGCAAACTAGAAAATGACTATTTGACCTATGGATTAATCCACCATGGCTGATGAGTGATGAGCCTTGCCTGAAAGACACATGAGGCTGGCAAGGCCTGAGTGTTTCTGCTCCCCGCCACGCCCCCCAAATTCATATGTTTAAATTCTAATTCCCAAGGTAATGGGATTAGTAGGTAGGGCCTTTGGGAGGTGATGAGGTCATCCAGTAAGATGGTACCATTTATGAGAAAGTGAGCCTTCACTAGATATTGAATCTGCCTTGATCTTGGACTTCCCAGCCTCCAAAACTGACAGAAGTAAACATCTTTTTTTTGAGTTGGACTCTTGCTCTGTCGCCCAGGCTGGGGTGCAGTGGCGTGATCTCAGCTCACTGCAAGCTCCGTCTCCCGGGTTCATGCCATTCTCCCACCTCGGCCTCCAGAGGAGCTGGGACTACAGGCATCCGCCACCATGCCAGGCTAATTTTTTGTGTGTTTTTTAGTAGAGACAGAGTTTCACCATATTAGCCAGAATGGTCTCAATCTCCTGACCTCATGATCTGCCTGCCTTGGCCTCCCAAAGTGCTGGGATTGATTACAGGCGTGAGCCACCGTGCCCAGCCCAGAAGTAAATTTCTATTGTTTATAAGCTACCCAGTTTATGGTGTTTTAGCATCCCGAATGAACTAAAACATATGCTTAAAAGCTAAAACAAAACCATAGCAATTAGATTTTTTTTTTTTTTTTTTTTTTTGAGATGGAGTTTTCAATCTTGTTGCCCAGGATGGAGGGCAATGGTGCTATCTTGGCTCACAGCAATCTCTGCCTCCCGGGTTCAAGCAATTCTCCTGCCTCAGCCTCCCAAGTACCTGGGATTACAGGCATGTGCAACCATGCCTAATTTTGTATTTTTAGTAGAGACGAGGTTTCTCCATGTTGGCTAAGCTGGTCTCAAACTCCCGACCTCAGGTGATCCACCCGCCTTGGCCTCCAAAAGTGCTGGGATTACAGGCATAAGCCACCATGCCTGGCTGCAATTAGGTATTATAAAACCATCTGCAACCTGAAGACAAAGCTCTGCAAATTTTTCAGATACTGAAAGTCACTGTGGTACTTTACAAAATCTCAATAAACTTAATAAAGGTTTAGAAGCCTCTATAAGGTTTCTTAGCACATATGTATATAAATAATATACATGTATATAGTTCATAAATTCATAGGTAATTCATAATTTTATATGTGTAAGCATATATAACTCATGAACATAAGCACATCATATATATATAATTTACTTATATGTGTTTATATGTATGTAGTTTGTAATTTACATGTAATTATTCCCAAACAACCAAATCCATGTATTACTGAGAAACAAACTGTCATATACTGGGGCTGAGTCCTCAAAAATTTTACTGATAAGACAGCATGGGCAGAAAAGTTTAGGTATTGCTGCTCTAGAGACTATGAAATTGAGCATTTTTATTCAGTAATTATAGGCATAAAAAATAACTGAAGACATATAACGTTTATCTGCCTAGAACCAGACACCACTTCTGCTGCTTCTACAAGACACTCCTGCTTCTACAAGACACACCATGCTGCTGTCCATCTGTGCTCTGCCAATTACCTTATAAAAATGTCGTACAAGGTGAACACTTTCTTCTCTCGCACCCTGTTAAAAGACAAGGAAGGTGTGAAGGAGGCAGGTCTCATCTAGGCGAGCAAATCGGGCAAACTACAAATTCTAAAACATGAGTATGTATAAAACGGATCTGGACTAATATCCTTAATACATAAAATGTTTTGTTTTTTTTTCCTTTTGTTGAGATGAAGTCTCACTCTGTCGCCCAGGCTGGAGTGCAGTGGCATCATTCTGGCTCAGTGCAATCTCCGCATCCCAGGTTCAAGCGATTCTCCTGCCTCAACCTCCTGAGTAGCTGGGATTAGCCTGCCACCACGCCTGGCTAATTTTTGTATTTTTAGTAGAGGTGGGGTTTCACCACGTTGGCCAGGCTGGTCTCTAACTCCTGACCTCAGGTGATCTGCCCGCCTCGGCTTCCCAAAGTGCCGGGACTACAGGCATGAGCCACCATGCCTGGCCTATAAAATAGTTCTTAATGAGAGAGGAAAGGAGACAGAGCTCAAAATGAAAATGTGAAAGGATAGGTAATTCGATTGTAATGACATGAGAAGCTGTTAATATGCAGTTAATCAGGGGAAAACGGGTTACAAATATAGCCATTATGACTCCTTTTTTATTTTACTTTTTCAAGACAGTCTCAAACTGTGGCCCAGGCTGGAGTGCGGTGGTACAATCATAGCTCACTGCAGTGTCAAAATCCTGGGTTCAAGCAATCTCCCAGCCTCAGCCTCCTGAGTAGCTGGGGCTACAGGCATGTCCTGGCTAATTGTTTTTGTTTTTGTAGAGACAGGGTCTCACTTACGTCCAGGCTAGTCTCAAACTCTTGGCCTCAAGTGATCCTCTCATCTCAGATTTCCAAAATGTTAGAATTACAAGCATGAGCCACTGTACCCAGCCCAACTACATTTGTATAAGACAAAAAGTTCATTTATAAGT
Organism: Rhinopithecus roxellana; assembly: GCF_007565055.1. Classification (NCBI taxonomy): domain Eukaryota; kingdom Metazoa; phylum Chordata; class Mammalia; order Primates; family Cercopithecidae; genus Rhinopithecus; species Rhinopithecus roxellana. The sequence goes on along the minus strand of NC_044568.1, from coordinate 78,459,238 downwards.
AAGTGTGTGTATGTATATATACAAACATATACATAGTTATAAATGAATTTTCATTTATATATATGTAAAGATGTTTCATTTACATATATTCACATGTTTACATATTTATATATTATATATGTGGTATATGTAAATATACTCCTTTATGTATATAATTATTTGCTTATATAATACTTAAATATATTTACATATATGTGTGTGTCTACATAGACACAGCCAAAATGTCAACTATAGTTACTTTTACCTCTTTGTACTTCCTAAATTTTCTAAAATAAACATAGAAAATAAGAGGTACCATAAAAGCTACTGAAAATTTAATGTATATTTTAAGCACAAAAACCATAATCAATGTGTGTATATGTGTGAGTGTGTTTGTATGTGCTTAAAACTTTTGTAACACCAAAGAAAAAATTCAGAAATCCTGAGGACAAATACAGAAGCAAATAAATGCAGCAGAAACCACTAAAACTCAATTAAGTGGACTCTTCAGCGAGTCTCAGCCGAAAGGAAGTCCCTGCTGAATAAGTAGGTCGGAGTGGGGTCTCAAGAAAGCAGCCCCTGCTGCTTCTAGCTGGTGACCGATGACACCGCGGGCCAGGGCTCCAATCTGGATGCCAGCACCTTCCCTTCCATCCTCCTGTCCCTCTCCCTTGGCCCACAGGAAGGAGGAGGGGAGAGGGCGTCACCTCCAGGCAGGCCAGGTGCACGTCCTTCATGATGCAGCCGGCACTTGTCAGGACTTGCTGCTTCAGAAGCAGGCAGCTCAGCTCCAGCGTCGCCAGCCGGATCTTCCCATCTGCAGAGCAAACCAGGGTGAGCCTTGCACACCCAGGGTGGGGCGCCCTTAAGCCCAAGGCTCCTGCCTACCCACATTGAGGTTAGCAGGTCAGATGACAGACCAACTGCTCATGGCTCCCAACATCCAGTGGGGACACAGAGGGAACCCCCCATGCCAAAGCCATTCCCAATCAGTTAGAATTCAATGTTCTCCACCAAAACTACCTACACCAAATACTTCCCTGAAGTCCCTTTACTGGCAGGGTGCAGGAAAAAGAGGGTGACTAAACACTGTTGAGGCCTAGAGAGTGGCCCTGCACTCCCACTTTCCTTTAGAGAGCCACCAGTCCCACTCTGGGTCACGTGCTTTGGGTGGAGCTGGTTCTCCTTTCCCCTTCCAGGGTTGGGCACATCACCCGGCCAGTTGGGGTGCTCTATATTGCCTTGGTCCCAGTGACGAGGTAAGAACCAGGCAAGGGAGCCAGTCAGAGCCAGTAAGGCTCAACCTCACAATTTGCTGGATCTGCTGGGTAAGAGAAATTCTCCTTGTGCTGGGTTGAGCAGAGGACCGTGGTGAGGCCCTGAGGGGCACAAGCATTATAATCTACATCGGCCACCTCTTCACCCTTGTCAGCATTTTTAATATTTGTCAAGTATTCTGCAAATATCACTTTGAGATCTCTCTTCCAACTAGACTGCTCAAATCTAAGTGTCTCCCATAGAATAAGTCTGGTGTCTCAGTGGAGAAAGGGCTAGCTGGAGGGGATGACGTTTAACTCGTCAACCCAGAAGGTGGCAGAGGCCAAAGGTAGAAAAATACTGTTTGAGCCCCTGGATCCAGCTTTGCCTGAAGCCAGGCCTTAGCAGACTTTATAAGCCAACACAGCTTTGTCTGTTTGTGTTGTTTAAAGCCAGAGTGAGTCGGGTTTCTGTCAAGTGCAACAGAGTTCTAACACAGCTTACTTATTATGCTATTACTTACTACCGTGAGCCAGGCACAGTGCCGAGCACTTTATATAGCTGCTCAAGGAATCTGTATGAAAACCGATTGCAATGAGTCCTCCAAAGACTGAGGCTTAGGAAAGTGAAGGGACTTGTCCAGGGTCTCATCGCTGGGCAGTGGTAGACTGCAGGTGCTCAGAATGCCAAAACCCACATCTGGCATCTCTCCTAGAAGCATCTGTAACTGACTGAAGGACAACTGCTCTTATGCAAACTCCTCTGTGGGTCTTTCAAGTTTATTTCTGGGGAAAGGTCCCACTGTGGAGAGGAGGAGGTCTTCAGGCTATGCCTCTAAGGCCTTGGAAACATCAGAGACCACGATAGGTCACTGGGAAAAAACTAAAGGCAGATACATCCCTCTGCCCACCTCCCTGCCTGTCCCTTTGTTAATGCCTTGTAAGTCAGGTGAAAATAGGTGAGAAAAGAGGCTCTGCCTAAAAAGTGAAAAAGTAAGCCTGGCGCGGCAGCTCATGCCTGTAATCCCTAGCACCTTGGGAGGCCAAGGTGGATGGATCACCAGGTCAAGAGTTCGAGACCAGTCTGGCCAACATGGTGAAACCCCGTCTCAAATAAAAATACAAAAAATTAGCTGGGTGTGGTGGTGTGCACCCGTAATCCCAGCTACTCAGGAGGCTGAGACAGGAGAATCCCGTAAACCTGGGAGGCGGACGTTGCAGTGAGCCGAGATCATGCCATTACACTCCAGGCCAGGCGACAGTGCAAGACTCCATCTCGGGAAAAAAAAAAAAAAGAAAAAAAAAGAAAAAGCGCTATCACGAAAAATAGGTCTTCCCAAACGTGATACATGCCCCAGGGACAACCAAGGAGAAGGCTGGGTGGTCTCAGCTCCATCGGCTCTCCTGGCCTGGCACCACCCAGCCCCAGCACTAGTGTAACCTCTCTTCAGCTGCCTCCTCCAAGTGAGTTTTTCTCCAAGCGTATTCTCACTCCTACCTGTTCCCATACCTACCCACAACTGCTGCTGGTAACAAAACTCTGTCTCCTATTCTACTGGCCCCTTAAACCTTCGAACCTTCTCCCCTCACTCCACTCTCAGCCTAGTTCTTTCTCATAATATCGCCTTGGGCCACCCAGAGATTCGGGGGGCGACAAACATTGACAATCTCAGCAAAGGAAGGCGGGGTGTGGAAGGAGAAGAAAGATGGTTAGCAAGTGGCAGGGAGTGGGATGGCAAAAGGAAACCCAGAGCTAAAGACACAGTTCCAGCAGGCAGGAGGGCTGGCCCAGGATGCAGGGGTTGAGAGGCAGAGGGAGAGGCTGGGATGGGCCCAGATTCTCAGAAGGCTCAGGCCTAGCACCCAGGGCTCAGGCTTCCAGTGGGGCCTGCTCCCCATGACTGCGTGGCCCTGTGGATAGACAACACCCCAAGTGGGCACCTGGTTGGGCAGCGTTGTTCATGATCCTGATGAGTCTTTCAGCCAGCGGATGGTTGTAGGTGGTCTTCTCGACTGCGTTTGGCACCGGGAGCTGGATTCGCTCTAATTTTTCAGGATCTATGCCTGGAACAGAGGAGAAGGATGTAAGCGGAGGCTTCCTGACTACGTGACCTCCTCATCCTGAAAGGCCCTGCAGAGTGGGGTTTCCTCAACTTCAGCTACTCTTGGTGATTTCTTTTCCTTTTTTTTTTTTTTTTTTTTTTTTTTTAGTTTTTTTTAGTTTTTTTTAGTTTTTAGTAGAGACAGGGTTTTGTCATGTTTCCCAGGCTGGACTTGAACTCTTGGGCTTTCCCAAGTGCTGGGCCTCCCCAAGTGCTGGGATTACCGGTGTGAGCCACCGTGCCTGTCTCCTCTTGGCAACTGCTGTCATGACTGGTTGCTGTCGGTGCCATAACTTTTTGCAGAGCTCTCCATAAACTGAACTTACATAAATGTATTAAAACATACATTTTCTGTCACTACTTACAAATAGGAAATCAGGATTGATGTAATAATTGCCAGTAATAATTTTTAAAAAATCAAAAAATGTTTTTACATTCTAGCCAATGACTGGTGACTGCCTACTCATGGTGGCCCAAGGCCTGATCTTTGTTAAAAAGGGAAGTTGGCAGGTACTTAATAGTGCTGGAGAGAAGCTAGCCCCAAATGGGGACATTCTCCCAGACATAGCAGAGGAAAGGGAAGGGAGTAGAAAAAGCGGTAATCGTCCCATAGTACAATCCACTGCCACTGTGTGCCACGTCTGAGGGCCACCTGAGGTCACTCCTGTATTAGGCACCTTCTACACTTGGGGAAACCCAGGCCTAGAGAAAGAGAGACTACACCCGAAGGAAACTACAGTCATCCCCAACAACTGTGCCCTCAAGCTTTTAACGACAAGCTCAAAAGCTGGGCCCCACCCTCAGCATGGGTAGGAGGAATCAAGTTCTGAGTCAGGTGAGGCAGAGGCCACCCCTGCCCCTGAGGGTGACATTAGCAGAAAGACACTAAGCTAAGCCTTTTCTTACAGAAAGGTGCACATATTAGGTTAGCACAAAAGTAATTGTGGTTTTTGCCATTAAAAGCAATTCAAAAACTGCAATTACTTTTGTGCCAACCTAATACAATGACACCAATAAAGCAGAGATTTATCATTAACAGGCAAGGGAATCACCTTTCCTCCAGTGAAAATTCAACAGTTCTTCCTGCCAAAACTAACAGCATTTAAAAGATAAAAGATGAGATGGGGGTGGGGAAGGTAAGTGGGAAAGGAAATAGGGAACAGGCAAGAGTGTGACTTTGAGCCCTGTTGTCATTTCTCCTAAAGAAGCACGCAGGACCCGCAGTGACAGAAGACTTGTTAGGGCTCCTAGAACAGTTCCCGCCTGGGGTAAGAGGTCTTCAAACTCCTTACCTGCTCATCTGACACGGCTCTTGAAAAATACACTTCGAGAAACAAATATTTCGCTTGATCCAAGCTCGGAGAACTGAATGGATTATTTGTGCTTGGAACACGTCTTTTCCTGTTATTTTACAAAAGGGGGAAAGGTGGCACTTCTCGGAACTCTTGAAATACGGTCCCTTGAGTACCAGATGACGTTTCATTTAGAACCTTGACAAAATAGTGGAAGATAGCATTGAAGAGCTGATTGTCTGGATTCTAAGTAACTCCTGCACACACAGGTTGATGAAATAAGCCATAACAATATATCTTGCTTTTCTGAATTCCTTCCAGCTCCCAGAAAGAGGCTAAGTCATACCAAGGAGATGACCTGGGTGAGGGATGGCATAAAGGCTTGAGTTGGGTAGTAGTCTCTCTCATGCCCCAAAACGCCCCACAAATTTGGGTTTCCTCAAAAAATTTGATTGCAGTGAAAATTTAATTTGTGGATTCTGTATCCCATGTTAATGCTAAATGTGTAACCCTGAACGATTCTGGCTTATTGAATGGCAAGAGGAATGTCAACTGAATCTTTTTGGCATTTGTTTTTTCCAGAGATGTTAACACTGTCATAACATCTCTCTACTCATTAATTTCTGGTCCTTTGAGAACTGCCAGTCAGTGGTTCTGGGGGTGGGGGTGGGGAATAAAAGCTCCTCTGCGTCCCAGGTGCATCGCCCAACTTTATAACCCACCGGCAATCACTCCACTTCAGCGAGGACAGCGGAAAGGGCCTGGTTTCTGGCTCCTTCCAGAATGGGGCTGTGGCCACAGAACCATGGAAAGAGGCAAACTAGGACCAGGCCTTGAATTTCCACAGAGAGGTCCATTTTTGTTTCTTTCCTATCATTGCCCCTCTGCCTTCTTAGAATTTGTGAACAATGAGGAAATCTGTGGCAAGCTCTTTTCTTGACAGGAAGAAAAGCCTGTCAAGATGATCTTGACCTTTCTCAACACTCCATGAAGGGAAGATTCCAGAGGATAGAAACACTTCTCTCTGCACCAGATTCCAAGTCCAGCCCTTTCCTTTCATGAGGAAGTTAAGGCCCAGAGTTGTTAAGCTGTTTCCCCAAGGCCACAGAGCAAGTCAGAAACGCGGCTCAAACCACCTTCAGATGATCCCGAAGATGGGCAGGGGCCAGATAGGAAAGGGTGGCAGCACCCACTCACCGAGCCCACGAGCAGCACGCAGGGTGCCCGTCCTCTCAGGCTGACAACAGCCACCCCTCTGTGTCCCTGGGCTCACTCTCTCCTAGGGGGTCAGCTGGGTACAGCAGGAATGAGAAGCCTAGCGGTGGAGTACGGGAGAAATTTTGTTTTGACACTTTACCTCTTTGAACCTCAGTTTCCTCACCTGTGAGGTGGGAATAATTATGGTAACTACCTGCCCCACAACTGCTATCAGGATCGAAAGAGAAAAAGCACTGTCACAGACCAACAACTTTACCTCTCATTATCATGCACAAATGGGAATTTTTAGTTTGATCACTGCTTAATGCAAGCACGAGAATTTTTAGTTTGAGCACGACTTGATGTGTTTCCTTATCATTCGTGTTATAAAAGGAAAGTTAGGCCAGGCACAGTGGCTCACGTTTGTAATCCCAGCACTCTGGGAGGCCGAGATGGGCAGATCACTTGAGGTCAGGAGTTTGAGACCAGCCTGGCCAATGTGGTGAAACCCCGTCTCTACTAAAAATACAAAAATTAGCTGAGTGTGGTGGCACATGCCTGTAGTACCAGCTACTCGGGAAGTTGAGAAACGAGAATTGCTTGAACCCAGGAGGCGGAGGTTGCAGTGGGCCGAGACTGCATCACTGCAGTCCAGCCTAAAATTTAAAAAAAAGGAAATTAGAACAAAAGAACAAAAGGAAAAAACCTAACAAGAGCTAAATCAAGCTACAGACAGCCCAAAAGAGGCATGCTGAGCTGCTGGGGGCCCCTCTCAGGGGACAAGTTGCTCAGGTTGGATCCTAAAGGATGAACAGGAGTTTGCCTTGAGCTAGACAGGGAGGGCCAGGACTTGCCAAACAAAGGTGGGACTGCAGGGAGTGGAGCACAGCCAGGGAGGTCAGGGCGGGGAACAGCCGGGGAGGGGGGTGATGAGGTGGAGGATGGGAGAAGGGACAGGCAAGGCTTCGTGCCAGGATCCTGCAGGGTGATGCAGTGGAGGGGTCCAGGAGAGGCAGCTAGTGGGCCATGACATGATCTGGTTGTGTCCTGGCTGACTGGGGTGGTCCCATTCCACTGGCTGCTCCAAGTGGTCTTCATGCTTCCGGCCCTTTCCCCCAAACTGACCTGCTACTGCCATGCAGTCCATGTGAGGTAGATTTTATCACCAGCCCTGGGAGGCAGAGAGCAGAGGTGATTCCACACAGCACATGGCAAAACTATACAACAGAAAACCCTCTGAACATCTCCCTTCTTTCCCCAAAGCTCCTTCTGGGCCAGGTGCCCCATTCTCTCTCCCAGCTCTTTTTCCCACCATGGCCTTTAAAATCCTCTCTGTGACTCTGAACTATCAAGTGTTTCCAAGGAGGCCTTATCATTTACCAAAATACTCAGTCAAAACAAATAACAACAAAATCCCCAGTCTCTCTGGGGAAGGACAAAGTGTCTTTGGAAGGAAGGAGGAGAGGATTCTGCTAGGATGACAAGATTGCCTTCACAAGGTAAGCCCTGAAGAAATGGTGACCATCCGCCAGGCATATGAAGTGGAATGCTTCATTTCATCCTCATGACGTTCCATGAAGTGGCTAATATTATTTCCATTTTATAGACGAGGAAGCTGAGGCTCAAAAAAGACATGAAGCTTGCCTGAGGTCATGCGGAGAGTAGAAAGCCCAGCCCTGAATGCGGCCACATGGCTCTTACCTCCATCCTCTCTGTCGTGTCCCATGATCCCTGCTGGTTAATGCACTTTCTCGCCACCTGCCCAAGCTATGTGTGTCACGTGATCTAGTGGTGTTCTTGGCACAAACACAACAGCCCATACATTTTTGCTGAATTAATTTTTTTAAAAGTTAAGTAGTTTTGATCAAATTTAGGACAGAAGATCAGACAAATCTCAAAATTAAGGGGAAATATACATAAAATAGAAGCCACCATAAGACAGCTGTGCAGAAAAGCCCAACCATCACCCACACACAAAACAGGCTAGAAAGAAATATGATACTGTCAGCAGCTGGTTATCTTAAGGTGGTATAATCAAAGGCAAGTGAAAAAGCAACTTATTCTCATTTTTGTTTTCTACAACAATCACTGCATGACCATCACTGTTCTTAGGATGGCATTTAATTTGTGGCAAACAAATTTGGTTTGGGTTTAAGCCTCCTCCCTGAAACAATCTGGTGGTTGATGGTTCTGAGTGGCTAAGGTCAATGTCACTGTATAACAGGGGCATGCATGTGAAAGGTAAGACGGCTCCTGTGTACGGGGACATACATACACACACACACACACACACACGCTCTCACACACACACACTCACACACACACACACACACATACCCCATGGTTCTCAGTCACAGAAAGGCAGCTTTTGCTGCAAATCCAATAGCTTCTTTGCCGGTCATTTCCCTCTGACAGAAATAAACATTGTGGATAATATATGATCCTATTTGCTTCAACTCGTAAGTGCCTTGTGACAGACAAATTCCAAAGAAATCCTGCTGCACTTCACGAGAGCACTAGCTCATTCTGACTTCCAGCAGACCACATGTTCCTTGCCCCACGCACAGCCCTGCCTTAGGGGTCAGAGCCTGAGCTGCCCACCGAGTCAGAATGGGTGTCTCCTGTCCACAGGGTTGGAGGGTGGAACTCTCAACCAACTCATTCAAAGAATCCAAAACAGAAGGGAAGGGTGTGGCCCCACAGTGTAAGTAACTCTTACTAAGCTTCCCTCTCAGTTCTGATATCTGGATTCTTCCCCCTTAGTAGTAGCTCCCATTCAGGGTAGGGATGGAAAAGACCCAGACCAAAGATGCATAAGAATAATTAGAAAGATCTGGATAAAGAGACCATGAGAACACCAGGTAAACAACGTTCAAACTTTTATTTTATTTTATTTTATTTTATTTTATTTTATTTTTTTTGAGACGAAGTCTCGCTCTGTCGCCCAGGCTGGAGTGCAGTGGCGCGATCTCGGTTCACTGCAAGCTCCACCTCCCGGGTTCACGCCATTCTCCTGCCTCAGCCTCCTGAGTAGCTGGGACTACAGGCGCCCGCCACCGGGCCCGGCTAATTTTTTCTATTTTTAGTAGAGACGGGATTTCACCATGGTCTCGATCTCCTGACCTTGTGATCCGCCCGTCTTGGCCTCTCAAAGTGCTGGCATTACAGGCGTGAGCCACCGCGCCCGGCCTCAAACTTTTAAAAAATGTATTTTGACTACGCAACGTCTCCCTGGCTGCAGTCACATAAGTATTAGCAGCTTTGGAAGACTATAGACCAAAGATTTCGAAAGCTAACCAGATGTTGGGCCAATTTCCAATGTACTTCCAATTCTGGTTATGTGTCAGCCAAGATCCAAAATGACGTTGTGCAAGTTCTCTGCATGGCAAAAGCTTCCCTTTATCCTATTACCTTTCAACCTTTTCCGTATCTCTCATCCACGTTCCATTAACTTCTCAGCAAAACAAAACACAAAACACAAAGAGCCCAAGACTCCTTCTTCCTGGGTAAACAATGACAAATGGAGTGGCAGGAGTAGAAGGCTGGTTGCTGAACTGGGGAAACTTCAAGATACAAAAGCTGTAAAACTCACCCCCCATCCCCCGACCTCTGGCCCAGGACTCAGCGGACTTGACAGAAGAGCAAAGGCTGCATTTTCTATTACAGAAATAAACCAGAATTCATTCTATGGCCCAGTTGAGTCACAACACTGTGGCCCAATTGAGTCACACCAAGCGCCTTCCACCAACCGGACAACCCTTTCCACTGTGGGATATTCATTTCGGTGCAGCATCTAATCTATTATGATTTACTGGAAGGCCTGAGCTCACATTTGGTTTTTATTAACATGGCTTTTATGTTAAAATTGTCTATGAGGAAAAATCTATGAGAAAGAGACCAGGTCACCCGGGGGCCTGATTTGGGGATTAAGGATCTGGAAAAGTGAGGCTGAAGGTCAAGTGCAGCCTGACCAACTGCTGCATAACCAAAAACCAATCACCCAACCAACCACCACCACCAAAGCCCCACCAAATACAGACTCTGCTCACAGGCCAGGACTGAGCATAAGCCAGGTGGCAGCTCCCCCATGAGGCAGCTTCCCCAGGCACCTGGGCCTCGGAGCACTGGACTTGAACTTTACAGTTTCTTCTCCAAACCTGCTCCAAGGCCCATGCTCGTTAGTTCTAGAAATGGCACTGCTACTTGTCACACAGTCAAAGGAGTCAGGAACCTGAGCCTTACCCAGGCTCCTCCCTTCATGCCCCCTTCTTTCAAATCAACCAGAACCCCTCATCCCCTAGCCCAGTGCCTCTCCTTGTCTCCTCATCCTAGTAAATGCACCCCACCGTTGCTCAAGCCAAATCGCAGGAGTCATCAGATTCGTCCCTTCCACTTGACCCCTACATCCAATCCATCAGCACATCCTGGCTCTAGCGCTGAAATAACCACAAGTCCTTCCAGTTTCCTCCACTCCCCAGCCAGCAGCCTAATCCGATCCACATTATCTCGCCTGGACGACTGCAACAGCTTCTTAGCAAGTCTCCCGGTGTTCCCTCCTGCAACTCATCCCCACCCCAGTCATCTACTTTCCATCTGGTAGCCAAAGTTTCTTTTAAAAACTTCCATCTGACCACATCACTGTCCAACTTAAAGATTCTGTAGGGGTTTCCCACTGTACTTGGGAAAAAAATGGTAATTCCTCTTCATGGCCTTCAAGGCCCTTCATGACCTGGCCCCTGCCCACCTGGCCAGCCTCACCTTGGCCCACTTTCTGCTCCTTCCCACCCCGGGGCCTCTGTACATGCTGCTCCCTTCGCCTGGAGCACTCTTGCCCCAGATCTTTGCAGAGCTGGCTCCTTCGCACTCCCTGGGCTTTGGCTCTGCTGGTCCTTCCTCAGAGGAGCCCTCCCCGACCACCCTGACTAGCACCTAGTAACCCCTGCAGCACACTGGGCCTCCTCATCACTCCACCCTGTTCATTTCCTTCTTTCTACCATTTGTCACAGTCACAATCTTCTTGTTCACTTCAACGAGACTCATCTGGACTTGTTTGAGTGCCTATGACAGGGCCTTGCCCTAGCAAGTGCTCAGCAAGCATCTGCTGAATGATAAGAAAGCCTCTGGGTTTCACCTCCCACCCCTCCCACCTTGTGGCTGAATTACCGGAAACCCACAATGAGGGGTGCAGAGTGGGTCAGCTCACTTACTGACCAACTGCCCCCCAGCAGCCCCACATGGCTCGTAGGAACAGAGCTCACAGTTGCTGCCTGTGCTACCCCTGCAGACTGGCTCCAGATGCCTGCCTCTTGGGGCAGCCCGCTGCCTCGGACATGCTGCCACTCACCCTGGGGAACGGGCAGTGATCCGACGGATATGCCACAGGCTCTCATGCCCCTTCCTGCTCTGCCCTCTACCATAGCCCGGGTGTCCTCAGGAAATGGGTCTTCACTCTTGCGGGCAGAGTCCATGCTCACCACCAGGCAAGCGACCCTCCATTGTGCTGACAGTCTCCTCGTAGGACTTTTCTGTCCAAGAATGACTGATGCTTCCTTGGGCAAGGGCCTGGGTTGGTCTGCCTGGAATTTGTAGTTCCGTGTTGAGTCCACTGCCTGGCACACGGCTGGTGCTCCATGTGCATTTGCTGAATAACGAGTTATGTGCGGAAATTCATCAGAGACTGCAAGGCTATTCCTCCTGATCACTTAAGCCTCCAAGAGGCCTCTCCGGATTGCTCAGGCAGATGTAGTACCCTCTACCATCAGCCTGCCCCCCCACATTACCTAGTTTTATTTTCACTGTTGCACTCTCACTACATGGGATTATTTCACTTGGTTACTAGTTTATTGTCTGTCTCCTCTAAGAGAATCCAGATTCCATGAAAGCATTTGTTTGGTTCACCACTGCATCCCCAATACTGATCTCAGTGCCTGGCATCTAGGAGCTTCCTGTTAGAAGAATGAATGAATCAATCAATCAATACATGAATAGCATTAGCAGAAAATGGAAGAAGGAATTTAATTTCCTTGAATATACAGTTCTACTCTTCTAGGAAGAAATTCCCAAGAAAAAGAGGTAGGATGCCCAGGTGGGAACACGGGTGAGTGGTCTCTCCAGCACATAAGACTGGATGAAGGTGCACAGCAGCACACCTGGTAAGCCATGATGTCTCTCCTCCCCACACAGCTCAGGGCTGCAGGGAGGAAGCCCACGGAGAACGCCAGTCACACAGAAGATGAGGAGCTTGCCCACTGTCCCTTGGAGCCTGGCAGCTACACCACACAGAGAGCATCTTCTTTGCTGAAGCCCTGAGCTACAGGCTGCCAGGAAGAGATGGCCTTGGGGATGTGCCACATAGCTTAGCGGCAACCAATCAGCAAACTCTGACTGAGCACTGATTGAGTGCCAGGCAGTAGGCTGGGTACTGCATGGAGCACATGCTTTCTGCCTTCCAAGGCCTAGCTATCTAGAATGGGAGAGAAAAAATACAGAGAAAAGGAGGTATTAAAAAGTGCTAGGCCGGGCGCAGTGGCTCAAGCCTATAATCCCAGCACTTTGGGAGGCCGAGACTGGTGGATCACGAGGTCAGGAGATCGAGACCATCCTGGCTAACACGGTGAAACCCCGTCTCTACTAAAAAAAAAAAAAAAAAAAAAAAAAAAAAAAAAAAAAGTGCCACAGGAACCTCATGGAGATTGAAAAACATCCGGTCTTCCCAAGATACTGTTACGAAAATGAAAAGACATGCCACAGACTTGGGGGAAATAATTGCTAAATGCCTCTGATAAAGGACTTGCATTCAAAATACATAAAGAACTCTCAAGGTTGAGGTAGGTGTATCACTTGAGGTCAGGAGTTCGAGACCAGCCTGGCCAACATGGCGAAACCCCGTCTCTACTAAAAATACAACAATCAGCCAGGCGTGGTGGCGTGCACCGGTAGTCCCAGCTACTCAGGAGGCAGAAGCAGGAGAATTGCTTGAACCTGGGAGGCGGAGGTTGTAGTGAGCCAAGATTGCGCCACTGCATTCTGGCCTGGGTGATAGAATGAGACTCCGTCTTAAAAGAAACAAAACAAAAAAATCCCAAAACTCTCCAAACACAACAATTTTTTTACACAATTCAATTTAAAAAATGGGCTAAGGATTTGAAAAGACTCTTCACCAACGAAGACATGTATGGCAAAAGAAACACATGAAAAGATGTTCAATGTCATTAGGGAAATGCAGATTAAGGTAATAAGATACCACTGCAAACCTATTAGAATGGTGAAAACCAAAAAGGTGACCACACCAAATGTTGGAAAGGAAGTAATAGGAACCAGAACTCTTGTACACTGGTGATGGGATGTAAAATTATACAGGCATCTTGGAAAACAGTTTGGCAGGATCTTAAAATAAAAGCAAACATACACATATCTCCCATAATTATATGGGAAATATGATTCAGCCATCCATTCCTAGGTATTTATCCAAGAGAAAAGAACGTATATGCTCATACAACTCTCTGTATGGGCATACATTGTATGGGGCCACACAAATGCTCACAGCAGCTTTGTTTTTAATAGTCCAAAACTGGAAACAACCCAAATTTCCATTAACAGATGAATGAATAAACTGTGGTACGTTCATACAGTGGAATGTTACTCAGCAAGAAGAAATGAACTAGAGATACACACAACATCATGATGGATCTCAAAATAATTATGTGGATTGAAAGAAGCCACATGAAGAGGAGTACATGTTGCACGACTCTGTTTATACAAAATTTTAGAAAGTGCAAACTAATCTAGAATGACAGGAAGCAGATTGGTGTTACTTGGGGAGAGGGGTGTGGGAAGCAACGGGGGGCATGTGGAAATGTTTGGGATGCTGGATTATACACCGTCTTGATCATGGTGATGATTTCATGGGTATTTACATATGTCAACACATCAAATTGTGCACCTTAAATATGTGCAGTTTATTGAACATCAATTAGACTTCAATCAAACTTCTTCTTTAAAGGTGCTATGCTTCTGGCCAAGATGGATTGAATTTATTCTTCTGACTCAGGCAACTTAGAAAGCAAGACAATATATACAAAACAATGGTTATCAGACTCTGGATGAACAGGCAGCATAGGAGAGAGATCCCTGAGAGAAAGAAGCACAATGGCGGTGGCCCAGTCGATTGCTCCAGCTTGCTGTCCAGTGAGAGTATCCAGGCCTCAGCACAGGGACAGAAAACCCAGACAAAGACTGTGATTCTCTCAGAGAAGGCAGAGTCTGGAGTTCAGAGAGATCAAGGGGTTAAAATTCATGGACAAGAGAAACGAAGAGAGAGCTGCAGAGAGAGAGCTCACACACCTGCAGAGGTTTCCTTTAGAGCCTCACTGTGTTCTGGTCTGTGTGTGCATATGAAGAAAGGGAAAGATCTGCCAGAATGAACCCTGTGGAACAACTGCTGGAGCTCACACAGGACCGGCCAGTGTGGAGAGACTACCTCCCCATGGGACACGGTAGAGTCTCAGAAGGGTAATGTCTTCAGTAGTAGGGACAAGTTAGTCCTAAACTAAAGGCTGTCTGGACTAGCTCTCACAGAGCTTAAAAGAAAGCCTCAAAAAAGGATCAGACCAACTCCAATGAACTGAACCATCAGCCCAAAAATATTTACAGGAAGAATCCAGCATCCAACTGTGTAAAAATCACACTAACTGTTAACCAATCAAAACCAGGCATGCAGAAAATGGGGGAAGGAATCCAAAAGCAGGAGAAAAACCAGTAAAAGAAGCACAGCTAGAAATTACACACATGACAAAACACAAGAAATCAAAAGGGAAACTGTAGAATATTTTAAGCTGAATGTACCTCATATGTTAAGATTTACTGAATGCAGGCAAAGCAGTGCTTACAGGGAAATTTACAGCATTAAAGTCATAGAGAAGAAAGGTTTAAAAATCAGTGACTGGAAAGGGAATAGCCTGAGGGATTTTTTCTGATAATGAAACTGTACTATCTCCTGATTATGTGGTGTTCACACATATTCATACATATCCCAAAAGTCACAGAATTAAATACAAAAATGAGTTAATTTTATGGTACGTTAGTTTAAAAAAATAAGCTGATTTGCTTAAAAAAAATCAATGATCAAAGCTTCCATCAATGATTAAAATCAATGATTAAAGCTTCTTTATAAGAAGTTATAAAATAAAAAGTAAAGCAGAAGGTAAAAAAAACCCATAAGAACATAAATCAATAAAATCGAAAACAGCAGAACAATAGAGGGTGGCAATAACATTAATAATCCTCTAGCCAAAATGATTAGGAAAAAAAATGAAGACCTAAATTATCAATACCATGAATCAGAGAGGGAACATCACCACAGATCCTATAGATATTAAAAAGATAATAAAAGAATATCATAAAGTTTATGCCAATATATTTGACAGTTCAGATGAACTGACAAATTCCTTCAAAGACACAGGTCACCGAAGCTCACTCAAGATGAAATACATAACCTTGGAAAGCCCTATGCCTACTGAAGAAATTGAGTGGTTAAAACCTTCCATCAAAGACAACTCCATATTCAGATGGCTTCACTGGTTTAAGGAACATTTAGGGAAGAAACAATACTACAAAAATTCCTCCAGAAAATCAAGGAGAGAATATTTCCCAATTCATTCTATAAGGTGAACATAACCCTGATGGTAAAACCAGACAAGAGAATTACAAGAAGACTACAGACCAGTATCAGTCATGAACACAGATGCAAACATCCTTAATATCTATGATTTGCTATGATTTGCTCACACATTGATAAAAAAGAATGGCAGTTCTCTATGGACGTGAACCCATGTACTGAAACATGATGATGTGAGCTGAGCAAGGTAGAAAGCACAATATTGGTATCTCCATTTATAGCTAAGTGGGCAGTCATATAAATAAAACCATATATACTCCTACTTGGGTTTGTTTGGCTATCTTTAAAAAGACACAAGAGAAACCAGTAGCGGGAACTGCCTTTGAAGAGGACAGCTGGGGTCAAAGGTGGGAGACTTTTCACTATATACTCTTCTGCCACCAATCGACTTATTTATCGTGATTAATGATTTAAGAACACACAAACTTGGTTATATCATATATGTTTTAATGCCTCTAGCCATAGGCTATCTTAGTAAAACCCAACTCTATCTACTCCCCAATAAGCTTATAAAAAACCTACTAAAACATCACTTGATTTTTTAGTATTCCAAGCCCAGCTCTTGGCAGGGGTTAGAAGAAATATTCCTGAATTCTTCTTTGAAGAGATTCTGATGTGGAAGTTTCAGAACATGCCCATGTCAAGCCAGGTGGGCAAACAACAGTGACTATTCCCAGGAGTCGGCAGCAAGTCAATGAATGAATGAATCCTAACAAAACCTGTCAACCCCATGGGAGTTGGATCCTGGCCAAGCAGCCTCAATAGGGGAAGCCAGAGAACCACACCTTTCTTCAGAAAGGAAACCTACACTTCCACAAAGTCCATCCAGGGTCTATTTCAGCTCTGCACCCAGAATAAGAACACCAAGCGTTATATATAGCAAAACCAAGATTACAATTTGACTGATTTCAGTTTTGATGTTAGGAAAGAGGTCAGATGCTAAGTCAGTTGTAAATCAAGGGGTCAAAAGAAAACCACAGGGTGAATATAGTCATCCTGGGTTAGGCAGTCAAGTCACCTTCCCCTATATTGCCTGAGTAACCAATTCCTGTGGCTTCAGTTGGCAGAAAAACACCTGAGAAATTCTAATGAAGTTAAAGAAGAGTGGGAGTCAAAACCAAAAAGGACCACCAAAACCAGAAAGGAAATTCTATACAGAAAGCACCTTTCTTCATCCTCCATGCAGCAGAGGGGAAGGATGCTATGCATATGCAGGGCCCAGTGAGGAAGTCAGGCAAGGCAAGGATCTTACCTTTATTATGAGACATGGCATAGAGGAGGCAGAGCACGAACAGAGCAAGGTAATCGTCATCCGGGCTGTCGAGGGCATGGTACACCATATCCAGGAAGGGTCTGGAAAAGGGGAGGGGCATATATGAGCACATGGGTGAACACCTCCGCTCTCTAACCTGCACACGGGGTGCTAGCTGCCTTTGACACAGCTCTTTGACTAGCTGCCTTTGACCAGGCCACAACTGTGTGCCTGGTCCAGCACCAGGCACTGAGAACACAGACAAATGAGAGACAGGCTCTGCCCAGGAAAGCTGCTATCCAGAGGGGAACCTGACCAAGGAACAGACTGCTTGCTTAGTCACACAACAATCACTCACCAGGTATTCCAGACACAAGAAATCAATTATACAAACTCCCCACACCACAGCTCCCGTGTCAGCTGGTAGAGACAGAACAGACAGACATCACTGCAAAGTGATGTGTCACAAGACAATGAAGAAAACAGGACAGTGTGATGGTATCAAACAAGGCACAAACAACAATCCAAACAAGTTCAAGAACACGAGCCCTGGTGCCAGACTGCCTGGGTTCAAATTCGGATTCTGCCTCTTTTTAGCTTTTTATTCAGCAAACCCTGGGGCAAGTTACATAAAACCTCTCTATTTCCCCATCTGTATGGTGTGGATTCCAACCTCACAGGATTACTGTGAGGATTCAAGCGCAATGAAGACTGAAAAGCATTTAGCACGGGGCCAGGCACTATGGACGGTGCCAATGCACGGGAGCTGCTATTTGATTTCTATTTTTAATATACCAAGGGCACTACTTCATGATTTCACTTTGGCAGTGTCCTGACCCAGCAATTTCTTAAGCCGACTTTCTCTGACTGTGAAGAATCGATAGTGAGGTCTCTCACCTCTGATGCTTTCTGGGTGAGATCTGTAGAGAGGCTGCAAATACCGGAAACGGCACATCCCAAATGCTGCCTTTCCAGGTGAAGGGCCTCACAGAAAAAAGACTCTTCAACACCAGGAGAATAGAATATGCACAGGTCTGGCCCACAGGCCAGAGGCTCTGATCCTCTGACTATCTGTGGCTACCCCCTCTTAATGCCAGCTTGAGGTCAAGGGAACAGAGCACCTTCATGAATGACCAAGGGCACATTTAATTTTTGGAAAGACACCCAAGCTCCAATGAACACTGGATGCCTATGGGGAGTGAAAGGAGGCTGTGGAGAAACAGGGAGCGTTCACTACATAACCTTTGACACAGTTTTGAATGTTTGACTCTATACATGTATCTGTGATACAAAATATTCCATTGAAAAATGCAAAAAAAAAAAAAAGAAAACATGTACTTGTCATAACATTTCAAACACACACGTGACACACAAAAACAAAAACAAAAAAAATCTTAAAGGGGACATTTATGTTCCGTTCCCATTTTTCCACAGCCCCAGATGGGGCACCACCTTTCAGATGTGTTAATAGCTTTTCCACGTGTAGATTTGGGTTTTGAAAGCCTCCAGCAATAACACTTCCAAACTTAGGAGTAGGATAACACTTTCTTGTAAATCAGCTGGGTGAAATTTGGATCATATTTTCATTTGGGAATAATATGAACAACCAAATGCCAATAGCTGGGTGGGTACCATCTTTTATGAGATGAAGTATCTTAAAGCCATTAAGTGTTTTGTTTACACAGGGTAGACTAAGGTGAAAAAGTTGCTTGAGAATTGAGATTAGATGGAAAAAAAGGAGGAACACAAAATTATAGACATGACACGGTCCAAGCTTCTGGGAGAAGGGAGGGTGAAATTCCCAGAAAGTTCACATTGGGGAAAAAAAAAAAAAAAACTGGTGAGAAATAACCAAAATGGTAGTCCCACTGACTCTGAATGCTTCCATCATGAAGACCTTTTTTCCCCTTCTTTACACTTTTTAAGATTTTGCATATTTCATAAATTTAAAGTTTTTTTTTTTTTTTTTAAGAAAAGAAACAATGTTTTGAAAGCCTTAAGTTTGTTAGGCCTATATTTAACCCCAAACGCAGATAGAGCCGATAATATATGGGGAATATAAGAACAGCCTGTTTTTCACCATGCTGTTTCTTGAGGCAAGTAGACCAATGCCAAGATCCAATTCATAGCCTAGAGAACAAACGGCCACCTTCCCTCCCACCCCTGCCTCCCTGCCTTTCTGCCTCCCTGCCAGGAAGTGGGGGGACTGAGGGCAGTGGCAGTTTCTTATAAGCTGCATCTCGATACCTTGACAAAGGAGAAAGCAGCTCTCCACCTGGGCCAGTCTCTACCCTGGCATTCAGTCTCAGAGTCTAGCAGAGATCTGGCCCGGAGGTTCTCAGGCCTGCATGCAGCCTAACTCAAGGCAACTGAATCAGCTTCCATTAGAAGCCATGTGCTTCAAGATGCCCAAAGTTAGGAAACAATCTCAATCAACTCTAAGAAAACCCTTCTCTCCCCCAAAATTCAGAAAAAAAGAAGTCATCAACCCCAATATTCAAACATAACATTTTGGTCTGTTTTTTTTGCCCTTTTTTTGGTGGCGGGAGGAATACATGGGTGTTTTTCTTCTATTAACAAAGCTACAGTATTACCATGCTATGAAAAGTATGTCCTCTGTTTCCATTTATCAGATCCTAAGGAATTGAACACATCATGACAGTATTCACCTAAAAGCAGCAGCTTACATTCTTTGAGACAAAGTCTCATTCTATTGCCCAGGCTGGAGTGCAGTGGTGCAATCACAGTGCATTGCAGCCTTGACCTCTCTGGCTCAAGCAATCTCCCATCTCACCTCTCAAGCAGCCAGGACTACAGGCACCTGCCACCGTGCCCGGCTAATTTTTTAATTGTTTTGTAAAGATGGGGTCTCACTACGTTGCCGAAGCTAGTCACAAACTCCTGGGCTCAAGTGATCCTCCCGCCTTGGCCTCCCAAAGTGCTGGGATTGCAGGTGTGAGCCACCACGCCTGGCCTGATCCTCTATTAAGCAGATACCTATTCCTTTGCTTAAGCACCACCCCACTACTGGTTATTTGGGGCTCTTCTAATTATTTACAGTCTAAAGAATGCTGTGCCAAGGTCGTCCCCAACTTTCTGTATTTAGAATGACTTCTTTAATTTTCAGAGCTTTGGGAGTTACATTTTTTGCTCTGAAGCAAAATCTAAAAGGTCTTTGTACTCCACTGTTTTTTTATTTAGCAAAAACTAAAAATGGCTCCCTTGCACATCTGATAAAAATTAATCCCATTTGTTAAGTCACTGAAACATTTGCCAAGCAAAGAGACAAATAAGATATGGAGGGAAAAAATTAGTGGACTTCACATCTTCACTTGAAATTGGATTACTAAAGAGGATGCCGGGGGTGGGAGGTGTATTTCCACCAGCCCTCTCTAGAGGCTGAGGAAGTGAATGCCTCACAGGCTGACAGAGAAATCCTGGTGTGGTGCATTTATGAACAGGAAGGTAGTGCTAATCAGGAGGCTGTTGCAGGGGTCGGTGCAGTGGGGCTGTAAGATAAGGAAATAACTCTGAAATGAAGAAGCCCTGCTACCAGCTCCCACATACACTGGGAGTAGCCTTCTCTCCAATCCCATTTTGGAGGGGCTCGTGCTATGGCAAGGTTCCAGGAAATGTGGGGTCACCCAGGTTTAAGAAGATGTAGCTACAGATGGCCATCACTGAAATGAATAATCAGGCAAAAAGTCAAAGGTGGATCGCAGCACTAACTCACTCGGGCCGAGTCAAGAGGGCTGGCCCTATAGATGGGGTACGTGTATGTGTGTGCCAGGGAGGGAATGAACCAGGCAAGGAGATCCAAGCCCAGCTACTGAGGAGA
The DNA here is from genome assembly GCF_007565055.1 of Rhinopithecus roxellana. Taxonomy (NCBI): domain Eukaryota; kingdom Metazoa; phylum Chordata; class Mammalia; order Primates; family Cercopithecidae; genus Rhinopithecus; species Rhinopithecus roxellana. The sequence continues at coordinate 78,438,646 of NC_044568.1, read as the reverse complement.
TCCTTCCTCGGAGCAGCAGAGCATTTCCAGGGGCAGCCAGCGTGAAGCAACCCACGTCCTTTAGACGGAGCCCAGCTCCAAAGTGCCAGGAGCGAGGCAGGGAGAGTTGCGCTATCCTGGCGAATCTCTTCGTAAGGGAGTGAGCATTACAGTATTGAGTGATGGCTCTGTCCCCGTGCCTCTGGGTGGCAAGAGCTGGAGAAGCAGGGAAATAAAGGGAGGCAGCATGGTCGGACTAAGGGACAGAAGAGGCTCTGGCCCCAGGGCTCAACCTCCCCACTGAGCCCTCTCCTCTTCCTTGAGAGAGCACTCAGCACCGGCCTCTTGGGCAGCTACCTGCTCCACTGCGCGCTCTCAGAGCAGGTGGCGGCGGCGCTCTTCTCCTCGTCCGTGGTGTTCTGCTCCTGCACAGAGGTGCTGGCGGCCAGCTCTGAGAGCTTGCTACGCTCCATGATCACCATCTCGATCTCTGGAAGCCAAAATGGAGACTGGGATGAGCCCAGACAGCTTTGCAGCCCTAGATTTATACACATGCTCATGTTGGAGAATAAATACGCATAAGTGACTCCTAACACATCAAGCACATGTCCGACAGCAGTGACCTGAACATCAGTGACACACTGGGGTGGAAATAAGAGACACAGGCCGGAGCCTGTCTTTCCATTCGTCACAGGAACATCAAGAAACGTGTTCCTGTTTTGGTAACAAAACACAAATTGCAATCATTTATTCTATTTCCAGAATTTAAAATGGCCTTTTTTACTTTATTGATACCACATTTCCTTCCCAAAGGATTTGAGGCAGCAGAGAAGAGATATGTGGTTGGTAAACATAATCAACCTCACTGACAATATTCTAAAGCACCTTACATTTTCTTTTTTTTTTTTTTTTGAGACAGAGTCTCGCTCTTGTCACCCAGGCTGGAGTGCAGTGGTGCGATCTTGTCTCACTGCTACCTCCGCCTCCCGGGTTCAGGTGATTCTCCTGCCTCAGCCTTCTGAGTAGCTGGGATTATAGGCGCCCGCCACCACACCCGGCAAATTTTTGTATTTTTAGTGGAGACAGGGTTTTGTCATGTTGGCTAGGCTGCTCTCGAACTCCTGACCTCAGGTGATCTGCCCACCTCGGACTCCCAAAGTGTTGGGATTACAGGCATGAGCCACCATGCCTGGTCTAAAGTTGCTTACATTTTTGATAGAAAGCTCTGATGTGACTAAAGCCTTTTGTTTTCCTTTTCCACTTACAACTTCCGGAAGGCAGAGAGAGATTAGGAACCTCATTTTATTTTTCTCTCCATTAAACAAGGGTAACCTGTAGCAATCAACTTAAGCATGGTGTGCATTTTTACTTTTCAGAAAAAGTTATGAACCACCCAAGACAACATCTTGAATTAAAGATGGACGAGGGTTGGACTGTACGGTGTCCCCATCACAGAGTTCTTGGCTGTGCGGGCGTAGACTTTCAAACAGTCAGCCCTCGGAACTCAGAGTTCACATCTTTTTTCCCACCTTCGGGAGACATACCGGGGGAAAAGAGGTGACAAAATGTGAACCTACACTTCTCTTTGCAGAGGGATGTGAACACATACCTTGGGCTCAGACACAGCCTCTGCCACGGTCTCCCTCCCCCTGGCTCATGCAGGGACCTCGGCCACCTCTTCTGCCACCCTAATTTATTCTCCACACAAATCCAAGTGATTTTAAGGAATTAGCTCGTGTCACTCCTCTGTTCAAAACTCCCAATGCCTACCCATCACTCTCAAGATGAAATCCAAACACACGGCCTGGCCCCGGTCCACCTCTGACCTTACCTCCCAGCCATCCCTGCCTGGCTGGCTCACGCTGCTCCAGCTGTGCTGGGCTTCTCACTATCTCTTGAACATCACAAGCTTGTTTCTTTTTTTTGTTGTCGAGATGGAGTCTCACTCTGTCACCCAGGCTGGAGTGCAGTGGTGCCATCTCTGCTCACTGCAAGCTCCACCTCCTGGGTTCACAGCATTCTCCTGCCTCAGCCTCCTGAGTAGCAGACTACATGCGCCTGCCACCACGCCCGGCTAATCTTTTGTATTTTTAGTACAAACAGGGTTTTACCATGTTAGCCAGGACGGTCTCCATCTCCTGACCTCGTGATCCACCTGCCTCAGCCTCCCAGAGCGCTGGGATTACAGGAGTGAGCTACCGCGCCTGGCCTAAGCTTGTTTCTATCCAAGGATCTTTACACAGTAGTTTCCTCTGCCAGGAAGGCTCTCACTCCAGGTCTCTCCTAGCCAGGTGTGACTAGGGTACATCATTCAAGGCTCAGCTCACATGTCACCTCCTTGGAGACATCTTCCTGGATGCCCTCTTCACCAGTTTTTTTTTTTTTTTTTTTTTTTTAGACAGGGTCTTGCTCTGTGACCCAGGCTAGAGTGCAGTGGTGTGATCATGGCTCACTGTAGCCTTGACCACCTGGGCTCCCAAGTAGCTAGGAACACAGGTAAGTTCCACCACACCCAGCTAATTTTTTAATTTTTGTAGAGATGGGGACTCACTGTGTTGCCCAGGCTGGTCTCAAACTTCTGAGCTCCAATGATCCTCCCACCTTGGCCTCCCAAAGTGCTGGGATTACAGGCATGAGCCACCAGACCAGCCTTCACCTGCTTTTTTTTTTTTTTTAATACCTCTTAAAAAATTATTATTAACTAAACTCAACTCCACACTTTGGGCAGATTTCATTAGTTTTTCCCAATGTCTTTTTTTCTGTTCCAGGATCCCTTTTACATTGAGTTCTCATTCTTAGGTTCCTCTGGATGTGACGTTTCTCAGACTGTCCCTGCTTGTGACGACCTGGACATTTTGAGGAGTCGGTCAGGCATTCTCAAGAGTCCCTCAATCGGGGTTTGTCCGACGTCCTTCTGCTATTGGGGCTACAGGTTTTGACGAGGAGGACCACAGAGGGGAAGTACCCTTCTCATCACATCCTATCAGGGCACATACTAGCAATATGACTTATGACTATTCATGTTAATCTCCAGTACTTGGCCAAGCTAATGTTCATCAGCTTTCGCCACTGTGAAGCCACTTTTCCTCCTCCTTCCATACCATACTCTGTGGAAGAAAGTCAGTAAACACAGGCCACACTCAGAGAATGGGGCATTAGGCTCCGAAACATCTTTACATATCTCCATAAATTATTTGACATTCTTCTGTAAAGGAGATTTGTCCTTCCTCCCTCTTATCTTGATTTTACTTTATATTAATAGCATTTATTGCGACTTGGCTCTTACATTCTCCATTGTTTTGCCTCCTTACTGTCTGCCTTCCTCCACTAGAACAGGAGCTTTGTAGCTGTCTTATGTGTCTTGTTCTCCACTGTCTAATCCAGTGGCTGGCACAGAGTAGGCACACAATATATATCTCTTGAAGTGATAAATGAATGACTGGTCTAGCCCAACACGAGAAGTTTTGGCAGCAGGCCCAGGTGGCAAAGATTCATGGTGGCTGCGATCAGAGGCGGGGTGGGCCACTCCCCAAAAAAGTCTGCGATCAATGTGGGCACAAAGTATTCTTGTGGGGAGATATCTCATGCCCCACGAGACTCTCCCCAGACTGTTAGGCATGACTGCACCTGCAGGCACCCCTTGGCATGGAGAAGCAACTCCCCCACCATATCCACATGGGCCCTGGCCCTATGTGAGGTTCACTCTCACCATCCCCCTTCCCTCCCACCTGATCTGAAGTCAGATGTCAAAGATCAGAGTCTCCTACAGGGCGGGCCCCATCACACAGGTGGGAGCCAACAGTGCTTTCTAAGTGGTGTGTGGACAAATGCTTTGTTTGCATAGTTTTATACTTATTTCATTGTGCATTAGAAGAAAATTCTAGCTGCACAGAAAGCCTTCTGTAGATATTAGTGCTTAGAATAAGGCTAAATTTTGGGAAAAAACCAAGTGAGTCAATTCAAAGAAAGCTATCCAGTAAACAGCAGAGCAAATAGTACACAGAGATGGCTAAGAGCTGGAATGTGGGCGGGCGTGGAGGCTCATGCCTGTAATCCTAGCATTTTGGGAGGCCGAGGCAGGAGGATCCCTTGAGGTCAGGAGTTCGAGATCAGTCTGGTCAACATGGTAAAAACCTGTCACAAAAATTAGCCAGGTGTGGTGGCGAGTGCCTGTAATACCAACTACACGGGAGGCTGAGGCATGAGAATCGCTTGAACCCAGGTGGGAGCTGCAGTGAACCAAGATTGGGCCACTGCACTCCAGCCTGGATGACAGAGTGAGACTGTTTCAAAAAAAAAAAAAGAAAAGAAAAGAAAAAAAGAAAGAGCTGGAATATGGTGCAGACTGCTGTCTGGGAAACATTACTCTTTCCTTTCTCCCATTTTACCTCCACCAGCCTCCTTCAGGTGCTCAGTGCCCTCCAACTACCCTGGTCGTCTCCAAAGTGGGTATGGACCTCAGTGCGCATGCAAGATGATTCGCTAGGCAATAGGTCTTTTAATGCTTCTCATCTTTTAAAATCTATTTTGTTTCATACTGTCCATAATACTAGCACAATCATATATAATTTATAATACATACATGTTTACACATATTTGGGAGATGTAAGCTTAAATGTCATAGGTATATATTTGCTTGTGTTTACTAACAAGACTTGCCATTAGACATCTGAAGACTCCCAAGCAAGCCTGTAAGGCCAGCCTCCTCCTTGTCTCCCAGCCTCTGGCCTCTGCCCTTTGAGGCAGAGGACGTGGCATAGGCCCACCTCCCCTACAGCTGCAAGTTCTCCTTCCCTAGGCTCAGCTCTGCCGTGCTTGGCTGACACAGTGGGAACTCAGCTCCAAGTACTTCCTAAGGTTACAGGGTCAAGCCCCAGTGCTCTGGCCTGGAGGCCAAGCTTCATGACATAGTTGTACCCTTTCTGGCTTAATCTCATTGGACACCAGAAGAATTCTGGAGCAGAGAAGAGGGTGAAGATAATTCAGCACCAAGCTCACCCAACTTTTTTTTTTAAGCAGCTGAATACTAATTTGAAGGGCAATTTTCCAGGGCATCCCACCACAGTCAGGAGATGAGCGCAGAGCTGCTCCAGGAAAGGGTGGTGGGCACCAAATGCCTCTGACTGCCGTGGGCTCCCTGGTGCACTCCACAGAGGCCCCTTTCTGGAATTCTATAGCTTCACACAAAACTGCCTGAAAACCACTGGTTGGTCCAACCCCGGATATTGAATACGAGTGCACAGAAACCCAGGAGTACAGTGACTCTTAACACAGCTGGAAATGCAGCAGCGAAGCCAGGACTGCTCCCCATTCCTCACCCTCAACCTCCATGTCACGTCTGGGTGCAGAACCAGGCCCACATGGGCCTCTCCACACAAAATGGGATTTCCAAACCCTGGCTGTGACACCTGTGCCCACAGCGGCACCTCACAGTCCTCATCCAGCTAGCACAGCTGTAGAGTGAGTGACTCTACTTAATTTTCTAGATGAAGGCAGATCAGATCTTCAAATGTCAAGGAAAGGTTTCTTGCCCTTCTTTTTGATAGTTTTATCCAAACAGCCCTTATAGGTACTGAAACAACGCTTATAGGTCTGCCAACTCCCTGAAGCTCTATGCAAAGTGCTATGTGGGCATGGGAATAGTCGGTAGCAGGTTTCTGCGCGAAAGGGCTCCCCAGATTCTCACTGCTGTAAAGTGAGTATCATCTTTAGAAGAGGATATCAAAGAGGACCTGACCTCTCCTGATGATCAGGGCCACAGGGAACCCCCTCACAGTGCTACATCTGAATGTCGGCATGGTTCTGTGCCACTATGGGCCCCAACTCCAGTTGTCCCTGCTGTCACTGGCCAGCCTCCCTCCCAAGGTGCAGGTGCCACACTGCTGCCACCAAGGAAAGCAGCTCAGTGGGCTATGTGGATACAAATTTCCACCAATGGTCCCCAAGGCCGAGACTCAGGCACTGAGGCTGGACTCCCAGGGGTCTCTGACTGAACCTCAGTTATGATCCTATTTGGAGTTTGAAGGGACTGAAGCAATAGTTTAGCCCGTTTTGCTCAAACTGCAGTTACTTGCTTGCTTTTATGATTTCTGTCACGTCTCTGTGTTACCTGTACTATTTTTCATTTTATTTGAACTCTTACATTTTTCACTTAAATACAGCTTAAAAGGAAAGTTTAACTCACTATTATACTCTACAACCTAGCAGCCCACTTGTAGGTATTTATCTGCAAGACACACCTCTGGCAGTATGAAAATGCACACGTACAAGGATATTCACTGCAGTATTATTTGTAATTGCAAAATAATGGAAACTACCTAAATGCCCAGGCATAACAAACCGATGGAATCAACTATGGTACATACACACAACGCAGCTGTGAAAAGGAATGAAGAAGATCTGAGAACTGATATGGAGTAATTTCCGGAGATACTGCTAAGTGGAAGGAACACATATGTTATCCTGTGTGTAAGAAAGGAAAAGAGGAAAACATACACAAATCTGCTTATTTTTACAGAAAGAAACACAGGAAGGATACTTCAGTTACCCAGTCAAGTTGGTTATCTATAACAGATGGCAGGAATGAAATGAAAGGGATGTGGAAGGGAGGAAAGATAATTCTTTGAATATAACTTTTTGCATAGTTTTGAGTTTGCTAATATTCCATGCATTTTAAAAAGGAAAATTAATTAAATGAATGAGAAAGAGAAGGAAGAAGCCTAAACTGGAAATTTTAAAAAAGAATCCAAATCTTTTTATTATTATTATTTTGAGACAGAGTCTCACTCTGTTGCCCCGGCTGAAATGCAGTGGTATGATCTCAGCTCACTACAACTTCTGCCTCCCAAGTTCAAGCAATTCTCCTGCCTCAGCCTCCCGAGTAGCTAGGATTACAGGTGCGCGCCACCATGCCCGCTTCATTTTTAAATTTTTATTTAAAATATTTATTTTTGAGACACAGTCTCACTCCATTGCCTAGGCTGGAATGCAGTGGCATGATCTTGGCTCAATGCAACCTCTGCGTCCTGGGCTAAAGGGTTCTCCAGCCTCAGCCTCCCGAATACTGGGACTACAGGTGCACATCACCATGCCTGGCTAATTTTTTTGTATTTTTAGTAGAGACAGGGTTCTACCATGTTGGTCAGGTTGGTCTCAAACTCCTGACCTCAAATGATCTGCCTGCCTTGGCCTCCCAAAGTGCTGGGATTACAGGTGTGAGCCAGCACGCCTGGCTTCACTTTTGTATTTTTAGCAGAGATGGGGTTTCACCATGTTGGCCAGGCTGGTCTCAAACTCCTGACTTCAAATGATCCGCCCAAGTCAGCCTCCCAAAGTGCTGGGATTACAGGTGTGAGCCACCATGCCTGGCCTGAATCGAAATTTATTTTAAGTGAATGCCAAATCCACTCTCAATGGGGAAAGGAAGGATGTTCAGACTAATCCAAGTAGCTTATGAACACAATACAGCAGATCTTTGAATAACATCATTTCATTCAACATTGTTGTATTATAATATGGATGAGAATAGAAAGAAAAAAACCGATTCCCAGCCCCGGCCACTGTCTATGTGGAGTCTGCATGTTCTTGCCATGTGTGCATGGGTTTTTGCCACGTATTCTGGTTTTCTCCCTCATCCCAGACATGTACACGTTAGGTTCCCCTGGCGTGTCTACACGGACGCAGTCTGAGTGAGTGTGGGGCACGTGAGTGTGCCCTGTGACAGGATGGTGCCCTGTCCAGAGTTGGCTCCCACCTGGCATCCTGAGGTACCCAGGCTCTGGCCATACAAGACCCTGAACTGGAAATACACGAGTTGGAAAACAAATGAATACAAATGCTTGTCAAATAACAATTCATAAAGCAGACAATAATACAAACGCACAACAATACATGATGTGGTATGAAAGCATTCAGCAAGCCTAACAGATTTGTGATTGTTTCTGAACTTCGTGCAGGCAGGAGGTGCTCCTTACAATTTTCACTTTGCAAACATTTATTCCTTGATTTAAATCAACCCACCACCACCATGACACCAAAAATTGGGTAAGTAATTATCTTACATGTTTTCATAAATCTTTTTTTTTTTTTTTTGAGACGGAGTCTCGCTCTGTCGCCCAGGCTGGAGTGCAGTGGCATGATCTCGGCTCACTGCAAGCTCCTCCTCCCAGGTTCACGCCATTCTCCTGCCTCAGCCTCCCGAGCAGCTGGGACTACAGGCATGTGCCATCATGCCCAGCTAATTTTTTGTATTTTAGTAGAGACGGGGTTTCACCATGTTAGCCAGGATGGTCTTGATCTCCTGACCTCGTGATCCACCTGTCTTGGCCTCCCAAAGTGCTGGGATTACAAGTGTGAGCCACCACGCCCGGCCCATAAATCTTTCTTAAGTGTATGTACAGCTCACATTTATTTCAATGTTTAATGCTAGAAGTCTTTTGGGCCTTTATTTACAAGTGAGATGATGTTTTTGTGACCAGAAATACGCCACAGGAACTTAACTCCTGTTGGTATCAACTCACCTATGGTAAAACTGGTTTCTTTCTACATCATTTCCCTTAAGGTCACAGTTTCCAAGAACCTATCCATGATGTTAAATGAGGACTTAGTGTGCTCAGCTATATATCCTCAATTTGGGGATAAGTAGAGCATTGGGATGGGCATGGGGGAGGGAAAATTGCAAAAACATCCTGAACTGTTCATTTTTTTAAGCAATAAACAACTGTAAGTAAAGCAATTCTGAAGCTTTTCGATGCATTATAGGATTGGGCAAATCAGTAAGCAGATGTTGTTAGGAGTCAGGGCTTTCAGCGTACAAGAAGAAACATACAAATCTAAGATGGGAGAGGACAAGAAAAAAAAACCTGTAAGTTCACTGGAATTGGGGGTACTGGTATGAACATATGATTCTAAAATATGTGTGTGCCATGGAATACTATGCAGCTATAAAAAAGGATGAGTTTGTGTCCTTTGTAGGGACATGGATGCAAATGGAAACCATCATTCTCAGCAAACTATCACAAGAACAGAAAACCAAACACCTCATGCTCTAATTATAGGTGGGAATTGAACAATGAGATCACTTGGACACGGGAAGGGGAACAGAACACACCAGGTCCTATTGTGGGGAGGGGGAGGGGGAAGGAATGGCATTGGGAATTATACTTGATGTAAATGACATGTTGATGGGTGCTGACGAGTTGATGGGTGCAGCACACCAACATGGCACATGTATATATTTGTAACAAACCTGCACGTTGTGCACATGTACCCTAGAACTTAAAGTATATTAAAAAATTAAGTAAATAAATAAATTAAAAATTAAAATAAAATGTGTGTGTACGCATGTTTGTATGTATGTATATGTAGGCATGTATAAATGTACACTTTGTATATGTAGATACATGGATTTCCTAGCTTTGTCCACTGAAAGGGCCAAACTGCAAAGACACCTCAGTAGCAATGAGCACATCCAGCGCCCAAATCTTGGCCTCTAATACCCCTGTCCATGGACAGGAGCCAGAGAAATGGTTAATTCCAGGGACAGGCAGAGGAGGTACTAGATGAACACACAACACCATGTTATGCCAGAAAGTGTGAGGAACTGCTCAAAAAAGCACGGGGCAAGCACATGACAGCCAGCTTGAAAGGGTTCCTGCAGGCTAACTCTGGGACAATTTGAGCACCAAAATCATTAAATACAGTAATGCACTATAAACCATTAGAAAACTGGAATCCATGATTCCACACCAATAAGAGATAAATAAATAAGTGAGAAGAAGGGAAACGTCTTGCTTACAACAGAATGCCAAGGGCTGACTTTTAAACACAGAGAGAATGCTGAAGGTGGAAATTCATCTTTTCCTACCCATCATGTTAATGACTGAACCAGGCAAGAATCATAAACAAACGCCAAATCTAAGGGGGAATTTTAACAAGGGGCAGGGTATCTATATGATCTCAAAGTGTCTCCCTGTGGACTGCTTATTAGTTGGGAAGAAAAGGAAGGTCATTACACAATACAGAAAATGGACAACACCTTAGTCATGTGACCAAAATGAACATCACCCAAGAGGGACAGAAGGACATCATGTGCCTCCAGATGTGACATGCTGAGAAGTGCATGACATCATCTATGCCGTGTTCCAGCCAAGAATGCATAACCTCAGTCTAATCACAAGTACACATCAGACAAAGACAAAATGAAAGACGTTTTATTAGAACAAAAAAAGGGGGAGGTTCTGCATTCCTCAAAGAAAAATGAATGTTGCAAAAGAGAAAGAGACGGTGGAAATGTTCCAGAATAAAGGAGGCTGGAGGCGTCACAACGGAAGGCACCACCCGCCTCTGGATTGGACCTGGCACTGGAGGAGAGAATATGCTAGAAAGACATTATTAGGCCAATACAACAGGAACACAGCAGGAAAATACTATGAAGCTGACAGCTGTGTTGTGCTCATAGCAAATGCTCATGAAGCTTCAGGAGGAAAGGGGCGCGATGGATGTGTGTGGGGCGGGTGTGCAGACAGAGAAAATACAATAGGAAAGTTAATGGTATGAAATGTTACGGGGAAACTGGGTAAAGGGTAAATAGATGTTCTTTATACTATTTTTGGTTTTGCAACTTTTGTAAATTTGAAATTATTTTCAAATAAAAAGTTTGGGAAAATTACCATGAGCATAAAACCAATATAAATAGAAAGCAACCACAAAAAAATACATGATGAATAAACAAAAAGGTGCTAGGGCCTGTTGTGTGCAATTGAGAAAGGGAGATTCATAAACATGAATGAGGTATTCAAGTATTAAATACCTGCCACAGCAAATATGCAGGCTCCCCCCACCCACCCTATCCCCTGCCCTGGAGATAATCATTTAGAATTAGAGCTTTTGCACCATCTTCTTCTTTTTTTTTTTAAGAAACAAGGTCTCACTCTGTCACCCCGGCTGGAGTGTGTGGCATGATCATAGTTCACTGTAGCTTCAACCTCCCAGGCTCAAGGGATTCTTCCACATCAGCCTCCAGAGTAGCTGGGACCACAGGTGCGCACCATTATGACTGGCTAATCTTTTATTTTTTGTACAGACAGGGGTCTCACTATGTTGCCTGGCTGGTCTTGAGCTTCTGGGCTCAGGTGATCCTCTTGGGTTGGCCTCCCGAAGTGCTGGGATTACAGGTGTGAGCCACTGCGCCTAGCCACCATATTCTTTAAGGCTCTCTCTGTACCACCTAAAACCATCTCCATATTCTGCAGTGGGAGAAATACTTACGTACCCTCAACTCTTCATGTTAAGGCAGGGAAACTGAAGTACCAAGGCAGTAGGCGATGGGTCTCTGCCCCAGGCCGCTGCGGGCTCCTCTCTTTGCACTGCCCACCTGAGTTGTGGAAATGAGCGCCTGCACAGTACCAGTTCCCATGCCGGGTACCATGGCCTGTCATCTCCAACACTCCAGCACCTAGCCTGGTAAGTTTCCAGCCTCTGGGAGCTGAGTAATGTGATTACCATCCCACAGCTCATGAGGCTGCAAAGCTGGGAGTGGGAACTCAAATCTCCAACTTATTTTGCTTTGGCCAGTACCACCCAGACCCTCCGCAGCCTCTATCAATTCTACAAAAGCCTCAAAGGCAGGAATGGATTTGTATAGCCATGTTTATACCGGCATTATTCCCAATAGCCAAAAGTGGAAGCAATTCAAGCGTCCATCAACAGAGCAGTGGATAAAGAAATGTAGTCTAGCCATACAATGGAATTATTATTCAGCCTAAAAAAAAGAAAGAGAAGGAAATCCCAGCACATGCTACAACATGAATGAACCTTGAGGACATTATGCTAAGTGATGCAAGCCAGGCACAAAAGACAATACTGTATGATTCCAGTTGAATAAAGACCTAGAGCAATCAAACCCACAAAGACAGAACATCAAAGGGTGGGGTGGGGAGTTATTAAATGGGCACAGTTTTGGTTTTACAAAGATGAAAAATGAAAAGCGTTCTGGAGACAGATGGTGGTGATGGTTATACAATGTAAATGTACTTTTTTTTTTTTTTTTTTTGAGACAGAGTCTTGCTCTGTCACCCAGGCTGGACTGCAGTGCATGATCTCGGCTCACTGCAAGCTCCGCCTCTCGGGTTCACGCCATTCTCCTGCCTCAGCCTCCCGAGTAGCTGGGACTACAGGCCCCCGCCACCACACCCGGCTAATTTTTTGTATTTTTTTTAATAGAGACAGGGTTTCACCATGTTGGCTAGGATGGTCTCGATCTCCTGACCTGTTGATCTACCCGCCTCAGCCTCCCAAAGTGCTGGGATTACAGGTGTGAGCCACTGCGCCCGGCCGAATGTACTTAACACTACTGAAATGTGCACTTAGAAATGATTCAGATGGTAAATTTTATGTTATATGTATTTTACCATAAGTTTAAAAAAAGAAAAAAACAAGAGAGCAGGGAAGGCCACATCTTTCCACTTGTTGTCCAAGTAGTGCCTGTGTGGGGAGGCACTGGTGCGGGCCAGGAGAGTCCTGAGGGCCCTTGGCACCCAAGGACGTCCACTTCTGCCTCTCCATATGACAGCTCTGGCCAGATCCCCGATACTCTGACACATTCAGTTTTTAAATTACAGCAATAATTTATCAACTCGCCGAGGGTGATGTCCTTTCGAATCTGATTAATATTTGGTAAATGAAGCGCTTTTCAGGGAAATGGCAGGCATGGCCTCCCAATAATCTTTGACTTCACAATTTCAAGGATTTTCTCAATCGCACTCTGTGTTCCACATTCCAGCAATGACAGCAAGGACAGACTAAAAAAAGACGGCAAGAGGGAAACAAGAAGACCTTCAACGGAAGGCTTAGGGGAAAGATGCCTGGCTGGTTACCTAGGATATAAGGGACAGCCTGCATGTAATTGGCTGGCTTTTTAGCAATGACCGAGAGTATGTGTGCTAAGTGCTGTAAGTACTGGCAGCACCCCTTCCTTTGTTTTTTTTATTATCTTCTTCTGCCCAGCAGGAGATTGACTTGAGAAAGGTTTTCGGGAAGTTGCTCTTCAAAGGCTTTGTCCTAATTCACCTCCAATCCTCCTCCTTATCCCAGTTAAGCCCATCTGAAAAGCTGACAGCCCCACAACATCTCTCTACTGCAGCGCCTGGGCTTGCTGATGCTTCTTCTCCCTCTCTTCCCACCATTACACACACACGTATACACAAACACACTCACTCTCACACACATACTCACACCTGCACATTCACTAAGCTCACTTACTAGCTGTAGATATTAAGAGAGAAACGGGTCCCAAAGAAACGTGCTTGGTGCCCAAGTGGAGTCCACGCAGCCACACTCAAATTGCTGTTCGAGCGCCTCACTCTGCCCTCCATCTTGGCCGGGGTTCGTAGAAAGCTCCTGTGTCACATGCTGAATGCTACAGTGTTATGTTCTCACTTATGCCAATCTGAGGCCCAGGCATTAGGAAGCCCCGTCTACCGGTGGAGAAGTGCAGAGAGGGCAATTCCTTGCCCAGAGCCACACAGCTGTTCAGGTGCAGAGCTGGGATTCAGATCTCAACTCCCCGATAGTCAGTCCATGGCTTGCCCCAACCAAGACACTGCCAGGCCTGGTGTTGGCTCTAATTTTGAAAGAGGAGCTGGAAATGAGGCCAGGTTTCATCTCATTTCGGTAGAGACTTTCAAAAGAAAAACAAAAAAGGCAAAGATGGGTCTCTGAACTCCCAGGTACTCCCTCAAACCCAGCTAACCTGGCAGGTTCAAAGGCCTATCGTCTTTACTCCATGCCCTTGCTGGAATTTCAACAAATGAGGAAGCTTTGAAGGTCAGGCCAGGCAATTATTTTTTCCATAGGCAAAAAAACAGTAGTCCAGCCCTATTTTTAGATGAGGAGTTTGAAGGATTCAGTCCCTCGGATATGCTTACTAAGTTACTGCTCTAAGTAAATTCCAAAAGAGATAACTGTCCTTTCGGACTCAAGGGCAAGCTAAAAACAAGCACATGCCCAGGATGTCTGTCTTCCTGGGCAGAGTGAATACTTCTTTGCCTACAGGGACGATGACATCCCTCTTCTTTTAGTATTTAATTTATGCAAATTTAAGGGCCCTGTGATTTCTTGGTTGCAGAATGAGTCACCCATTACTTGGGACCTGAGGCAGAGCAAATTTCTCTGTAGACTGGGGAAGGGAGCGGATGGGTCAGGGGTGCACATTCATTTCACACAACTTCCTTGTCTGAGCTTAAATCTGGAGGAGGTGTGAATTCTGCGTGCTGCATTTATAAAAAATAAAAAAAAAAAAAACCATGCACACACACTAATGCCATATCCAAATCAGGTCATGGCAAAACTGTGCCTCGTGACCACATGCCTTTTTTACTCCTGTATTTTCCCCGTCTTTTAAAGTCAACATTTCACTACTAAAATGGAATTGGCAGGGTATGCAGAGGCAAAGTGTCAGCATCTCTTTCCTTAAGAGTCACCATGTCCATCTGTCGATAAGTGCATAGGTCTAGGGACAATGAAAGGAGCTTCTAGAGAAAAAATAATGTGGAAAAGAACCACATGTCTATCTCAAAATAGGACGGCAAAAGATGGCCTTGAGAGAGAAGGTGAGTACCCAGAAATACAGCGTGACTTTCTAGGGGGAAATCTGCTGTTTCTGCTGGCCCAGCATCCATGCCCCTTACTTCTGATAAATGCATCTCATTTTTTACTGAGGGAGCCACTGTAGCGTAGATTTGTCATGCGGGCCTGGCCAATCGGTCCAGAATATCTCTGGGGGTGGCGGGTGGACCCAAGCCAGGCCCACAGTACCCACAAGCATTGGCCTCAGGACTTCAATGGCAGCCACTGGGAAGGAGAAGTCCCCCCTCCACTTGCTGGCCAAGCTGGCAGGATGTGAGCGCACCTGGGCCCAGTCCTGTCCAAGTTTCCCGGGAACATGAACAATAAATACCCTCTTTGCTTAAGCCAGTCTTAGTTGGATTTCTAAATCTTGCAATCGCAAGTCTCAATGTATCTTCACTTAAAAAAAAAAAAAAAAGTCATCACGTGAATTATATTTCCTATATTCAGAAATTTCCAGACAGGGACAACGAGGTCCAGAGCTTCAAGAGGCCATCCGAGACACACAATAAACCTAGATGCTGAGACATGACCAGAGTCAGATCTCGCATCTTCTAGGCACCGCCCAGCATCTACAGTGTTCTCTGGTATGCAATGTGAATGAGAAAATGTGCCTGACACCCTTCCAACTCCCAGGAATTAACAGCTGTGCAGTTTCATCCAAACACAGATACAGTCTAAGGAGAGAACACCCACTAATTGCACCTTCACATTTACAAATAATCAAGAGAGCAAATATGTAATTCAGAAAGCTCAGAATACAAGTGCTATTGCCTGGTAGGACTGGTCTATGAAAGTTGTATTTATTTATGGTGAGCTGAGTGACAAAATGACAGATCCATCGTATTTTGAAATGACTAATGTGCTGAAGAAATCAGGAAGGCACCAAAATTGCAGAGGGGGTCATTGAGAGTCATGTGTGACTGAGCCCTGAAGCACCAACTGTCCAAGCAAAGCCTCTGGGGAGATTCCTGGGTCCTGTGTAGCATGATCTGGCTGAGTAACCACCTGGAAAACAGACTTTTGGAGGTGGCGGAAATTCATTCCCTTGTACCCTGCCCAGGGCAGCCAGGCACAGCTTCCAGGAGCCTCTACCCTAATTCAAGCAGTTCAAGCTGAAACAGCAGCCTGCAGAACTGGCCTGAAGTCCCTGTGTGCCAGTACTGGGCTGGCTGGCTGACTAATTTGATTGTGATTTTGGGGCCAAGCCTGCCTGATTCGCACCACTGTTAGTCACAACTGAGGCCTGGTTAGAAAGCATCCTTAAAAGGACTGGAATGAAAGAGGTAGCATCTTTCCAAAGCAAAACTGATGAGAACGCAATGCACAAAATGACGTGAAGACGACGATTTAACCCCCAGTGTGGCAACAGAACAACTAACCTAGGGATTAGGCAGACATTTTTCTTCTGCATTAACAACAAAATAATCAGAATGACCCCAATAAACAAATTAGCATGGCTTACCTTGTGTTTGGCCCTCCCCTTCCCACCATAGTGATATTTACTGGTAAAGGCTTCCCAGGCCAAAAATGAATTCCTAAACCAAAATGCCTACTGCACACTTTAAACAGAAATAAGAGGAGGTTGGAGAGCTCAACCTTAAAAAGAGGTCTGGGTGGCATCCGAGAGCATTTTGGTTACACTTGTCGAAATGTGATCATGGTATTCACTGACAACTGCCAAGAAAGTCATGATGGGGCAAGCAAGGTGGTGGCGGGGGCATGCTTTGGCTGCAGAATCTCAGGCAACTCCCAAAAGCAAATGAGCTCCCAGTCACTGAACGAGTGGCTCTGTGCTATAGCTGCAGATGCCCTGGACTGGGAAGCTCATGCAGTCCTTGCTGACAGGGCTGTGGACAGATGGCTTCAGAGCAGCCACTCTGAGCCCAAGGCCCAGAAGGAGGGCTCACAGGAAGTGTTCCCCACACCCACAGAGACTGCAGCGAGGCTGCTGAGGAGATGCCAAGTTAATTCCAGAAGGCGTGGCCAGACCTTCCTGAGAAGAGCCCCAGCTCCACTTCTACCAAGTATCAAGCTCCCCGTCACTTCCCGTTGCCCCCACACCCAGTGCCCAGGACCACAGGCAGAGACCCCAGCTGTGTGGCTGTGAGTCCGACCCATGACACAAGCAATAGGGCAGTTCCAGTTTGCTTAGTCCCAGAGTAAATGACCTCCAGTTCAAGAAGGTTTTAGCATCTCAACAAGAGGGAGGTGAAAACCAGAATTCCCAATGAGGGCAAAAGGAGGAATGAATGATTTTGCTTACATACATACTACACACGAGTGCACCTTACTCTAAACAGATAGGACTTAAAAAATCTTAACATAAGAATTGAAGGAGTTATATTTGATTTTTTAGTATTTTAAAAATACTACTTTTTTTTTGTTGTTGGTAAAGACAGGGTCTCGTCACATTGGCGAGGCTGGTCTCAAGTTCCTGGGCTCAAGTGATCCTCCCACCTCGGCTTCCCAAAGTGTTGGGATTAAGGTGTGAGCCACTGCACTTGGCCTACAAGCATATCATTTCATTAAACACAAATCCTCTTTCTTCCTACAGTGTACAGGATGCAAATCATAACCCCTGGTTATTGGGAATAATTCAGCAACAAGGATAAAGATAATAATAATTCCATGCTGCTTCTACTGTCATAATAATGACGAATACTTCTGCAGCGTCGAATCCTTCGCAGCATTTAACATGGACCAGGCACTGTTTGGAGCACATTGCACATATTCACTCATTTAATTCTTGTATGAGCACTACAAAGTAGGTACTATTTGTTACCCTCCTTTAAGGTGGGGAAACCTGGCTCCAGATCATCCATCCCATGAGGGTGGGACTTGCCCTAGATCTGCATGTGACACACACCTACAGCAGCCTCCGAGTGGCAGGGCTGTATACAATGAGGTACGCCAGTGTGAGGAAGGAACCGAATCACTGGCTGGATACTGGGGGTAGCAGAAGTCAAGGCGGAGAGGGCACAGGTGGCAGCCTCGCTGGCGGGCTGGCTGGCGGCGCAGGCGCAGGCGCAGGGCGGCGTTCACAGGGACACTCACCTTCACTCTCCCCACTCGTCTTGATGCCTTTTGAACCACCCTCTGTACCTTTAGCCTTCTCGGCGTCTTCTTGGGCATCCTCGGCGGGCCCTTTCTCCTCATCTTCTTCTTCCCCAACGTTTTTGTAGTTGGGTCTCTTTTGCACCCGCCTCTTGCCCTTGTGCTTGTTCATCTCAAGGGACCGTTCAAGTGTCTCGGTGGGTTTAATGAAGCACCGAATGCTGGGCTTGGCCTAGGAAAGTCCAACGAAGGCAATAGGTGAATTCGAACACTGAAATCCTGCCAGATGCTATCAAGTTGCCCAAAAGTTTCTGTCCTAAGAAACTCATCTCCAAAAGAAACCATTATATCATAAGATAGCTGCACTCGCATGTTTACTGCGGGACTATCCACAATAGCAAAGACATGGAATCAGCCTAAGTGTCCACCAACAGAGGACTGGATAAAGAAAATGATGTGTATATACACACTGGCATAGTATTCAGCCCTAAAAAAGAAGGAAATCATGTCTTTTGCAGCAACACGGGGACGATTATCTTAAGTGAAATAACTCAGACACTTATTGCATATTCTCATAAGCAGGAGCTAAATAACATGTTCACATGGCAGCAGGGTGTGGGATGATGGACAACGAGACTGAGAAAGGTGGAGGAGTTGGAGGGGGTGGATGGTGGGAGGGTGTCTGGTGGGTCCAGTGCGCATTACTCCAGTGATGGATGCACTGAAGGTCCTGACTTCACCACAATGCAATACATCAATGTGGCAACACTGCCCTTTTACTCCATGAATACAGATAATAAAAACATCTTTTAACACAGAGAAATTAATCTCCAAAACAAATGCCACCTCCAGATCTATTATTTTGCCCATTATTAACATCATCATCAAACAATCAAAACAACAGTGCCAGCTACCATTTACTGTCTACTGCCCTAAGTCAGAAATGGTGCACTTTACCAGCAGCAGCTCTACACTCCCCAAATGTCAGCTGTTTGTGTAAGGGAAACTTCTGATGAACACTTCTGTGGTACTTTCTTATGTGCCAGACGCTGTTCTCAGGCTCTGACTCTATGATCTCACTTGAACTTTACAGCAACTCCATGAGATATTACTGTGTCATCCTCATTTTACAGGTGAAGAAACTGAAGCACAGAGACAGAAAAGGATCTGACCAAGGTCACAAAGCCGGGAGGCAGCAGAGCCGGGATTCAAAACCATGTACCAGCCAGCCACACAAGCTGTGTCTCAGCTACAGCCCACTGATATTATTATTAATTTTAACCCAAATAAGTTCATTTTAAACAAAACTATCACTACAGGAAATGAAACACGAGTGTGCCTTGCTATTACATTAAACATAAATAACCAGAAAGAAAAAGCCAGGTGTAGTGGGTGTTATCAAATTCTGGCTCTCATTAGAAAAGGAGCCTAGTAAGTATCAGCAATAAGTCAAAGATCAGCTCGCCCCAAAGGACGAAGTTCTTCCTTAAAAAAGTCAGAGATGGCTGGGCGTGGTGGCTCACATCTCTAATCCCAGCACTTTGCGGGGCTGAGGCGGGAGGACTGCTTGAGGCCGGGAGGTCTAGGCTTCAGTGAGCAAGATCGTGCCACTACAATCCAGCTTGGGTAACAGAATGAGGCCAGTGTCAACTGTGGTTGACATGGTTCATGTCAACATGTCAAGCATGTGGTTCATGCTTCACATTGCTCTATCTCAGTCTTTTTAACAACCATCATATACAGGAATTATCAGTCCCATTTTTATCGTTGAGAAAATGGAGGCGCAGAAAGGTTAAATAACTTGCCCAATGTCACACAGCTACTGAGTTGGAGTCAGAATTTGAAGTGGGGCTTCTTGGGGCTTACCAATTCGAAAGTTCACACTCTTCCTAAAAGAACAGTGTTTCACCAGGAGCTCAAACTTAATTTCACATTTACTGCTCTTTAAAGAGGAAGGCCAGGCATGGTGGCTCACACCTGTAATTCCAGCAATTTGGGAGACCAAGCTGGGAGGATTTCAAGACCAGCCTGGGCAACATGGCAAAACCCCATCTCTACAAAAAATAGAAAAATTAGCTGGGCATGGTGGCATGCCCATGTAGTCCCAGCTACTTGAGAGGCTGAGGTAGGAGGATTGCTCGAGCCCAGGAGGCACAGGTTGCAGTGAGTAAGATGGCGCCACTGCACTCCAGCCCAGGCGACAGAGTGAGACATTGTCTCAAAAAAGAAAAAAAAAAAAAAAAGAATATAGACGTGCAAACAGACGAGAAAGGGGCAAAAGACAGAAGAAAATTGATTTATTTAGGGCAGGATTTTGATTGAAGTGTTTTTCTCTTACCACAGTCTGAATAATGTTCAGATATTATTTTGTCATTTAAAGAAAGTTTTAAAATAAACTTTTCCATTATCTTGATATAGATTATCCATCTGAATTTACCCCAAACGACCACCAATTATATAGGGGCCAGCGTACCTTGCCAATAAATGGAAATGGGCTCAAGGAACACAGATTAATTTCAATAATGCTCAAAACAAAACCTAATTGAAAGCTGAATTAGCATCCAAATACAAACATTAATTTTTATTTGCCCACTGTGGATTATTCAACCACAAAAAAAATGACAGATAAATTGCTACATGATTCTACTGTCCAGGAAACCCAGATAGCATATTACAGACGCCAATAACCAAGGGCCCCCAGAAGGGAGCGTTCTGAGAATGCACTGCTTGACAGACAGCATCCATCAGAGCCCACTTAGGAGGCTGGGTGATCGAATGCAGCCTAGTCGCCCTCTCATCTTCTCCTGAAGCATCTAACCCAGGAAGTTAGCTTCCTCCCATCACTGCCGACTCCTAGTGAATTTCAGAATTTCAGAGCCGGCCACACAGCAATCAAAGCTTTGAGAAACAGAAAATAGAGACCAAGCGCAGGGCAAAACGTCCCCTAGTTTGAAATTATGAGCAGAAATTCACACGGACAGATGTAGAAACCCCTCCCTAAGCTCTGTGTGGACTCAGATACACAGAACAAGTTGGCAGAACTGACGAAGTGAAACACAGTGCTCAGCGCCTGGGGCTGGCCAGAGTGGTCTGAACCCCAACCCAGCTGGCCCGTCCCAGGCCTCAGGTTCCTGTTCTAAAACATGGGGAGAGTAATTCCGACCCCCTAGAACCAAAGGAACCCATGCATATAAAGTTCCTTCAGAGGCCGGGCATGGTAGCTCACGCCTGTAATCCCAGCACTTTGGCAGGCCCAGGCAGGCGGATCACCTCAGGTCAGGAGTTCAAGACCAGCCCGGCCAATATAGTGAAACCCCGTCTCTACTAAAAATACAAAAAATTAGCCAGGTGTGGTGATGGGCACTTGTAGTCCCAGCTACTCAGGAGGCTGGGGCAGGAGAATTGATTGAACCTGGGAGGCGGAGGTTGAAGTAAACCAAGATCAAACCACTGCACTCCAGCCTGGGCACAACAGAGTAAGACCCCGTCTCAAAATAAATAAATAAATAAATAATAAAGTTCCTTCAGAGAGTGCCGAAACGGTGAACATTCAACACAAAACGTTACCTTATTTTCCCTGCCTACATCTAAAAAAAAGAAAGAAAGAAAAAAAAATCAGCTGCAAGAATGAATTTTAAAACTTTCCAAAGGGATCTGCTTTTCTCAGTGATCAGGTGTCTGGTGTGGGAGGGCATGCTTACTGGGGAAATTTCAAACCTTTATAACACGACCTTCCAGTCAACAACTGGAAATAACCTAAATGTCCATCGATAGGGGAGTTGTTAGGTAATTACGATCTGTTTGTCCAAAGGGTGGGAATCTAGGAAGACTGGGGCCTTTTTATTCCTAGGTAAACTGATGGAGACTCAGCACCAGGACGAAAAGGCAGGAACAGAGTACGCGGTAGGGTCCCTTTCAGGTAAAGCTTTTCAAAGGCTACACATGATGGTATAAACACAACTTTTCCTGGAAAGATGCCTAAGAATGCATTGGCATCTTGGGGGAATAAAAAAATGAGTGGCACTGTGTATACACCCACACAAGCACACTTTTTTTTTTTTTTTTTTTTTTTTTTTTTTTTTTTTTTTTTTTTTTTTGAGACGGAGTCTCGCTCTGTCGCCCAGGCTGCAGTGCAGTGGCCGGATCTCAGCTCACTGCAAGCTCCGCCTCCCGGGTTTACGCCATTCTCTCGCCTCAGCCTCCCGAGTAGCTGGGACTACAGGTGCCCGCCATCTCGCCCGGCTAATTTTTTGTATTTTTTTAGTAGAGACGGGGTTTCACCATGTTAGCCAGGATGGTCTCGATCTCCTGACCTCGTGATCCGCCCGTCTCGGCCTCCCAAAGTGCTGGGATTACAGGCTTGAGCCACCGCGCCCGGCCATCACTTTTTTTTTTTTTAATACCTTTTGGTTTGAGATTTCTAATCATGTACATATATTAACTTTACTTTAAACACTCAGCTGGGTGTAGAGCTCATGTCTATAATCCCAGCAGTGGGAGGCTGAGATGGGAGCATCGCTTGAGCCCAGTAGTTCAAGACCAGCCAGGTCTACACAGTGAGACCCTGCCTCTAAACATATAAATATAAATATATATATATAATAAAAATTCAGCAGGGGTCATTTGGACATAGACTATTTTTGCTTCCTTTTATTCTATATTTTAAAAACCTGTTTTGTTTTTTTTTTTTTTTTTTTTTTTGAGACGGAGTCTCGCTGTGTTACACAGGTTGGAGTGCAGTGGCGCGATCTAGGCTCACTGCAAGCTCCGCCTTCCAGGTTCACGCCATTCTCCTACCTCAGCCTCCAAGTAGCTGGGACTACAGGGGCGCACCACCACGCCTGGCTAATTTTTTGTGTTTTTAGTAGATACGGGGTTTCACCGTGTTAGCCAGGATGGTCTCGATCTCCTGACCTCGTGATCCGCCCGCCTCGGCCTCCCAAAGTGCTGGGATTACAGGCTTGAGCCACCGCGCCCGGCCTGTTTTTCTTTTTCTTAAAGCTAACACCAAAACATCACAGGTAGCATGCAGAGGCTGGTAGAATTTGGCTGGGAAGTGTGGGCAGAGATTTGTGACAATTTCTGCTGCTCCTGTCACCCTCCTTCTGGTTGCCAGCCTCCAAGGATGCTCCAATCTGAAGCCCCCAGGAGAAGGGTCCCTGTCACGTCTCTCACCACTGTGCTCTCAGCTCTACCCCACAGTACCT